>NC_133412.1:89139242-89442272 GCF_049350105.2 Macaca mulatta
CTTTGTTTTGTGAATACATTTTCTGAATGACATTTGGAGGCCTTTGGTCATTCTGCAGCCACCAGAGTTGTGGCAAAGTGGGAATGCTGTCCATTTGACAGTGTTGTTTCTTCCGCTCTAGCACACTCTTCAGAGAATTGAGCCATTATTTCCCCTATTCATTCTTACAGTCCATTCAAAACTATACATCTACCTTTTTGTTTAAAAATAAAACACCATAAAGAATAATAAATTCCCTTCTCTCTGCCTTTGAGGCTTACTTAACAATTACTTTAAAATATTTATTTTTTTATCTTGTTTATACCTTCTGTATACCATAATGGATTTGAGGAAGCTTAATCTATAAACATGTTATCAAAACATTTCTTAGAAAAACATTTTTTAAGTGCCCGATGACTCCTAGACTTTTTACCAAAGATGATTGTTTCCTTTTTTTTTCCCCCTTTTCTTTTCTCTTTGATAGACTGGCTGTGTCGCCCAGGCTGGAGTGCAGTGGCACTATCATAGCTCACTGCAGCCTCAAATTCCTGGGCTCAAGTGATCCTGCTGCCTCAGCCTCCCAAAGTGCTGGGATTACAGATGTGAGCCACTGTACCCAGCTTCAGATTTTTCTATTTGAGTGAAAGATGGAGATAAACTAAACATACACTTACGTTACAACCCAGCAGTTGTAACCATGGATATTTATCCCAGAGAAATGAAATTTATGTCAACACAAAAACATGTACACCATCGTCCGTAGCAGCTTTATTTGTAATAACCCCAAACTGGAAATCACTTAGATGTCCTATGATAGGTAATTAGTTAAACAAACTGTGGGACATCTGCACCATGGAATATTATTACTCAGCAATAAAAAGGAACAAACCATTGAAGTACACTGCTTGGATGGATCTCAAGAACGTTATGCTCTGTGAAAAAGCCAACCTCAAAAGATCACATACTGTATAATTCCATTTATACAACATCCTCAAAATGACAGATTATAGCCGGGCGAGGTGGCTCACGCCTGTGAGCCCAGCACTTTGGGAGGCTGAGGTGGGTGGATAACCTGAGGTCAGGAGTTCGAGACCAGCCTGGCCAACATAGTGAAACCCTGTCTCTACTAAAAATACAAAGTTTGACTGGACACAGTGGCTCATAACCTATCTCAGCACCTTGGGAGGCTGAGGTGGGCAGATTGCTTGAGGTCAGGAGGCCAACTTGGTGAAACCCCATCTCTACTAAAAATACAAAAATTAGCTGGGCGTGGTGACCCGTCTCTGTAATCCCAGCTACTCAGGAGGCTGAGGCAGGAGAATCACTTGAACCCAGAAGGGCTGAGGTTGCAGTGAACCAAGATTGTGCCACTGTACTCCACCCTGGGTGACAGAGTGAGATCCTTGTCTCAAAAAAAAAAATATAGAAGCCAGGCATGGTGGTGCAAACCTGTAGTTTCAGCTACTCCAGAGGCTGAGGCAGGAGAATCACTTGAACCGCCAGGAGGTGGAGGTTATCGTGAGCTGAGATCATGCTACTGCACTCTAGCCTGGGCGACAGAGTGAGACCCTGTCTCAAAAAAAAAAAAAGACAGATTATAGAGATGGAAAACAGATAAGTGGTTGCCAGGTGTTAGGGACATTGGGGACTAGGTTGAGCAGGGCAGTGAGTATGAACAGGTAGCATCAGGGAGAGCTCTGTGGTGATGGAACAGTTCTGTATCTTGATTGTTGTGATTACACAAATCTACACAAGTGATCAGTGACAGAGCACCATGCGGGCACGTGCGTACACACACACACACACACACACACACACACACACACACAGAGTTAATTTCCAGGTTTGATACTGCATTATCATGATGTAAGATGTAGTGACCATTGGAGGAAATTGGATGAAGGCTATGTGGGATCTCTCTGTAACTTTGTAAATCTTTGCAACTTTTTGTGACTCTATAATTATTTTAAAATAAAATGTTTTTTTAAAGGGAGAGTGGGAGTTTATAGGGTATGTAGATAAATTAGAAACAACAGAAGACCAACTAAAAAAGTGCTGAAGGTAAGCCCCCAACCCAGGCTAGAAATGAGAATGGTGAGTGCAATGGTAGAGGAAGGACTCCCCATCTGTGGGTGGGTCCAGTTCCTGCAGGAGCCTTCTGGAAGCCATGATCCCCATTCTCCCAAACACGCAATAGGAAAATACCAGAGAAGTTTTGTTTACCTATTAGCTTTTAAACAGAACAGAACCCTACATCTTTGTCTTAGATACAAAATAACCTTCATAGATAGGGGGAAGGGACATTAATAAAAAGAGCTATAATTTACACTGTTTTTCTTGAATGTTTTTACTTCATGAAATTTGAGAGATGATTTAAGAACAATAATGTACATGTAATGGCTCCCCAACTTACCATCCTGTTAACACACACGTCGCAAAAGGTCGTATCATTTGTCTTGTTTGGAAATCAGTTCAACTTTCTGACCCTTGTTCTATATATAACTATAGATCCCAAAGGTTCAGCTGCTAGGTTAGCATTTTGTCTGCTATTTTGTAAATAACGGCAGGTAAGCAGGAAAAGTGCCAGTCTTTCTTGTCCCTGACTCTTGGTGGTTTGTGCCATGTTCAGGATAGCATTTGAAATAAGAGCTCGTTACAAAGTAATGGAAACCCCTTGCTTTTATTGTGTATGCAGCGAAAACAACATTTGGATCAGTTTACAAGTTTCTGCAAAACACTGTCAAGAAATAATTTCAGTTGTGCTTTAGCAAGAAAATAATGGATCTGCGCTGTACCACATGCCTTTTGGCATCCGTCACTGGGTTTCCCTGAGACACTGACTGCAGGAGCTGGACTACTGTTAGGCAGAGACACTACAGTCCCTTTGCTGTCCCTGTCTTCTCTCCTAGCTACTGCTCCAGGTACACAGGCCAGGGTCACAATATCAGAAAGCAGCTCTGTGTTCCTCCAGAGAACCCCCAGAGCTTCCTTTCTGCAATACTATCTCTCCCACATGGAACCAGCTGGCTCATCAGTCAACAGGCTATGATACACAAATGCCTTGAGGATGCATCATGTATTTTGTCTGGAAGCAAGCAACACGCTCTTCCTTTGTAGGCTCTTTCTCCTTTTGGTTGCAATGTGAGTGGCTTTTCTTGGGTGGGCTTGGGAATGATATACCATGTGACTACACGAACACTTCAAAACAGTTGCTTTTTCTAATGCATGCTGTAATAACAATAAAAAGCATATCCTTATGACTTTTTTAATGCAAGAAGACAGACTCAATTATCTGTGTTTTTGATTTTTTTTTTCTTCAACAGCATGTACTGCATCCCTTGTGAAGGTCCTTGCCCCAAGGTCTGTGAGGAAGAAAAGAAAACAAAGACCATTGATTCTGTTACTTCTGCTCAGATGCTCCAAGGATGCACCATCTTCAAGGGCAATTTGCTCATTAACATCCGACGGGGGAGTAAGTATTTCATCCCACTGAAAAAATGGCTAGATCTCATGGTTTTCTTTTGTTGATGCTTTTCATGCTCCTGTCCCTGAGTCACCACTAAAATATGGGCTTAGATAAACAACATGGTGTGTAAGCCTCACGCATGACGTCTCTTCTTTGAGTTTCCCTGAAAGATAAAAAACAGATTGAAAGGCAATCTGTTTTTTAGCCATTGGCACATCATTTATTCCTGTAAAGAGGGTCATCGCTCATCTTTTTGTTAGTCACATCTTGCATAGGAGAGGCAAGCCCTGACACATACAAACCCCAGAAGAGACCATTGGATCAGAGGTGTGACTCAGCAGACTCCAGCTGTAGCCAAATCCACACATCTTTCAAGTCTAAAGAGTGATCGTTACTTGAATTTACTGAGAAGACTGAGCAAAGGGAAGTTTAGTGATACCACGTTAAACTTTTATGAAGTCCAAAAGAATGCTAGATTGCCAAATTTACTTGTGAGAGACAAAAGGATACAAGTATGTGTCACTGTGTACGTAAAGTTTCAGTCTCACCTCGGTACAATGACCTATATTTGCAGTAGATGGCATTCCTGGTAAGTTGCTTCTAAGTTGGATTTGTGCAAAGGATTTCCCACTGACTTAGCCTGCGATCTCTTCACTTTGTTTTTTTGTGTGTTTGTTTCTTTGTTTTGTTTTGAGACAGAGTCTCACTGTGTCACCCAGGCTGGAGTGCAATGGCACAATCATAGCTCACTATAACCTGGAACTCCTGGTCTCAAACAATCCTTCTACTCAGCCTCCCACGTTGCTGGGACTACAGGCACACCCTACCATGCCTGGATAATTTAAAAAATCTTTTCACTTGTGATTTTTTCATTGCCAAGGGCTTCTAGTAATGGTGCCTTAAATTCTCTGCTACTGGGACCACTTGTTCAAGGTACTGATAGTTTTATAAGCTAGAATAAATACTGTAAAAAGACTTTCAAGTTGAAAGGAATTTTTTGGGGAAATCCTTTTATGAAGAATTTTTTTTTTACAGTTTGAGAGGAAAAATAATGTATTTTGAGAATTTGCTTTTCCTTAATATTTGTTAAATGAATAAACTGTTTTCTTAAGGTTTAGAAAGGACAGAAACAAGTTTTTGCTTATTTCTTCTGACTTTGTTGATATCCCTTGCTGTTGTTCACAATATACCCACTCTCAGTCCTCCATGATGAAGGTAACTCTGTTCCCCACAACTAGGGCTTCCCTGCTCTCATGGTACTTCTGAAGTTTAATTCTTTTGGCTGTGTCTGCATTTTCTCATTTACTTTTAATTTGCTTATCCCTAGAACATACCTTTTGAGTGCCTAAACTTTTTTATCTTCCTCTGAAGATAAAATTTCAATCTGTGAATTAAATCCATGGAGAAGTATCATTTTATGAAGGAATTGGTGCATATTTATGCATGATGATGAAGTGTGTCTTCCGGTTTATGTCCATTGCAGGAAATAGATTGGATTTAGGATGATGGGACATCTCATTATAGGGGAAATTTCCTGATCTTGACTAAGGCATGCTTCCTGCCCCACATTTAAAATTCAGGATCTCTTCCTTAAAACATCAACTGCACACAAGCTCTCATCTTTTCAACTTAAATTTCCCTTTAATTTTTCTTGGAAAGCTGTTAAATTAGATGTAGGGCTTTATCCTTTAGTACCCTTATTTTATTTGTATCAACTCAAAGCAAAATAGAGCCTTTTATTAAATATGTCTTCATAAATTATACACAGTAAAATCCCATTAATTGAACCACACCCAGTTCATTATGGTCTTTATTAAAATTTTAGCGTTAGTTGAACTGAAAATTGGTTTTTATTTACTAGGGGAAAGGGTAGACTAAACAAGATGAAAGGAAACCTGTTGTTTGCATATTATGTTTGTACATCTGTAATAGCAACTATTTTTCCAACTATTTTCTAGTTCCAAAAGCAATACGTAAATATTATAGAAAACTTAGCAATGCAGAAATGAATTTTTAAAAATCCCTCATAGATAGCCGTTGTTAACATTTTGGTATATTTTCTTCTAGTCTTAGTAAAATGGAACCTTTAAATATAGATTCCTGTATCTTAGGAATTAGAAAGGCAGCACAGGCAGTTCTGAATGAGATGGAGAAAATGTTGTTGATTTAGTCATGCCCTTGTACTGTGGAGGCCATACTGTCTGTTGACAGAGCATATTAAAAGACGTTCCCTACATTTGTCAGCCTTAGCTAATTGCCAGTCTGGTATTTATGATCAGCTTGAGAGCTGTAGTACCCCCAACCTCCTAGAAACTTGCCTTCCCCTGCCTGGGAGTCCTCATTCCAGGAGTGGTTGTTGAGAGTCAAGCCAGGGAAGCGTGCTTTTGTCCGGGAATGGCCAGTCCTGTGCTGGGAGCCTGAGCATCTCAGGGGGCACCTGCCATTGAATTGTTCTCACTTGTGTTTGTAAGAATCCAAGTATGTCACCCTTACACCAAGTAAGCACACAGTGACATGATCCCCTTTCAATGTAGATAACATTGCTTCAGAACTGGAGAACTTCATGGGGCTCATCGAGGTGGTGACGGGCTACGTGAAGATCCGCCATTCCCATGCCTTGGTCTCCTTGTCCTTCCTAAAAAACCTTCGCCTCATCTTAGGAGAGGAGCAGCTAGAAGGGTAAGTGCCCCAAATTTCATGAGCTGATGTTCTCCTATTACAAAATAAGCAGCATACTTGTAAAACTGTTGCTGAGGTAAGAGCCCTCCCTGCCTTGTTAAATAGAAGAAAGGAAGAAGCCGCAGTATTGCCTGTGCTGCTCGAGTAGGTGTTGGGTAGAGTCATGATTCTCCATTCTTGCTGTTTTGGAAAACAGATGTTTTCCCCCTTACTCGATTTTGCCTTGTCAGTCAAGGGTTGCATGTCTGACTGTGACCAGTGAGATGGCAGAATTGGGGCAGACTTGGTGTTCTTGGGGCTTTTCTGCCAAGACTGACAGCCAGTTGATCTGGAGTGCTCACCTCCCTGTGAAATCATTCGCACAACCCTCATCTGCCTCAGGATGCTGTACTCTACTATGCACAACTACTCCATCTCTTAAGATATTGGAAGTGAGAGCAGCAGAGGAGCATGGGCAGTTCATTTTGTTATAAAGAAATCCAGATTCACAAGATTGTTTTTATTGATTAGTTTACAGGATTTGCACTATTGATAGAATTTTTGCCTTGGCACAGGCATGCTTTGTGATAGGGGTTTTAAAATAATCATGGGCTTTTCACTGGAGGATAAAAGCTGGTGCTTATTGCATGCACAATTGCTTTCCAGCCGTCAGCCTATGTGTACCTTTGCATGTGTACTTTTCTCTTTAAACCCTCCCTTTTAAGTACGACTGTTGCCTGGCTTTAAGCGAATGCTTCAAAATAAAAGGAGTTATCAATTAAGGAGTGAATTCCTTCTAAAGAGAATTTGGGAAAATAATTTAGGAAAAAAAGAGGCGAGAAGGTCATGGGAAAGGTTGTCCTTGCTGATTTATCTGCCCCAACTGGATAAAGTTACTGCATAAGGGTTTCTTTACAGCCTCCCTGTTTTTCTCAGACTAACTCTTGGTCAGTCTTAAATTCTTAAAATTCCATCATCTGATAGAGCTAACGAGAGCGGGCAGCTCTTCATTCCATCCTTGAAAAGCACAGTGTCCTCCCCACTGGGAACACCAATCCTTGAAAAACTTCTTTCTCATTGCAAATCGAAGGAGGCTGCCACTGCGCCCAGCCCCAGACTCCTCAGTCACTTACCTGGCAAGCTGAGGTCCTACCAATTTAAGGTGATGATCATTGTTCATTGTATTAAATTTTAAAATGAATTTTTTATCCGCCTTTTTTTTTTCCTAAGTAGGTGTTTGTTTCTGGAATCCTGGATATCTGTGAGCTCTTTTTTCTTTAGCAGATTAGTAGCTGTCAGATTTTCCTGTTGCTTAACGATACACCTTTTTTTTTTCCTAGACTAAGCAAATGATAGACATAAAGGTGAATGCTGAGAGGACAGTTTAATTTCTATTAGGAAATTAACCTCTTCATGGAGTGTTAACTAAGTATTGTGCACTTAAATGTAGCTAGAAATTAAAGCCTGATTTTTATTTGCAAGAATATTTATGATGTCTTTCTCATTATCTGAAACTTGCATAAAACCTGAAGTATCAGCAAAATCTTTTAAGGATACATGCTCAGGTGTTTGTGAGGCTTCCCAGGTAAGCCTGGGCCCCTGGCCTGCTCTTACCATTTTAGATGCAGGGGAGGGCAAGCGGGCCCTGGGTTTTCCCTGCTGCTGCTGCTCCCCAGTAGCCCTGCAGCTCCAAGGATGCCGGCTCCAGCCTTTCATTCCTGTGTGCTGCTTCTAAGAGGCTCTCTTTTGAGCTAGGGCTCTTAAGAATCTTTCACCTCTCGATGGGAGCTCTTTCCTCTCACCCTGTCTTCCTGGCACGTGACCACAAAGGTATAGCCCGTCCTCACGATGATGAGCTCCCCAAGAGCTCTGTTTGCTTCAGGTGTTGAGACCACTAGCAACACCTCAGCTGTTCATTTCTCCTTAGACTCAGGGACGGAGTCAGGTCTGGCCCCTTCACTGGCTGCCCTCACTTCTTCTGCAAGAAGGGAAGAGTCAGAGCGAGAAAGAGGACAGGATATGATAGACAGATAAACATCAGCAGTGCAAAGCAGAACTCGCACAGTGTTACAAGGGAAAGAGAGAAATGTGCCCTAGGCATGGAGAAGAGCCAGATACCTGAGAAGATCAGACAGGCTTCTGACAAGGTGGCATTTGAGATGGGCCTTGAAGGCGTTCGGGAAAAACTTGGGGAAAGCAGAGGATTGAAGTGAAGAAAGGCAATTCGAGGTAGGGTGGCAGGAGTAAAGGCAACAAGTTGGGGCATCCTGGGGCCTGTTGGGCAACTAACGCTGGAGAGGTGGGTGGTACTAGAGTTACGTAAGATGTTTTGCACCCAGGTATAAAGGGTTATAATTTAGGTAGACCATGGAACATATTCAAGGCTTTTGAATAGAAGAGTGTTAGCAGAGCTGAAATTTTTATTTCGATATGCTTTTGGTTTAAGCCAAGATAACTTTTATCCCAGTGTTTCTCAAACTTTGCTACACATCATGGAATCACTGGGGGTGGGGGCGGGGGTGGGGTTGAGAAATCCTGATGTCCAAGTTGCACCCCCACCCCAATTCAATAGGAGTGTTTGGGATTAGGATCCAGGAATCAGTGCTTGTCTAAAGATCCCTAGGCACTTCAGCAGGGAGCAAAGATTGGAAACCACTGCTTTATCCCTTCATTTCTTCCCATGTGCATATCACAAAGCACTTTGATGGTTTTTTTTCCTAAGTATTTTCCCCTCACACTGCTGCCTAATGTTTTAGAGGTTCATCCATGTTGTTACATGTGTCACACTATTTTCTTAAACTTTTTCTTTTCTTTTTTTTTCTTTTTTTTTTTTTTTGAGATGAAATCTTGCTCTATTGCCTAGGCTGGAGTGTAGTGGCACTGTCTCGGCTCACTGCACCTCTGCTTCCTGGGTTCAAGCAATTCTCCTGCCTCAGCCTCCTGAGTAGCTGGAATTACTGGCACGCACCACCACGCCTGGCTTATTTTTGTACTTTTAGTAGAGACGGGCTTTCACCATGTTGGTCAGGCTGTTCTCGAACTCCTGACCTTGTGATCCACCCGCCTCGGCCTCCCAAAGTACTGGGATTACAGGCTTGAGCCACCACGCCCAGCCTTCTTGAACTTCTTTTACAGCCAATGATAACATAAATGTTTCCATTTGGTTCAATAGGATGAAAGTTTTGTAGCCTTTTGTTTTTGATGGAGAACAGAATAATTCGAGATACAGAGATCCTTCAACTCTGACAACCTTGACTTTCCAAAATGTCACTGAGATCCCTCTCAAAAAGTCTCCTGAGCCATCCAGAACAGAGAATTCAAGCATTTTACGTAGAGCAGAGCTCTTACTCCTCACTCAGAGCCTGTTGACTTCTGTATCACACTCAGGGTGAGCTGATTTTGCAACCGAGTGACAAAAGCCATAGTCATGGTTTCCTCAAGGACACCACTAGGGTGTATTTCTAGAGTAATGACCTTAACATTAAGAAAATCAAGGCCGCTCTGCTGTTTACAAAGGAAACAGGTTTTGTAATCCACATGTACACGATTTTTATAAAATAGTTAATTTTTAAGCTCTTAAATAAGAGAATATTTTCACTGTCTGGAAAATCCCCTTGTTTGGACAACCTTGTTTCCTGATGGCATCAGGTAACTAAGGAGTTAAAATTTCACGTTCTTTGGTGCTACCAAGGATTGTTGCCTTGAAAAGAAGAAGGAAAAAGTAGATGGAGGGTGGTGAGTTAAAAGAATTGACATTCGCAGATAGGCATTTCTATGCTTTTGTTCCTACCACTTGACTTTGCAACACACAGTGCTTTGTAATACCTTCTTGGAGCTCTAAGGCTGAAACATGGCCGCTCTTTAACATTTCCCTGGGACTTTTGGAAAATATACACTCAACCCTGTGACCCAGCAATTCCAGGATCCACCCAAGAGAAATGAAAACATGCCCACACAAGACTTGTGTATGAATTTTGGTAGCAGTATTACTCATAATAGCCTCCTGGGACTCCCCTGACCCCCAGGCCAAAGAAAAAGACCCACTGGAAACCATTCAGATGTTCATCAACAGATGAATGGATAAAAAGATAAATGGATAAATAAAATGTGGCACAAAGGACAACTGACTACTCAACAATAAAAAGACGTGAAGTATGACGCGTGTTACGACATGGGTGAACCTCTAAAACATTAGGATAAGTGAAAAGGAAAAATCCAGACACAAAAGGCTACATGTTGTATGACTCATTAGTATGTAATTTGCAGAAAAGGCAAAACTATAGAGACAGAAAGCAGACCAGGGATGGCTGCGGGGAAGAGGTGGAGATTGACCACCAATGGGAATGAGGGAACTCTCGGGTGATGGAAATGTTCTGAAACTGAGTAGTGGACAGTTGTGTAAATTTACTGAAGCTCATGGAATGATGCGTGAATTTTTTTTTTCTCTTTTTTTTTTGAAACGGAGTCTCACTGTGTTGCCCAGGTTGAAGTGCAGTGGCGCTATCTTGGCTCACTGCAAGCTCCACCTCCCGGGTTCACGCCATTCTCCTGCCTCAGCCTCCCAAGTAGCTGGGACTACAGGCGCCCACCACCATGCCCAGCTAATTTTTTGTATTTTTAGTGGAGATGGGGTTTCACCATGTTGGCTAGGATGGTCTCGATCTCCTGACTTCATGATCCGCCCGCCTCGGCCTCCCAAAGTGCTGGGATTACAGGCGTGAGCCACCGCTCCCGGCCTGATGGGTGAATATTTGATAGGTAGATTGTACTTCAGAAGTAAAGCTATTTTTAAGAAACACCTAACAAAACAAAGAGGAAACATTTTCTGAGTATCTGTATGGTGCC
This sequence comes from Macaca mulatta, assembly GCF_049350105.2. NCBI lineage: Eukaryota > Metazoa > Chordata > Mammalia > Primates > Cercopithecidae > Macaca > Macaca mulatta. Next base: position 89,150,191 of record NC_133412.1, read on the forward strand.
TGGTTCCACCTAGATAGACATTTCCACCCTTGCTGAACCCCTAAGGTTGATGTAAATATTGCATTTGCGGGAGGGTGGGCATGATATAAACCAACCCGTTTGCAGATGAATTGGTGGGAGCATCTGCAGAAAGGCAAAAAAGGCCAACTACTCTCTCAGTTGCAGATGGCTCTGTTGCCGATGACAGCCTGTGTCCTGGGTTCTGATGCCCTCTAGAGACAGCCGTGAAGAGGCAGTTTTCTCCTCTGAGAAAGGAACTGGAATGATTGGTTGTATAATTGCAGAATTGTTTTCAATATATCAGCAAGTACTGAAATGGGGAAACTGTCCTTCCTACCTCTGTAGGCTGGAGACCTCAGGTTCAGCTCCATTTATCAGGGCACAGGACCTTCCTGTTCTGAGACTTTGTTCCAGGGGACTTTTACACTTCAGAGAGTAGCACAGGTCATCCTGCACTTTTGTGGGGTGATTAAAAGCTCACGGTATCCTCTTATGTTTAGCCCATCCAATTCTTCCAACTGGCCTCAGCCAGAAAAGCAAGGAAGACACCCCCAGTTTGCAGCTGAGAGACTCCAGCCTGGGAGAGCTGAATAAATCTTTTGCCCAGAGTTGTTCCTCAGTAAGTGCTGGAGATGAGGCTCAGACCTGACCTTTGGATTCCCAGATGGAGTGCTCTGAACCCTGTACCTGGGGCTATCTTCAAGCAGCACTCAAATATCGATAGAGATAACATAAAGATGTCCTCAGGAAGATAACCAACTGTTGCCACCCCGTGTGGTCTACAGATTGGGAGACAGGGCCTACCCAAGTGTAGAAACAAACATTTTTTACAACATAGAGAAGGCTGAGAACCAGGATACCAGTATCAATAAAATCTGGATATCACAGAGCATATGGAAGCTAAAGAAAAATAAATAACTGGTCAGGTGTGGTGGCTCACACCTGTAATCCCAGCACTTTGGAAGACCATGGCAAGGGATTGCTTGAGCCCAGGAGTTTGAGACCAGCCAGAGCAACATAGTGAGATGCCAGCTCTTAAAAAAAAAAAAAAAGAAAGAGAAATTAACCAAGCATGGTAGGGCATACATATGGTACCAGCTACTTGAGAGGCTGAGGTAGGAGGTAGCCTACACCTGGGAGGTTGAGGCTGCAGTGATCTGTCATTGCGCCTCTGCACTCCAACCTGGATGACAGAGTGAGACCCTGTCTCAAGAAAAAAAAAACTAATTTTTAAAAGCATTCTTTGAAGGTAAAGGCAGTAAGCTTAGAAACAATGGAAATCACATTTACTGAGTTATTTACTTAAGTAGTCTTTTCCTTTAGGAAACAATGATAACTTTATGCATATTTTAAAGATGTGCAGACAGGTCTCTGCCTTTTACCCTCTCTTAATTCTCACCTAATCATGGAAGGAATTTAGCAGGGAGCCTTGCCCCAAGCTGCGGCTGGAATAACAAGCACAGTATTGACAGGCAGCTCATGAATGACTTGATTATTATTTTGACAAGGGTTTTATTTTTATTTTTCTTTAGCTTCCACAGGCTCCGTAATGCCTGGGTTTTATTGATATTGGTATCCTGGCTCCCAGCCTCTTCAATGATTGTAAAAAATGTTTGTGTTTACTGTAAAAAGATAATCTTGCTTTTCAAAGTGATTAATCAAATACACAGAATTTCAGTGTGCCTGCCATTCATTTGTCAAATTCCTGATTTATAATTCATGCTTCCTCCCGTGGGGAGAAGAATGTTTTGTTCAGAAGGTATTTTTGGTGTGGTTCTGTTCCCTGCTAGTGAAATTAGTTTACTAAAAGAGGCCTCGTTCTGGGTGTAGATGGAAGTTTGGCCTGATTAATTGGTCCTTACCAGCATCCTAGAGGTTTCTTCACCAGCAGGGATATTTTGTCCTGTAACACTAACTCAGGTACCTGGAAGCAGCCCCACACTTGGGCATGCATCACTGCAGAGTCTCCTTTGGAGCTGGAGAAACTCCATGAGCAAGAATGGGCTTATGATAGGACACATCCATTTTCACGCCATCCCTCCTTCAGTTGTATGACTGCATGGAGCCCTTCTGACCTCCAGCAGTGTTACCTGAAACCTGGCTGTGAGAAAGAGCAGGTGTGGATGGGGCCTACCCCCGGCAGCAGTAGAGCCAACTGGGCCATATCCCAGCACTGCTCCCCGGGAAACACGCCTTGTGTTGCATTGACCAGATCTGAGATCATTTGGACAATGTCTTACGCGGCTTTTCCAGGATAGCTATGTGTTCAGGAGTGAGCCCTTACTGAAAGGGAAGAATTGTTGACTCACAAGTTTTTGCTACCAGTTTGGTAGCCACTAATGTGTCCAGAGGCCTAAAGATGGGCTTGAGAGGAGCCTGACTTAGCTTCAGAGGCGCTGTCTTTCAACTCACTTGTGTGTTCACTGCACCCCTGTGCTGGCAGGACTCCCACCTCCACCCCCAGCACTTGTGTGAACAGAGAGCCCAGTGCTCAGGGAAGGGTTGGGCTTCAGGCTTGTAGGTTGGATTCCATGGCAGCTCTGTGACTCCTTCTGGGCATTCTTAAAGTAGACAGGGAGCTTAGATGTCACCTGTGCATTCCCCTTATTGTCCTATGAGTGAGTAAACAGGGCTACAAATAGCACTAAGGGACCTGCATGTGGCTGTGCAGTCATTTCTGGTCCTGGGTCCCAGTCTCTGAACTCCCTCCTGGTCTGACCTCTGTTTGTGAATGTTCAGGAAAATGTCACAGGGCTGCTTGGCAGCATTGTAACCATAATGAGAATCAGGCTGAGGATTGACCAGCTGGTTAGAGGTCCTGGTTTGGGTGTAAATGAAGACCCTTACCAGATGCAGAGAGATCCCCAATGCACGTAGCCTCCAGGGCAGAGGAAGGCTTAGGGGTTCTGTTCTGACCTGGCTATGCTGGCTCTGTAGGGAGGGCTGGGGTCCTTTTTCGTTTGTGTGTTTATACATTAGATCTGTGAGTGGATCTTAGAAATCACTCAAAGTACTGCACTGATTCCTAAACTTAGTAAGAAGCAGAGCAGGAAGAGGAGAGGAAGGATTCATGGTCCATGGGGATCAGGCCCATCAGCACAGAGAACTCAGACTGTCAGCCCTGGCATTGTCTGCTGGCTTCCTGGGGAAGCCAGAGAGAAAGGCCCACTGCAGGGATCTTTCTCTAGACCCAAGCCATAGCTGTCTGCTTTCTTGCCTCCCTGGGGATGGACTTGTCCTGCCACCTGGGTAGCCAGATAGAACGGCTTCCTGTGCTGGTTGGATCCGCTACTTGTGTGTACACCCTCTGGGGCAGAAGCCACTTCTGGTTTGGTGGGCTTTGGTCCTCCAGCACCTCACTGGAACTCAGCCTCTCCTAGACTGCTGGTTCTCCACGTGTGGTCCAGGGACCACAGCAGGGGTCAGCACCACCTGGCACTTGTGATAAATGCAGATTCTTTGCCCACCCCAGCTGAATCAGAAGCTCTGGGGGTGGGGCCCAGCCACTTTGCAAACAAGCTTTGTGCACACGAAACTTGGAGAACCACTGTATTGGATTCCAAGTCCTCTTGCCTGGATGAGAGGCCAAGGGCACTGCCTGTTGGTGGCTCTTCCTCCTCCCCCACACCTCCAGGGACTGGAACTGGGGCTTCTCAGAGTGAAAGATGAATCAGGGAAGGAGAAGGCCCAGGGTTGACCCCCCACAAGTTTGTCTCCCTGTCACATGCTGTCTCCTATCCCATCATGCTGCCGATTGGGCATGGGCAGGATTTACTTCCATGGATAATGGGAGACTTTAGAGCAAATGTGTAAGCTGTTCTGGTTGGGTAGCAGAGCATGTCTGTTCTCTCATGGATTGCTTTCAAGCACGTTGTGCATACTTGGCTGAGAAAAATAACCAAAGGCATTTCTTGGGAATGATTCTAGTAACATCCTCTGATACAAGAAGCATTATTTGATGGTAATAGAGGTCATAAAATTAATTAGCATCTTATCGATTTTGATACATTGTCGAATCATGTTGTTGCCATTGTTAACAGCAACTATCTGTTCTCCTATAGTGTTAATAACTAAATCTCTTATTGGCAAAGGAAATGTATTGTGGAGCAGGTGGCAAAGAGGACGTATGTTATGTGGCCAGCAGGCTAGAGAAGACTGTGGCCAAGGGCAGGTGCGCTAACATAACATAACATCGATTTCTATGCTTCTAGGAATTACTCCTTCTACGTCCTCGACAACCAGAACTTGCAGCAACTATGGGACTGGGACCACCGCAACCTGACCATCAAAGCAGGGAAAATGTACTTTGCTTTCAATCCCAAATTGTGTGTTTCGGAAATTTACCGCATGGAGGAAGTGACGGGGACTAAAGGGCGCCAAAGCAAAGGGGACATAAACACCAGGAACAACGGGGAAAGAGCCTCCTGTGAGTGACAGCACCCAAAACACCATGGGCCAAACCATCATGATAACAGCAGACCCTCCTCCCATGTGTGATGGCAACTTCCCTCTGCGGCCCTTTCTTGTTTCACATGGGGGACCACTAGACCATCTTCACTAGTGCTTTGCTGCTACTTATATGTCTTCAGAATCAGTAGTGGGCAGATACGTGATGTATTCATATTTACAAATTCTGTACATCTCTGTGAGTGTGTGAAACACTTATAAATAGGTTCTCTCTCAAACTTTAAAGTGCTGCTTACAGAATGCACAATTAAATGTCCTTTTATACACAGGTGCACAGTTAGATTATTTTTTTTTTTCTTTTTCTTTTTTTTTTTTTTTTGAGATGGAGTCTCACTCTGTCACCCAAGCTGGAGTGCAGTGGCATGATCTTGGCTCATTGTAACCTCTGCCTCCTTGGTTCAAGCGATTCTCATGCCTCAGCCTCCCGGGTAGCTGAGATTATGACACCCGCCACCATGCCCAGCTAATTTTTGTATTTTTTTTGTAGAGACGGGGTTTCATCATGTTGGCCAGGCTGGTCTCAAACTCCTGACCTCAAATGATCCACCTGCCTCAGCCTCCCACAGTGCTGGAATTACAGGTGTGAGCCACCATGTCCTGTCCGATTATTTTTCAGGGAAGAGCCAGGGTGCTCCAGCCCTGTGAGCTCTATCCTCCCGCTCCCACAGAAGGGAAGCACAGGCCTGTGAGGTGGAGGCGGCTCTGCCCTAAGAACAGCCGCTGTGGGCCACAGGTTTCCTGTCCCTTACACTCGGCCGCCTTGTTTCTCCCACCCCAACGTGAAAAAGATGGAGTGAGCCTGCATCCCTGAGTTGATACCGCTTTTTAAATTTAGAACAATATAATTATAGCCTTGTACTTGTTATAAAACTTAAGGTCTCGTATCAGAGATACAGCAGCGCCTTTCTCATCTAACCATGTGTAGAATATGGCTGCTGAGAATGGTGTGGCTCTCTTTGGCTGGACAGGGTTATAAAAGTAAATCGTCTTTTCACCTTTGGCTTTTAATAAGGGAAGGGTATTAGAAAAAAAAGTAGTTTGTATGATTAAGGGTGATTTGTGCGTGTGTGCACACAGACGTACATGCGGGGAGGCAAATCAGAGCTGATACGTGTTTGGCTTTGGCTTGTTTTCCTGGTGTCTGGATTTACCTGGCAATACTTGTTGCTCTGGGGGATCATAGAGGGAAGCATGCTGACTGACCTAGGGCTGAACAGCAGGCTTAGGACCAGTGCCACCTCCCTCCCCCTGCCCACTCTGTCCCTGCAAAGCCCCTGCCTTGCTCACTGTTCAGACCATAGTAAAATCGGATGTATCAGAGCATTTCAGAGTGCTTTTCTCCTTAGAGTCAGCCAGTCTGACCTGTCAGATCATAAATGTAGTAGCCATTTATTTTCTTTTGAAAAAAAAAAAATCATGGTTTCCTCTCTAAGTAACACTTCAGCAGGAACTGTGACATTTTCCAATCTCAGTTGTGCACATTTTGCCCTAAAGACTTCTTAGCTCTTTTACTGTCTTCAGTCCCTCTGCTTCACCTCTTGAGTGTGTAGTGGGATTCAGGCAGATAAGAGGGCAAAAGGACAACTCAGCAGAGAGCTCTGGGTCTCCATGAGGGTAGGCAGTCATCAGTCTTTCCCTGGTCCTTATCGTACTTTGAATTTGGTCCAAGGAATAAGAGAGGGACTTGGCACAGCTTCCCTGCCATACCTGCCAACCAGGCCTACTTCCCATAGAAGACATTAGGCTTGGTCAAGTGAAATCTTCTTGTCATTGCTTAATCCAGCCCCCCGTTGTTTGTCAGCCCTCACTGGAGGCCTCACAGGAGTTCCTGTGTCCTTCCAGTTTGATACCAAGTTTAGACCAAGAAAAGTTCCTTTCTGTGGCACACCTGTGGTCTCTTACCTGTGTTTGGTGGTTGTACAGGAACAGGCAGATATCCACAACTGCAGAACAAGTGTCATCGTCTCTCTAAGAAGATTCAGGGCAGCCTAAAGGCTCATCCTCACCCTACCAGGCCCCCTTTCATAGCCAGGATCTTAGGGATGGAGAAGAAAGATAAGTTCACCTTGTTCACTGAAGTTGCCCTTTGTTTTCAGGTTAGGAAACCCAGGTTCATGTCCAAGTCCCTGGGCAAGTAGCCAGTGCAACTGATTGACCTAAAACAAAGGATGGAACCCTTGGAGCTCTGCATAGTGAAATGTATGATTTCTTAGTGGAAAACGAGAAAACCACTTAGGAAGCCCAGCAGGGAACTTAGCACATATAACCAGCTTTGGGGAAGGGGAAAGCAGTGCCGAGCAAGACAGGTGCTTTTCAGAGACACATGAATCTCTGTCACTCACGGATGTACTCTGTGCCCCAGGTGAAAGTGACGTCCTGCATTTCACCTCCACCACCACGTGGAAGAATCGCATCATCATAACCTGGCACCGGTACCGGCCCCCTGACTACAGGGATCTCATCAGCTTCACCGTTTACTACAAGGAAGCGTGAGTTTCTACTTTGGGTGATGCCATTCTGTTGACAGGGCTACGAATGGGGAGAGGCCAGTCTTTTGATCCTTGAGTGGGTTGGCTCAATATGGGGAGTCAGCAGAGTCTTCAGGGAGAGCCACATCAAGCATCCCCACTTCATCCTCATGCACCCTCTCGGGCTGTCCCCTTGATGTCAGTCACAGCCAGTGACAGCCACGAATGGGAAAGTGTTAGCTTGAGGCCTGTCATTCTTTAGTGAGTGATTAGAGATGTTTGAATAAAATAAACCCAGAGTAGGCAAAGCTTGTTTTTTCCAGAATTAGGTCAGTCCAGACTCATAAAGGATGATGGGGGACTTCACTGAAATAATCGTTTCAGCCTCCTTACCCACTAGCCCTACCCTAGGAACACCCTGCAGGCACATGGCTCCCTTGTATCATCTTATTCCTGTCTCTCTCTGTGTGTGCCTCTCCCAAGCTGTGGCCCTCTGCTCTAGGTCATGAGCCTTCCAAACAAGTGAAGGAAAGTGGAGAGAGAAAAACCTTCATGTCTTGAGCTTTTTGTGACTTCTCCTGGACTCTGTTGGGAGCTTTTCTTGTGCAATCACGTGACATTCACCCATCTAAGCAGCCGACAGTTATTCCTCTCAACTGCAGCTCTCTTTGGTCTCCCTCTTCCTTCCTTTGCCTCCTGTATCCATGTGGCTACCCTGGTCTACTTAGCCATCCCCGTTCCTAGGTCCCATCTTAATCTCATAGTTCTCTTTCCCAGATGAATGGCTTCCAAAGAGCAGGAACCAGAGGCACCTTATGACAGCATCTTGTACTCTTTCCTCCTGCCAGAGCTGGGGTCCTATGAATGAGAAATGGGGTACTTAGGATTACTAGGCTTTCAGGGTTCATACATAGGGGAGCCCCTCATGATCTCCCATCATGACAGCAGACAGGGTTTTGTTAATGTTTGTTTCAGAAGCCAGTGACCAGCAGCTGTCCAGTCCTTTTATCTGATAAATGTAAAATATCTACCCAACCATGCATCTGTGCAAAGTACTATATTCTCTTTGATAGTCACACCAATGCTTTGGCAATGTCAGCTGGTAATTTCACTAAGGACTTGATGCTAGTTTCTAAGGCAATCTGGAAACTAAATATTTGAATATTATAAGATGCTTAAGCATCAGAATTTTTGATGAGCAATTTGAATTTTAGAAGCTACTTCTGTTTGTCTGTAGGAAAGTCATTTTTCTCCAACAGTTACCTTTTATCAATATCTGATATTTGCATTAACTGACTATGCTTGTTTTTTTCTTAATGATGGAAAAATGCTGCAATCAGAAGAGAGAAAAATAGTATTTACATCTGTTCTTAAGGAGCAGTAACTGTCGAATCCTGGTAACTGTTGAACTGGTTCTTCCTGAGGCAGAGCATTCAATTCTGTAGTGCACGACTGGGGAAGCCCAGAGTCCAGTCGCTTCATTTTCTTCTTCTATAAAAGTCTAATTGATTAATAAAGAAAGTGTGACGTGCTGGGCCTCTGGGGAAGATTTTTGAGGATTTTGATGTCAGAGCCCCGAACTTTCTCTAAACTTGATTGATTGTCTTTCAGACCTTTTAAGAATGTCACGGAGTATGATGGGCAGGATGCCTGCGGCTCCAACAGCTGGAACATGGTGGACGTGGACCTCCCGCCCAACAAGGACGTGGAGCCCGGCATCTTACTGCATGGGCTGAAGCCCTGGACTCAGTACGCCGTTTACGTCAAGGCTGTGACCCTCACCATGGTGGAGAACGACCATATCCGTGGGGCCAAGAGTGAGATCTTGTACATTCGCACCAATGCTTCAGGTATCCATGCCCAGACAAGTCCCCAGCATCCCACGCTTCTTCACAAGCTCACTGGGCTTGCTTATACAAGGTGTCATTGTAGAGTTACCAGTGAGCTATGCCTGTTGTCTTTCTTATCAATACGTAATACTGTGTTATATTCTTTTTCCTACTGCTAACACATTAGGCTCTTCCGTGCCATTTTCTGGCCTCAGTACCATCTTCCATCATCTCTCTCCTGCTCTGTGCCTTTGAGCCCAGGTCCTCCAGAATGCTGGGCTGGTTTCATTGGAAGGCCCAGCCTGGAAACAGCCATCTTCGGCTGCCCTTCTTTCTTGTTTATTTTGATGTTGAATCCTCCAGGAACTGAAACCATGCTCATCTGTGTTCCACTTAATTCATGTGGCTCACTGGTTTTCTATCTTCATTCTGGAGCCTGTAGAGTTCCAAAGAGTTCAACAAAAGTTGAAAGATTGCAGATGTAGTATGTTGTGGATATTCAAAGTATTCACTGATGATGATATTCCTCCTTCCTCTGTCTTTAGGTTCTAAACCACCTCATTTCTCAACTCCAGATCTGGAAACAATAAAAGCAAACATAAATGTTTTCCAAGTATATAAAAGCTAGTTTAGAAGTAGGAAAATCCACTTCAGTTTTAAAGACACTGATTGTTTTAGTCCATTGGAGCTTCTGTCACAAAAAAACAGCGTAGCCTGGGTGGCTTATAAGCAATAGAAATGTATTTCTCACAGTTCCAGAAGCCACAAAGTGCAAGATCAAGGCGCTGGCAGATTTGGTGTCTAGTGAGGGCCCACTCCATGGCTCATAGATGGCTGTCTTTTCGTTGCGTCCTTGCATGGTGGCAGGGATGCAGGAGCACTCTCCAGGGCCTTTCGTAGAAGGGCCTGAATTCCATTCATGAGGGCTTCACCCCCATGACCCAATCACCTCCCAAAGGCCACACCTCCTAATTCCATCACCTTAGGGGTTCAAATTTTGACATGTGAATGTTGGTGGGGGGCACAGACATTCAGCCTATAGCACTGATAAACTTTATTTGATAATAGCCATTATTTTAGTGGGTAAGATGTTTTTAAATACCCATAAGCAAGCACAAAATGAGTTTAAATGGCAAGAGAGAAAGGTGAGAAGAAAATGCTGGTGGGGAAAACCTTTTGCTGTGTGCACCTGCTTCTTCCTCCCCTCCTACCCCATTTCCATGACCCTGTTAAGTGGCCACAGTCATGTCACTGGGTGAAGTGCTTATTAAAAAGAAATTGGCACAGGCTTCTGATCTTGGGTGTGGGTTGGTATAGCAGAGATTCAATGCAACAGAGTAAGTTTTTCATCTTAAAATTTGGAAGTCATCCCTGCCTTAGCAATTCACTGTAGCATTTGGGAAACATAGGAATATCTGCTTATTGTGACAGATTCTCAAGAAATCTGCTTCCTTTCCACAAAGATGGAAACCAGGCACTGTACAAATGAGTCAGTTCATGACGTTTTGTCCTCTGTCCTTACACGCAGCAGAAACAGACAAGAACTTGGTCCTCTGCCTCTGCTTTTTTGTGACACCTATCATAAGAATGTATCTAGGAATGAGCTGTTTGTTTTTGAAGTACTTATTTTTGGAAACCCTAAAGTGGCTGAGCATCAAGTGGTTGTGTTTTCTTTGAAAACACTAGTATTAGTCATAACCTTTTTCCAAAGTATTATCCCTTAAAGATGTTCAGAACCTTGTGTGTATTAACCTGGAGCACCCTCAAGCTCTCCACCCTTTTCGAGTTTGAAAAATGGCTTAGGCAAACATGTTGCTTAAGCGATATCCAGCAAAGGTGTCTCCTGCGCTTTGGAAAACCGTCAACATTGGTGCTTTTTTGTGACCCAATAAGGACAAGATTTCAGTGGTTCTGGGATGCATTTGATCTTTATGCACACTTCAGCTCTGGGTTTGGGTTCAGGGGTCAGCATAAGTAAAGCTTGATCAGATAACTATGCTTTGCCTATAATCAGCATTCATTCTGCTGGTAACAGAGTCCTTTGCTTGAAATGAGGCTTCCATGCATTTGCAGTTTTAGACTGCTTTTCAGAGTCATGCCTCACTCATTGTACCGAAGGATGCTTGTGGAAATGGCGGACTTCCGTGTTCTTTGCATTGCCTCTTCCCCATTCCTCTTACAGCTGTGACACGGGCATGCACACTCCTGCACACACACAGGCTCTGCGGCCCCCTTTCCACTACCCTCTTTCCATTTGACTTCATGACATTTTTATCAGAGATTCAGAATCTCAGATGAAATCCAAGTCAGCCTATTTTACCAGTTGTCGAAACTGCCGGAGTTCAGCACTGTGGAGAATGGCAGTTGTAATAAATGAGAAATACCAGGTGTTTGAATTAGCTGTAGATTTTCATATTGTCTCTTCTAACTCTGCTTGTGCCCCCGCAGCCTTTTTCCATTTACAATTCAGTAGTGCTTGTTTTCACAGAGATTATCTGAGGAAATAAATTATAAAGGGAAATGTTGGCATTTAAAGTAGTACTATTTCAAAATAAGGTTCACTTTTCACTTTGTATTTCATTGTTCATTGTTATTTTCTTATCCAGGTCAAACTTACAGTTTCCTGTTGGCTTGCACAGAGTATCTGATAGCCTGAATCTTAAGTTCATTTCATTTTCTGGAATATTCTTTGTTCCCCTTTGCAGTTCCTTCCATTCCCTTGGACGTTCTTTCAGCATCGAACTCCTCTTCTCAGTTAATCGTGAAGTGGAACCCTCCCTCTCTGCCCAACGGCAACCTGAGTTACTACATTGTGCGCTGGCAGCGGCAGCCTCAGGACGGCTACCTTTACCGGCACAATTACTGCTCCAAAGGTAAAGGTGCACCGGCGGCCTGGACGGAGGGTGTGACCGTTCATTCCTGTGGTTTGAATGTACCTGGGCCCTAATATTACACGTATCAGATAACAGTGTAGTTCTCCATTACACACCAGCTATCTTTTTTTTTTTTTTTTTGGTGAGACAGAGTCTCAATCTGTTGCCCAGGCTGGAGTGCAGTGGTACAATCAGGGGTCACTGCAATTTCCGCTTCCCAGGTTCAAGCAATTCTCATTCCTCAGCCTTCAGAGTAGCTGGGATTACAGGCATGCACCACCATGCCTGGCTACTTTTTATATTTTTAGTAGAGATAGGTTTCACCATGTTGCCCAGGCTGGTCTCAAACTTCTGACCTCAGGTGATTCCCCTGCCAAAGCCTCCCAAAGTGCTGGGATTATAGCCTTGTGCCACCGCATCTGGCCAAGACCAGCTATCTTCTTGATTAAAGGTGCTGAGAGCTATTATTTTTCTTCACAAGCATGTATAGTGGCTTTCATTCCCACTCTTGTTTTGGCTTTTCTTTTCCGAGAAGACAAAATCCCCATCAGGAAGTATGCCGACGGCACCATTGACATTGAGGAGGTCACAGAGAACCCGAAGACTGAGGTGTGTGGTGGAGAGAAAGGGCCTTGCTGCGCCTGCCCCAAAACTGAAGCTGAGAAGCAGGCCGAGAAGGAGGAGGCTGAGTACCGCAAAGTCTTTGAGAATTTCCTGCACAACTCCATCTTTGTGCCCAGGTATCGAACTCTTGTGAAATTTCACTTGGCAAAACCCACTGCTCAGGTGGGTTCTGTTGCCTTTCTCCCCACCAGGTAATGTGTAAGTCAGCAGCGGGGAGGTACAATACAGTAGCCATTGAGATGGAGCCAAAAAAGATGACAGGTTCGGTGAAGTGAGTTCCTGTGGAAGCCAGTCAGCCCTGAAGGGAACAGGGACCAGGGCTTGGGTTGCTGGGGCCGCCGATGTGACGGGTGCTGCTGTCTCAGCCACAACCCCCTACAGAGAGCAGGTGGGCACCCTGTGGTAGAGGCAGGGAGGGGAAACTCAAAGAGTACTGAAATCGGCTGCCTGGTAAGAGGAAAGGCCAGGATTTGGGCCCATCTCTGCCCTTCCCAATTCTCTCTGCTGCCTCTCTCAGCCTGACAGAGGAGGAGTGAAGCAAGAGGGAAAAACATCAGAGTCTGTTGGAAGGGGCCTGACTTCAAAACATAGCCAGGTGCCGCAGGCATCCTTTACAAGTAGGTTTAGGAAGCAGTGTAGGGAGACAGCCTGCAGTGGCTGTTTATTCCGTGGTTACTCTGCCTTTCAAAGCAACACAGCCCCTGCCCCAGGGTCTCTGCTCCTTTGCTGTGGTCTTGGTTTCTGGGGAGTGGGTACAAAAGCAGAAGAAAGTAAATGTTCATAGTAGCCAAATCCGGAAACAACCCAGTGTACATCAACAGGTGAGTGGCTCAACAAAGTGGGCTCGAACCATACAGTGGAATATTATTCAGCCATAAAAAGGGAGGGAATTTCGATCCATGTCACAACACAGATAAACCTCGAAGACACCGTGCCAAGTAAAACAAGGCCAGACACAAAAAGACAAATAGTGTATGATTTTATGTTGTGTGAAATATATGGAATGGGCAAATGTATGGTGACAGAAAGTAGATTTGAGTTTACCAGGGGATGGGGATAGAGTGTGGAGAGGAATGGGAATTGTTCCATAATTGATAGATTTTCTATTTGGAGTGATGAAAATTTTTGGAAATAGATGATGATGATAGTTGTACCATTCTGTGAATGCAATTAATGCCACTGAATTGTACCCTTAAAATGATTAAAATGGCAAATTTTTGTCTTACATATATTTATTTTGTTTTAAAATTTTATTTTAACACAATAAATGTTAAACAATTTTTGTTTTCCTCTCAAAAAAGGATTAGCCCAGTAGTGTGTGGGAAAGGAGATGGAAGCACAGTGGTATTCCCTGGCCCTCTCTTCCTGTAAGATTATAGTGCAGATTTTGGAAACGACCTCATGCCTGAAAACTAGGCCAAGGAGTTGGATTTAAATCAGCATGGTACCCATGAGTTGCCCACCTGCAGTCCCCACGGTGCCCCTGCTGCCACTACCCCACCCAGCACGTTCCCTTCCCCTCACTGCCCCCAACCCTGAGAGGAGCCTGTAGTAGCTATTTATTCTGCAATGACTCTGCCCTTATAGACTTTCTTAGGCTGTAACAACAAATGGTTTTTAAAGTGATTTTTTTTTTCTGCCAAATGACCTTTTTGATATTTGCAAAATGGTTGAAATAGCTGTTTCACTTCGAGAAATCAGTAAAGTGAGAAATAAAGACCGATTAGAACTGGAGGCACTATTTCCTTTTGAGAGTGAGCCTCTTCATTGCTTGGTGGCTTTCTTCCCCTCCCCTCCTCTCTCGAAGTTAAAACCACCAGAGCAGCCGGACATGGTGGCTCACGCCTGTAATCCCAGCACTTTGGGGGAGGCTGAGGTGGGCAGATCAGGAGGTCAGGAGTTTGAGACCAGTCTGGCAACATGGTGAAACCCCATCTCTACTAAAGATACAAAAAATTAGCCAAGCGTGGTGGCATGCACCTGTAATCCCAGCTACTCGGGAAGCTGAGGCAGGAGAATCGCTTGAACCGAGGAGGTGGAGGTTGCGGTGAGCTGAGATTGTGCCATTGCACTCCAGCTTGGGCAACACAGCAAGACTCCATCTCAAGGAAAAAAAAAAAAAAACACCAGAGCTGTGAGAAGGGCCTGCGAGCCCTTCATGGCCTCTCGCATCCTGCCCCGCTGGGGAAATCTTCTGCCTGCTGGTAGGTGACAGGGCTTTGAGTGTGAGCCTTGAGGTTCAGTGCCCAAGGCCATTTTCTTATCCAGGATATCTGTGTATCACTGGTGGTTCCTAGAAAGCAGAAAGTTTGAGGACTAGAAAGATTGCAAAGAGGTGTGGAAACTGGAACTCAATGAGGTTTGGTGACTTCTCCGACATCCTAATTAATTAAGAATCGGTCTGGGACCTGGCCCTCATTCCCACACACCAACTCTCTTTCCCTCTTCTTCTCCTCCATTGCGTTGCTTCTCGTGGTGCTTTCCACCTAGACCAGCAGAGGCTCAACTTGTGGCAGCTCCTGCTGCCCGCCACATGGAAGGATGGATTTAGAGTGTCCCAAGCAGGCTGGGTGGGAAGTTTGTTTATTCTCTATCAAAGGCCATTGGTTACGTTGCTGTCTTGTTCCACCAACCAGCAGGAGGTTCGGGTTGTGAATCAAGGTTTTGGAAAGATTTTGCTGAAAGGCCCCTTGCTTTCAGTTGTAGTTACAAGGCAAGACCTGTTTTTTTCTCATCAGATGTGGAGCACAAGATTATGTGATGTGGCCGGGCGCGGTGGCTCAAGCCTGTAATCCCAGCACTTTGGGAGGCCGAGACGGGCGGATCACGAGGTCAGGAGATCGAAACCATCCTGGCTAACACGGTGAAATCCCGTCTCTATTAAGAAATACAAAAAACTAGCCGGGCGAGGTGGTGGGCGCCTGTAGTCCCAGCTACTCGGGAGGCTGAGGCCGGAGAATGGCGTGAACCCGGGAGGCGGAGCTTGCAGTGAGCTGAGATCCGGCCACTGCACTCCAGCCTGGGCGACAGAGCGAGACTCCGTCTCAAAAAAAAAAAAAAAAGATTATGTGATGTGTGAAGGCAGAGCCGCGATTGGCACTGATGTTATTAATGCACAGCATTGGTGGTGGTGGGTTCAAAACAAGTTTCCTCTATTCCACTTGAGAAGTGTGTTTATCTGTCCCCCCAGTCCTTCCTTTCTCTCTCCTAAGACAAGTCCAACTTATGATTCTCCTTTCCATGGATGTATATAAAGACAATATTTTGTTCATGGTGAGAGGCCATGCTTTATAAGAAGTTAATGTTTGTTTTTTGCCTCCTACTGAGTTCTGGCGGAGTTGGGTGAAGGAGTGTCCAGCTGACAATATGATTGAATCATAAAGGCTGGCTTTCTATCTTACAAGTGAAATGTCCGAAAACAGATTTGATTTCTTTCAATTCATTCTGAGAATAATTTATTTGTGGGATAAAACCAGTTAAGTAAGATTTAGTTCCTTATAAATTGTCCAGAATATCCTGTATGTTTTGAAGTAGAGTGGAAGCTAGAGTTTGTAAAACCAGTTTCTGAAGTCAGTATTTGGCAGTAAATGCCTTTCTTTGACTACTGTCTTTATTTTGTAAATCACATAGTTTGGTTTAACTAGCTAAAATGTTGACAGATGTTGGAAAGTAAAAGGTTTTCCAATAGGGCTAGGTTGTATCATGGGGTGGAGCGGGGAAAGTTGGCAGTAATGTTTGCTGTTGGGCACACGATTTGGAAATGTAGTTGTTTACCAAAAAATGATGTATGGGCCATTGTGCTTCCCCTGTTCCTGCCTTCCAGATAATGTTCTGTGTCACCTCCCTCCCCTTGTCACTGCCTTGATGTCATCAGCATTGAGAGCTGTGCAATCCCTAAAAGTGTGGTGTTGATAAACAAGTAAACTACTGAGTATACTTAATGATGTAATCCCTGTTAAACGTGGTGGCCGGGCTAGGAGAGGGGTTTTGACACAGAATTATTTTGCAGTGCATCAAACCTAAGCAACTTCTGACAGACACATGTGTATATTGTGTTGGTTTTGAAGGAAGGGCTGGAAATTTGTTGATGTGTTGACAAAGATTTCTGTGGCAGTAAATGTGGTTTCTTGTGTTTTTCCCTTCCAGGAAGCTTGGTTAGCTGGTTGGTTGGTTTGCAGAGTGTGAGGATTGTGGATAATCAGCCTCATGTCCTTACCCTTCCTCCCCCAGTATTGTGAAAGCAAATGTACATGCCCTGACCTTGTGGTTTTCTGCTTGTTGGAATGAACCTGTCTGTGTTGGGCAGTTTATGCCTTTGGTGGGACCCCCATGTGCCACTACACAAAGAAGGACCATGTTTTCCTCAGGGGAATCCATGGGCTGAGAAGACTAGGGAGCCAGAGGCCCTTTCCCCAAGCCCCCTGCTCTCCCCTTCCCAGGTTCTGGCCTAAGGACCAGCCAGAAACCTGCCGAGCGTCAGCCAAACCTGCAAGTGGCTTCTGGGCTGCTCCGTTCCCTGTGTGAGCTTTCCCTGTCTGCTGCTGCTGCCGCTCTCCCCTCCATGGCACTGATGAGCTTCCCATGTTCTGGACTTTCTCATTTCCCTGGGCAGATGGAATTCATCCCATTTACTCCCTGCCTTTTGCCTATTCCTAAGACCAGTGACCCCAGCCAAAGGCCTCAGCCCTGTTTTCTCACCATTGGTCCGTGGCTGACCTGAGGGTTGCCCTTTCTCCATCTGGGTGC
The DNA here is from genome assembly GCF_049350105.2 of Macaca mulatta. Lineage (NCBI taxonomy): Eukaryota > Metazoa > Chordata > Mammalia > Primates > Cercopithecidae > Macaca > Macaca mulatta. The sequence goes on from NC_133412.1 coordinate 89,167,198, forward strand.
TCCTCTCGTATTCTGTTTGTTTTTGTTGGTTCCTGTAAACATTAGGATTCTGTTTTAAGGTTTCTAGGGGGAGCCACAAAGCCCATTTTTTCGTATTTGACCAAAGCAGCAATTAGAGGGTCACATCCTCATGCCTCATCTGCCCTTTTCGGTGTGAATGTCCTCTTTGTGATGACTTTATGCACTCCCTTTTGCTTTTTGGTTGTTCCAGTCTCCATTCAAATCCATGACAAAGACTCTGCCCTCTCGTGGGCAGGACCTTGGTGAGGCCACAGGTGCTCACTGCTGAGTTGGGAGGAGGCCTGGGTGGGCTTCAGGGACCTGCAGAGTGTAGCAAGCACAGATGCTTGGGGTTGGGGGTGGGCCCGCAGCAGAAGCCCCCAAGAAGAGACCTGAGGTCCGTGGGTTGCTAGGCTCCAGGCATCTTTATTTCCACAGTCAGAGCAGATCCAAGGAGCCACCACCATAGGCTTTCATATCCCTCTGCCCCAGGTCTCTGGGGCCTCTGCCACACACCTCACCTCTCCCCTCCTGCCCTAATAAATCTTAGCGCAGCTGGTAGGTTTGCCACCTTTAATGCTTAACCGTAAGGTCTGTGACCAGATGGCTTGAGTGTTCTGATGACACAGCCAGGACTGCCTGGCCAAGAATGGCAGAGACACTGTTTGCCTCTAGGTAAAATCGAAGAACCACTCTGAGAGCCAGGGGGTGGGGGTGAGAGTTTGTGTGCCCATTCTGACACTTGCATAGTAGAAAAAGCAAGATAATGAGGAAGGACATCCCCGTGTTATTCATGCGTTCTTATCCAAGGGGGCTGAATAGCTCCTTCTATTCCATGGTTAAGATTCTTCTGTTACTCTTACTCAAGTCATAGAAAAGACGAAAGAGGTAAAAGCACTTAAAAGCCACATTTATCTCTTCCTTGCAGACCTGAAAGGAAGCGGAGAGATGTCATGCAAGTGGCCAACACCACCATGTCCAGCCGAAGCAGGAACACCACGGTGGCAGACACCTACAACATCACAGATCTGGAAGAGCTAGAGACAGAGTACCCTTTCTTTGAGAGCAGAGTGGATAATAAGGAGAGAACTGTCATTTCTAACCTTCGGCCTTTCACATTGTACCGCATTGATATCCACAGCTGCAACCACGAGGCTGAGAAACTGGGCTGCAGCGCCTCCAACTTTGTCTTTGCAAGGACTATGCCTGCAGGTACGGTATATCCGGGTGGCCCCATTGCCACCTTCCTCACAACCTAGTGGAGAAGATGTGTTTTATGGACAAAGGGTCTGACACCCAGGGCCACAACCCTTAGACTGAGGTCTGCCTGCTAAATAACGTGCGATCATTGGCAGGTGGCGTAGTAGACCAGCTGCCTAGGGAATAGAGCTCATGCTTTCCTAGTGACACCACTCCCAGCCTGGTCTCTCCGTGGAACATGCTGGGAGCAGGGAGCTGTCTGCATGGTCCGCCCTCCACCTGCTACTCGGTGCACATCGTGCACTCCCACTGTCTTTTGCCCCTCTTGTGCACAAATCGGGTTGCGGGGCCCCCCCCCAACCCCGAGCTCTGACATATTCAGAGATGTCTCCAGTTAATTGCCTCGATCCAGAGTAACCAATGCCCCTCAAGATCAAGTCCTGGAGTAGCCTCTGGTCTTGCTTATTTAGCCTTTGGCTTTCCCTTGTTGTTAGACACTGCCTGTCACTCGGGCATTCATCTGTCTTTGAAGGTGGGTGCCTTCAAAGACAACAAGAACTGCCCTGTTCTTTAGGAAGCCTCAGGCGGTAGAAAGAGCATGGAGGTGATAGGAGTCTGGGGCTTGGGGTCCTCCTCCATGCAGTTCTGGCACTGAAGTCCATTGTAGCATGCCTTGAGGCAATCGTCAGGCTCCCTGCCTCAGTTTCCTTAGCCCTCCCAGGAGAGACATAGCCAACTGACCCATCAGGTGCCTTTTGCAGCTGTAACTTTCCGTGACCTTTGCTCATCACCACTTTATTCACTGCTTCAAGAAGCAAAAGCAAGAAAGGAACCACCACAAGGTCAATCAGCCGCTGGAGGAGTTGATGCCAGCAGGGAGAGCTTGCGCTGCTCTCAGCACCAGCCTCCCAGCAGCTTCCTCACAGGCTGGGCTTGGGGCCATCCTTTGTGCCTGTGTAAAAATTGCAGTTGCCGTGTGTAGCCGTGGGCCACGGAAGGTCCCTGTCACAGCCGGCAGACCCCGCGCCCTGCTTCTGCTTATTCAGCATCTTTTCAGGGCTGCTTGTGTTTGATGGCTTCACAAAGCTTTCTTTTTTCAAGCGGTAGCTACAGAAGAGAAGAAAGTTACTTAGGTTGCCAAGATTTTCCTGCTGTGCTTGGCAGCAGGCTTTTTTTGTTGAAGGACTGGGGAGAAAGGAGGATCTTGTGACATCTTGAGACGTGCAAGTTGTGGGGTTGGTGTGATTCTGAATCCTCCGCTGTGTGTGAGCAGCCTGCTCAGGGGCAGTGTACGTGGCTGATCTCCATAGTCCTGCCCGCGTGGATTGGGGGGTTATTCTCAGGTCAGCCCAGTGTTGGCCTCCCTCCCTGGGAACCCAAATCCAACTTTGTCACTTGTTTAAATTGTACAGAAGGAGCAGATGACATTCCTGGGCCAGTGACCTGGGAGCCAAGGCCTGAAAACTCCATCTTTTTAAAGTGGCCAGAACCTGAGAATCCCAATGGATTGATTCTAATGTATGAAATAAAATACGGATCACAAGTTGAGGTAGGACTGGGGCCGTGGCCTGTGCCCGCATGTATGTATTTCCATCCATTGACAACATATGCTACCTGACTGCGCAGGATACCTCCTGGTTAGCAGAGGAGTTAAAACAATAAAATACGTGCCAAGCTGGTGAGGATTTGGGTCTTTCTACCCACTCCATACTCTCTAAGGAGTACTCCATAGAGGGCAAAGAGCTAGGCTGCTTTTTGCCTTCAAGAAATGATTTCATTATTTAAGATAACCTTGTGGCATAGGCCAGATTAGTTCTAATAACTTTTAATCCTTCTGGAGTGCTTGGTTACAAAAATGTTTGGTTAAAGCTTTTGGGTGTACTTAAAGCCACCTGAAGACGACCTTTTAAGATTTGATTTCTTTCTCTTTACTGACACTCGGGATCATTGTTAGGTGGGAGGTCATATCAGGCAGCTGGAGTCCCCAGTGTGGTGAGTTTAGTTGGCAGGCCCAAGATTTCTCCTGCGTTCATGGGAAATTGACATGTATGTTTTATTTCCCCAGGATCAGCGAGAATGTGTGTCCAGACAGGAATACAGGAAGTATGGAGGGGCCAAGCTAAACCGGCTAAACCCGGGGAACTACACAGCCCGGATTCAGGCTACATCTCTCTCTGGGAATGGGTCGTGGACAGATCCTGTGTTCTTCTATGTCCAGGCCAAAAGTAAGGCTTGTGGAGGGAGAAGAAATGTGTAAAACTGAAAGCAGGGTGGTCCAGGATTAGGACAGCCTGAGTGTTTATGGCCCTCTTATTTTCTGTTAAAACAGAGTTGGCCAGCTTTCAGAAGGGTCATGCTAAGGTGCCGGCACATACCAGCACTTTGTGTGGAACCTTGGGCGGGGCAGATGCTGAGCTTTGGGCCCCTACCTCATGTGGCAGGAAGGGAGGGGAACTGAGCCTCTCTTTTGAGGTGGTGCAACCACTGGAGAGCCAGAGGAGACTGTTGCTTTCGACCTGGCTTATATTCAAAGACCTTTCTTTTTCTTTCTTTCTTTCTTTCCTTTTTTTTTTACAAACGACATTTTATAAAGCATTGAATTGACCATTCCACCTCCTACTTGGTCAGTAAAACTAGATAGGGCTCAGATTCAGGGCTTGAAGTCCTAAGGGGTGAAAGGAACTCCAGAGGTCATCTGGTTCAGCCTGCTACAGGGCAGGAATTTCCATGGTAGCATCCCAGACCCTCCAGTGCCCTTTTAAAGCCCCCATATGCCTTGGAAATGTATGGTGCTCACCCTTTGGTGCAGAGACTGAGGAATGTGAGTTTATGCTCAAGTCATTAACAAGAGAATTCTTAGGCTGTTCTGTGTGATGACTTCAGATTTTAAAACAAATTATAGGATGTGTAAGTACAACAAGAGCCACATATTTGTTGTTTGACCAACAAAATTTAATATTTTGGTGAAATTATTTCTGTGTTGAGTTTCTGTTATTTCTTTTTAGAAACCCAGTTTTTAAGATTATTTCATGGAATGGAATGGAATCAAATTTGGCATAACACATAAAATAGCAATGCAGCCTTGCTTAGTGGTAACACTCTTGGGTCTAGTGGGCTGATCTTTCCTGGTGTCCACATTTCTGCTATGCGGATCTGGAGTTACGTTAAAACATGCACTCGGCCCGGCGCGGTGGCTCACGCCTGTAATCCCAGCACTTCAGGAGGCCAAGTGGGCGGATCACTTAAGGTCAGGAGTTTGAGACTAGCCTGGCCAACATAGTGAAACCCCATCTCTACTGAAAATACAAAAATTAGTTGGGGGCGGTGGTGCAAGCCTATAATCCCAGCTACTTGGGAGGCTGAGGCAGGAGAATCTCTTGAACCCAGGAGGCTGAGGTTGCAGTGAGCCGAGATAATGCCACTGTACTCCAGCCTGGGCAACAGAGCAGGACTCTGTCTAAAAAAAAAAAAAAGAAAAGAAAAGAAAAAAAAAAACACGCACTCAACAGGTCTAGCAATCTCACTTCTAGTATATTTCCAAAGGCAATGAAATCGGTATGTCGAAGAGCTTTCTGCACTCCCGCGTTCACTGCAACACTTCGCAATGGCCAAGACATGGAATCCACCTAATGTCCATCACTATGTACATAAATGGGTAAAGAAAACCTGGCACATACACATTATAGAATACTATTCTACCATAAATTAGAAAAAAAATGTCATTTGTGGCAACCTGGCTGAACCTGGAGGACATGATGTTAAGTTAAATAAGCCAGACACAGAAAGACAAATACCACATGATCTTACTGATAATGTGGAATCTTAAAAAGTTAAGTTCATGGAGAGTAGAATGGAGGTTACCAGGGCTGAGGGTGAGGGAGCAGATTTGGGAAGATGTTAGTCAAAGGATACAAAATTTCAGTTAGGAAGAATAAGTTCAGTAGATCTATTGTACAACATGATGACAGTAATAATGATGTATTCTTAAAAATTGCTGAGACAATAGATTTTAAGTGTTCTCACCAAACACACACAAAAAATGTGTTGTAATACATATGTTCATTAGCTTAATTCAGCCGTTCTACAATGTGTACATATTTCAAAACAATATGTTGTACATGATAAATATGTACAATTTTTATTTGTATATTAAAATTAATTAATTTTAAAAAAAAAGAAAGTCTCCAGTAGTCATCTGGTCAGCACCCAATATTCTAATCTGTTTGTGATATCTGAAAATCCTAATACAGCAAAAGCAGGATGGGGGTGAATAGAACTGCAAATCTTGAGCCAACATTTTATGTGCCTGGCATTGTTCCTGGGTTCAGGTTTTTAGAGGTAAATGGATGTTTAGGCAGATAATTTTGTCAATTAAAATAGAATTCTCCCATCTAGTCCAGTTAACCTAGTCTCACCAGTTAGTCTGTGCCACCTTTGCAGCACCTAGAACCTTCACAATATTCCTGTAACCTTGTCCAGAGTAGTGGCTTGCTTGCTTTCTCTCCCCAGCCTCCTTCCCTTCTCTTTTTCCTCCCTTCCATCTCCTAGAAACAGAGCCTACCTAGTTTGGGGGTCTGTGATCTGTGAAACAGCAGCCTTGGCTTCTGGGTTTGAGTGAACTCAGCTTGTTTTGGTGACATGACATGTTCCTGTCTGCCTGTGCTGCTCCATTTTTAACCTTGTAAGTGCCAGGATGCCAGTGGGAAATCAGGAGTCCTTCTGATGAAATTTTTCCAGCAGATATTATCACATACTGCAGGGAAATTGAATCTATGTGCTGGCCTTACTGTTGAGAAATTTTTCCTTATGTCAGACAAGACTCTGTCCTACTATAGTTTAGTCTCATTTCCTCTTATTTAATCCTCAGAGGATATGGAAGGTTTGGAAGCTTTCAGGCAACTGCCTTCCTTTTAGGAACTCCTTGTGTGCCTGAATACTATTAAATCACTCCTCAGACTTCTCTTTTCCAGATGAAATAATCTCAGGTCTTTTGGTCTTTTCTTGTAGCCCAGTATCATACACCAATTTCCCAGCCATTTAATCATTTTGTTCTTCTCTGGATGTGTTCCAGTTTCTCCATGTCCCTGTTGAAATGTGAAACTCAAAAAGAACACAGTACAGCCTGACCAGTAGTATAAGTGATATAAACAGCAGGCCTCAGTGGGGAAGAAAGAAAAATCTGCCAGCTTCCCCTTGGTAATGATCACCTGTGAGTGTTTTGAGGAATTATAAAATGCCAGATACTGCATCCATTTTAAGAGACACAATATCAATAAAAATCTTTTTTCTTCGATCAAAATACTTCTAATTTTAAAAATTAAAACAGCTTTAGTAGTCTTTAAAGAGTAACCATGATCACAGTTTTTAATGGCAAAATAATCATTGATAGGGAACTTATGATTAATGTTAACTTGATCCCCAGTGATTCCAAGCCCATTTCCGCATAGACATCTGTGCTTAGATGTCTCAGAGAGGTCTCAGATTCGTTGTGTCAAAACCAAAATCATAGTTGTTGCCCTCAAAAGGCCTCTTCTCTCCTTTGCTGCTTAGCTCAGTCAGTGGCCTTGTAATCCATTCGTTACCCAAGCCAGGAACCTCACAGCATCCCTCACTCTTCTTTCTCTCCAGCCACCCCTTTTTCATTCCAACCCAAGCCTCATGGATTCTGCCTGTTAAATGTCTCTGGAATCCAGCCATCTATCACCACCAGCACCGCCACAGCTCAGACTCCAGGTCACTCACCCTGGGGGGATGGTATGAGCTATCATATTGTATGAGCCTCTTCCTGGGGCCATGACTTACCAAGCCAGAGCATCTCTGTGAGTCTGCCTGGTGTATAGACAAGGATTGGTGACTTCTTTGTAGGTCTGAACTGGGTAATGCAGAGCATGCCCAGGAAACATGGCTTGTACCCCCAATTCTCTAAGACATGACAGTGCCTTCTCTTACTGCCAGATCCCTCAGTCTGTCCTCAGCACAGCCATTTCCCTGGATCTCAAATCTTACCAGTTCACTGCTGGGCCTGAAAGCTTTCGCTGACTCCTTTTAATCTGCAGAATGAGGTTGAAACTGCTTAGCTTGGACAGGGTCCCTTGTGAGCTGGCCCTGACATCTCTCCAGCATCATCATTTTCTAGGAAAGCCATTTCCCCACAACCCCCAAGAAAAGCATATCATAAAGAAGTTTTCCCTTAGGGAGGTTCCCTTGACTCCCTTCTCTCCTCTCCTTTCCTCTCTGAATCCTTGCCATATGCGAAGTCCACTTTTCTAGTTGTCATGCTACCTGTTGACACTGATTTCCCATGTCCCACAGAATGTTTCAGGGTGAGAGTCCATGTCCCTGGTGCCCAGCCAGGCATCTGCCATACAAGTGCTGGTTCTGATGATCAGTGGTCTCTGTGGTCTTAGACTTGTAACAGGACTCAAATGTTTGCAGCAGCATTGGAAAGGGGTGCCATCCAGTGTGTGAATGTGTGTGTGTGTTTATTTTAAATTGTCTATGGAACTATCTCAAAGATTAAGGCTGGCAGGACTTGATCTATACATAGATGTAGACTATACATAGATGTAAGAATTTCTGTTCATTTTATAAAAATGAATAGAAATTTTCATTCTGTTTATTAGAAATAGAATGCTTGCTGCTGCAAGTATTTGAGTCGTTTTACAGATGTGAGATCACAGAGACCCCTTACCACCAGAACCAACACTTGTATGGCAGATGCTAGGCTGGGTACCAGGGACATGGACCAAACCCTGGAACATTCTGTGGGATGTGGGAAATTAGTGTCAAATGTATGCATTTTCACTAACAGTCATTAAACTGCATGCAAAGATTATTTTTCTTCAGTCTATCATTGAAACTATTACACCAGAATATACTGTACTTTAAAAAATGAGTTTATGCCTCAGTCTGCACCTATTTACTCTTTTTTCAAATAATTGTTTGCCATGTTCTATTTCTGACACCATTTACCTTCAGGAATTCTTACTGTATGATGGGGAATAAATGAATATACAGGTATTTTTTTCGTACTTCTGACTGAATGTGAAAAAATGAAATGAGCAGATTCTTCACCTGGTGATATTTATCATTTCCTCCTCTTTGCTGCAGCAGGATATGAAAACTTCATCCATCTGATCATCGCTCTGCCCGTCGCTGTCCTGTTGATCGTGGGAGGGTTGGTGATCATGCTGTACGTCTTCCATAGAAAGAGGTCAGTGATGTGCAAAGTTATGACACTTTCTGTGGCTAAGTGGTTTGATGATTTGAATGTGAGTGAAGGTAATCTTTTTGAAGATTTCAAGGAAATATTTTATGGACTGGAAAACCTGATTTTCCCATCAAGTGTTCTTCCAGGAAAAGAGAACCTTTTCTAATGATTTTAACAACAGCCAAAATAATTTTTCGATAGTACAGACCTTCCCCTGGCTGGCTTCTCTGGTACACAGAACTGCTGCTGGTGCATGCTTTTCCAAACGTGATGCACTAGCCCTCCCAATCAAATAAGCCTTTTTATTTCCAATGAAGTAAAGAAACAGATGTTTCTTAAAAAGCTCTAATTTCAGGCTACTGCGGAAGCCAGAAGATGTGTTAGCAAATGTCTGCTGGCCCACCCAGGCCTGAATTGGGAGTGTAGACAAGAGCTGCTGTAAACAGTAAGCTCTCCCCATTCTCTTCTGCTGATACTGTGTGAGACAGAACAAATGAAACTGTTGTAGCAAAGATGAAAGTATATACAGAAATGTATGAAGGTGGGGTTTTGTTAACGTAAGTTTAATATTTTTGACAGAAATAACAGCAGGCTGGGGAATGGAGTGCTGTACGCGTCTGTGAACCCGGAGTACTTCAGCGCTGCGGATGGTAAGAGTCCGGGCCACCGGCACTGCTAGCGTGCAGGGGAGGTAGATCGGGAGCTTCAGGAGGGTTGCTTATTTGGGAAAGGAAGGAGGTTTGCATTATTTTGAGCTACCTTTGGCCTTGGACCTGTCTTCATTAATATTTCTTTTTTTTTTTTTAATCAAAGTTTTTAGCAGTTCAGTGAATATGTCAAAACTTGTGAACTGTATGGGGTGCCCCAAGGAAACACAGGCTTTAGAGATGAATGTGGCCAGCACAGTAATCAATTTATTTAATTGCTTGAGATGTTATGCTAGAATGAAAACAGCTTTTTAATTGTTAACATCTAGTCAGAGGATGTGCTGCAGCTGACAAAACAGTCCTTTTAAACTAGTTTCAGCTTGAGTATCATCTCATTATAATTGTCTTTGATGAATTACAGCTCTGCTTTTTTTTTAATCATGGAATTTTTCTGTCATTCCCTTCGACTAGGGTTATACGCTCATGGATCATTCACATTCCCTTTGGTAATAACTAATGAGGGCCATTCAGTTAAGTGGCTGGGAAGGTCTGACACGGAAGTTGGGTGATCCTCAATGGTTATTTCCTTTTTTGCTCTTTTCTTTCTAGTATTTTTATATCCAGACCTTTTGAGTGAGTCAGATTAGAGTGAGGGGTTGGTCATTGAGTCCAGTGATACTAGGACCCTTAACTGGCACTTTGCTAGGGGCTTTTACAAACACCATCCCATTTATTTCTTAAACCCCTGCAAAGTGGGTTTTCTTAATGCCCATCTGCAGGTGAAGAAATGAGCTCCCGAAGAAACTTGTGCAGGGTCACGTAGCTAGACAGTTGAGAAGTCAGGAGGAGAATGGAATCACTGCGGAAAGGGCTGTGAGGTCCCCTGGGCAGGCAAGGAACTGGCCCGCAGGAGGGGCTGGACTGGATTCATCAAATGAATAAATAAGTTGAGTGAGTATGTTTAGAGGAAAGTGTTTGCTGCCTTCTTGCCTCGGGAGAAGTGAAAGTAGATGCAGGAGATGTGAAATAAAGAGACATGATTGTTGTAATTATTGTGGTCAAATGAGAAAACATAAGAAAATACTTTGATAATGTGAAAACACCGTTATACTGTGTAGGGTTTTACTATGGTTTCTTTAATCATTTCTAATTCAGTTTATGGTAAAGTCAATCAAAAGCAGCCTCCTCTGAATGGGAATCAGGTGCAGAATAATAAGGACATTATTTCTGTCTACATAAAGATCTCACAAAGTTGGTTTCTTAATAGTAGTATATACATGCATACATCTGTATGTTTGTGTATGTAAGGCAGAAAGAACATTCTGGATGGATGCACACCACACTTAAAAGAGTTGTTACTTGTGGAGAGGATCTTTCCCTTTTTAAAAAAAAAAAAAAAAGCCAGATGTTTGTTGCATGCACCTGTAGTCCCGGCTACTCAGGAGACTGAGAGGATTACCTGAGCCCAAGGGCTGCAATGAGCTAGAATCTCACCACTGCACTACAGCCTAGACTATAGAGCGAGACTGGCTCTTAAAAATCAAAATCCATCAAGAAGATAGATATGCATTGTTTGTATAAATAATAGCTTCTAAAAAAGAAAAAAACAGGAAGGGAGTCATCCCAGATAATGGAATTGATAGGAACAAGGCAAGACCGCTTTCCCCTCTGTGAGGGTGGACTGTGACCGTACCAGAGAAGCTATTCTGCTTTGAAATACAGCACTAGAGGTTGGTGTGTGTAGTTTTTTGACTATGAAGTGTCCAGGAAGAGAAAGAAAGCATCAATAAAATCAGATTCTCATGGTGACTTTAATTCACATTTTGTGTCCTTCTAGAATGTTTTCATGATATGTCTTGGTACTTCATTAAAACAAAAACAAACTTATTGCCACCCATGCCGACAGGTGGGAACGGTGTCACCTTATTTGAACTTAATTTATTCGGCCTTTGACAAGCACCTTATAGCCAGTATCCTCAAGGGGCAACAAAATGACTTTGCAGTTCAAAAGTGCTTTAAAAACTTGCTTTTCCCAAAGCTAATCTGCATGTCACCATTCTCCAGAGTACATTGAAAATCCCCTACAGGAAAGTGCTGATAACATTGAGCACAGAAACCACTCCTGGCTGGCGGCGCTGGGGACTGCTGCTTAAAGTCAGAGCTGCTGGGTTGAATGTAGAGAAAAGGATTGAGGGTATTGACTTCAGAGATCTCCCAGGGAATGAATGTGATTGGTTTTAACTCCATGTTTTATGGCAGGCTAAATAGTTAATTCTGATTAAAAGCAAGCCTGGATTCTCAGAGATAAATGGCTGGAGACAATGAACTCTTTACACTTTCTGAGGGGCATTGTGAAGAGCCTTATCTCCTGGGTTGTTTTGCATACTTACTCTCCTCTGACAAGCACCCGCCTCTTCTTCAGGGGTGCAAGCCACCTATGCCAGCTGGAGGGCAGAGTTCCATTCGTGAAACCCTTGAGACATATGTACTGTAAAGTACAAAAATGTATAGGAAAGAAAACTGAAGATGATTAATAAAGTTCATATTGGACACCCCTCAGAGGTCTAAATTGATGGTGCCCCTCCTGGGCCTAATTTATAATAAACATCTGTCCTTTTAGACATCACTTAAGGGTCGATAGTTGGGATATGGAGATGTTGGGATACAGTTGTCAGCCTCTCACATCCAGCCACAGGCCCAGGGTCAGCATCTGAAAGCATTAAAGCAAAAACAGGCACCATCTCCACTTCCTTTCTAGCCAGGACCACTTCCTTCCCACAGTCAGCATGTGGTAGAGCCTGGTGGCAGGTCCCGTCAGGCAAGGACATTAGCACACAGCATCAGAGGAATTATTGACGTTTCGTATGGATCTTATGGAATAGGTTGATTTTATTTTCATTTTTACCCTACCCATTTGGTGATGTAGAATTAAGCCTCTGGTTTTGTTTTCTTTCTGATCTTTTTTCTTTTTTTCTGTTTTGCCTAAAAATATTTGTTTATTCATTCATTTGTTTTTTTGAGACAGGTCCTCACTCTGTTGCCCAGGCTGGAGTGCAGTGGTGTGATCTCAGCTCACTGTAGCCTCAACCTCCTGGGCTCAGGCAGTTCTCCTGCCTCAGCCCCCTGAGTAGCTGGGATTCCAGGTGTGTGCCACCACACCTGGCTAATTTTTTAATAGAGATGGTGTTTTGCCATGTTGCCCAGGCTGGTCTCAGATTCCTGGGCTCAAGCAATCTTCCCATCTTGGCCTGCGATTACAGGCGTGAGCCACTGCACACGGCCTATTTATTTTCTTAAACCAGATCGAATCTAAACAGAAACTGGAGAAGAAATCCTATTCAGGCTTGGTATTTACTGTGCATTCCTCCGTTGGCGAAGGTCCTCCTGAGTTCACAGAGCCCTGGAAACGCCTCTGCTCATCAGCTGCCTAATTCCCTCTCCACACTGGGCACCACCAAGTCTCTCCCTCAGTCTCAGAGCTCAGTTGCTTCTGCACCTCATCAGGGATCCAGCCATCAAAGCCAAGGCTGGGGACACTTTGATTAGAGTAATCCTACCAATAATGCAATTCACCTTTGTAACCGCAAATTTTGTAGTAGCCGTATTTTTTAAAAGTAAAAAGAAACAGATCAAATGCATTTTAATAATGTTTTTAATTCAAATAATATGTTTTATTTAACCCATTATAGCCAAAATATCCATTTTAACATGCAGTCAGTATTAAAGTTACCTAAATACTTTTTTTTTTTTTTTTTTTTTGGCTGGTCTTTGAAATCCCATGTGTATTTTATTTACACTTACAGCATGTCTCAAATTGGACTAGCCACATGGAGTGCTCAGGAGTCCCATGTAGGGACCAGCTACCGTGTTAGATAGCCCAGGCATGGCATCTGTGTTGAGGGCCCTGACATCCCTTTTGGATTCATCCAGGAAGTAGGACCTCACATGCACCATCATCACCTCTCACATGCGACTCTGACCATTTTCCCAACCCAGCATAAGAACTCTTCCCTCTCGCTCCTGCTCTCCTCCTTTTCACATTTGCATTTTAATCTGTTGGTGAAGATGGGTACAGTCCTGCTTGACCATTTCATTCAGTTTCTCTATCCCCTATGGTTAATTTGTTTTTTTCAAAAATGTATTTTTATATGATGAAATCTAAAAAAACAACTGCTTTCTTTCCTATACTAGACTTCTTTGCTTTGTTCTGGTCCTTATATCTGTTAGTATCCTCAGATTATCTTGAAATCCTCAGAGACTTGAAATACTAGTACTGACTGTACAGTTTTCTTACTCAAATCAATAGCATGTGGAAAGTTGAGAGCAAGCCATGCCATCACTTCCTGGTATTCTCCTTTGTGGGTTTAAGGAAGTAGCTTTTTACATTCTTTGGCTTAGAGTTCCCCCAAAGCACGTTCTGTCTAACGGCCTTGTTTCTGTACCTGCTTTAATTACGGTTTCTTCTCCAGTGTACGTTCCTGATGAGTGGGAGGTGGCTCGGGAGAAGATCACCATGAGCCGGGAACTTGGGCAGGGGTCGTTTGGGATGGTCTATGAAGGAGTTGCCAAGGGTGTGGTGAAAGACGAACCTGAAACCAGAGTGGCCATTAAAACAGTGAACGAGGCCGCGAGCATGCGTGAAAGGATCGAGTTTCTCAACGAGGCTTCTGTGATGAAGGAGTTCAATTGTCACCATGTGGTAAGAGAAAGTTCCTGAAAAGCCAAAATGCTGCACAGGAAGAGGGTATCACACAAGCCCCTCAGTGTGTTCTTGGCTACATATACCTGTGGGTTTGGTGTCTTGCCTTTGCCTTTTGGATAGTTACCCCATTACCTCACTGTTACCTTCCGACCTCTATGCTCAGACCAGGCCACAGCACCACAGAGACAGTTCCAGACAACACAGGCACCAGCAAGGGCCACCCTGACCCTCTGAGTCTTTCTCTTTTTGATTCCTCCCAGGTGCGGTTGCTGGGTGTGGTGTCCCAGGGCCAGCCAACGCTGGTCATCATGGAACTGATGACGCGGGGCGATCTCAAAAGTTATCTCCGGTCTCTGAGGCCAGAAATGGAGGTCAGTTTTCATTTCCACCAGTATTACGTGTTGCCTTGTCTAGCTGTCTTTCCTTTAGAACCTCTCTGCAAGGAAATGCTGTGTCTTTAAATCAGTTTACTCTTCCAGCGTCCAGTGTTTCTTACTGCATGCTCAGTTATAGGTCATTTGTGCAACGGATTTCCCCAACTAGAGTCAGACTCTGATCTTTGTGAGGGGAACTTCCTGTTCCTTGGATCCCCTCTGCTAAGCCCCTCTGTGCCTTTGTTCCTGCATTCCCTCTGCCCCCAGTCCCTTCCCCACATCAGTGTCCACCTGCCAAGCCAGGCCAGTGCCACTCTTTCCCCGAAGTTTTCCTGCCCCACTCCAGTAACCGTCTCCTCTGCTAACTTCTCAACGCGCTTGACTCATGTCCTTGCATGCATTCTCTCTCGTTGTGTTGTGTTGTGTTGTTGTGGGAGTGTGTCCCCCCCCCCCATTGTGTTTAGCTTTTAATGTCAGTCCAAACGCGTGGCTCGGGGCCGCATTTGTGGCAGGCACTCTGTCAATAAATGTGTGTTGCAGTTCAAGGTTAAGCTGCCTGGATTCTTGCCCTTGCATCTGAGAAGTTGCTGGGTGATTTCCCACCCAGCTCTGTGCACAAGATGTTCACCCATTCATAAACCCACTCCCCACACACAGCCCCCTTCCTCGGCATTGTTGGTGGTCCTTGTCTTTGCCACTGGGAGTCTGGTTTCCTCAGACTCTACGTCCACATTTCAGGATTGATCCAGGGTCAATGTCTTGCTTGCACTTTTGAATGAATGATCCCACCTCAGTGGCAGGATTTCTGCTTAGTTTCCTAAAAATTTCACTTTGGGTTATGAGCTTCAAATTCTAAACCTGCTGAAGTCCTATGCAATTTTTCATTAGTCACCATGGTATCTCCCCCCTCTGTAGTATTAACCTACAGGCCAGCTTTTTAACGTATGCAGGCATGACTTTTGAGTAATTAATTCTACAGATAAGCTGGGAGATAAATGCTGAGAAATAAAGCCAGCAACAACTGTGTTTTCATTTGGCTGTCTCCGTGGGTCCGAAGTCCTCCTTTTGACCCTTACTTTGCTACTTACGGGGAAGCAATGTGTCTGCTTTTATTCCTTAGAAGCAGTAACTTCCCCTTCTTGGCCCCTTTGGAAGTTCTTTTGCCGTTCTTCATTTGGGCTTTTTTTTTTTTTTTTTTTTTTAATGTTCTTTGAATCGGCAACTTAATCATCTTCCAAGTGACAGTTTCTTAATTTTAGTTCCAAACACCTGTTCATGTATGACTTCATTTATTTACAGCACATTGTGTTTGGGGCCAACTGTGGACTGGGGCTCCAAGCAGGGTGGTTTACAAAACTCCCATCCTCTGTTCCACCAAGCATTGGTCCCCAGCACCCCTGGGTGTTAGTGCCTCTTCCTGGTTCACTCACTCACTTTCTGTCTCTCTCTCTCTTTCTCTCTGTCTCTCTTGCTCTCTTTCTTTGTCTTTCTTTCTTTCTCTTTCTTTCTTTCTTTCTTTCTTTCTTTCTTTTCTTTCTTTTCTTTTCTTTTCTTTGTTTCATTCTGTCTTTCTGTCTTTCTTTCTTGATGGAGTTTTGCTCTGTTGCCCAGGCTGGGGTACAGTGGCATGATCTCAGCTCACTGCAACCTCCACCACCCAGGTTCAAGCGATTCTCCTGCCTCAGTTTCCCAAGTAGCTGGGTTTACAGGTGTGCACCACCATGCCCAGCTAATTTTTGTATTTTTAGTAGAGACGGGGTTTCACCATGTTGGCCAGGCTGGTCTTGAACTCCTGACCTCAGGTGATTCACCCACCTCAGCCTCCCAAAGTGCTGGGATTATAGGTGTGAGTCGCTGTGCCTGGCCCTTGGTTCACTTTAATACACAAAACAGCATGAAGGAGAAAAGCTTGATGAAACAGGTGACTGGAGATTTGGCAGAGTATTTCCTGCCAGCATCGTTTGAGGCACCTCTGAAAAGTCCGAAACTTACTCCCTTCCTCCCCAGTTTCAGGCACAGAATAAAAATTCAGAACATGTGGCCTCGGTCATGGCTCTGTGGCTGGCTGCCTGTGGTCCTCAGCCAGCCACTGCAGGTTCCTGGGCCTCAGTGTCCTCAATATAAAATAACAGGGTGGGACAAGATTACTGAAGTCCCTTTCAGAACTAAAATTCACCTTTAAATTGGTCAGATTTAAATTTTTTTTTTCTAGCTCATGTCAAGTATTAAAATGTGTGTGCTTACCCTGCAGTTTCATTATATTCAGTCTGCTCCCCCGACCAAGATTCACTTATTTATCTCACTAAGCGTACGTGTATGTGTATACTTGCCTTAAATAGCTGTAACCAAATTAAAGATTTCTGCTAAGACGAATGAAAGAATGGCAGTGCAACACCATAAACGGACAAAATTTCAGCCCTCTCTCTCTGTGCTTAAAGTTGAGTGCTTTTATTGATTCTGTTGTTCACAGCAATTATAAATGACCACTTCATAACACATATACGTCATGTTGTAATATTCAAGTATTGTGAGCATAAACTTTACATTTCACATGCATATTTCCTAAGGCACCACACATATCTAAAGCCCTAAAAAGTAGTGATTTGGACTTACCCCCACTGACTTAATGTCACTTCCCCAGATAACCACGTGATAAGTATTTTAAGTCGCCAAGAGACAGCTTTGACAGCCTGTTCAAAATTCAAAGGTTTGTGTCTCTGAGTGTAGAGAACCAACCCAGAAGTACTGAGGAGTTGTTATACTGATTCCAAATACTAGCTTTCAGTAGAAACTAGCACCTCGTAGGGCAACAGCCAGCATCTACTGAGCATTGACTATGTGCCAGGCACCACTGGGTACTTTCTGTGCATGGCCCCAGGTCATCTTCTAATCAGTGAAACCATCGTGATACCCCATGTGGAAGAGCCTGGGCATGCTCATCTGGTGGCCTATCAGAGCCCTATGGCTTTGCAGTGTTGTGTGAGATGCTTTGCAGTCAGGAAAACCAAGGTAAAGTCTATTGCACTTGGATATGCGAGAGTAAAAGGTAGCATGAAAATTAGGGACTAGTGATTGTTTTAGGATGGAGAAACTTGGGCATATGTTTTATATAAAGCTTTTTATATATGTTTTTATATAAAGCTTTTTTCTAAATGGATGTATTATTTAGGGGTAATTCTTTTTAATTCCAAAGCCAGCATGTTGCTGTCCTCTGCAAACAGGAGATGCTTATCCATGTTACTTATTCCTGGTCTCCTCCAAGATAAGCTCCAGCTGGACTTCAGTTGTCAAGGACTTGTCTTCCATAATGCCCACAGAAAATAATAATGCCACATTGTAAGGTGAAAAGAGTAATCCTGGTATTTTTGTATTTTAGAAGAAGGTTAAAGGGAAAGAAAAGGATTAAATAAGTTATAATGATGCTTTTATGGGAAACAAAATATACCATATCCATTTGGAAACACATTTGCTTACTTCCACACAGCCTTTGTAACGTGCTGTCCTTCCTCTTATCTGTACTTTGGTGATGGAAATAAAAGGAACATATAAACGAATAGTAATTTGAGTAACTGAGAATCCTTACTACCAAATATTGCTTGTTTCACTTTAAAAAATTTTTTGCCCTACCCACAATAGAAAATGCTGGTCCTAGAGAGAGCAAACTGGTGTTTCCCTCGGCAGCTCTGTGATGTGGTCAGGGAGCAAGCGCAGATAAACTTGCGGGAGCAAACAGGTGCCATGCTCTCCATGATGGTTTGTTCCTTCCGAGCAAGTCCTGGTTTCTTAGCATAAACAACCCACGGTGCCCAGATTGGACAAAGATGATTTGCAAACCTCGAAAGAAAATTGGCATAGAAAAACAATCCAAAATTCTCATGCGAATTTTTTTTAATCTCCAACAGAATAATCCAGTCCTAGCACCTCCAAGCCTAAGCAAGATGATTCAGATGGCTGGAGAGATTGCAGACGGCATGGCATACCTCAACGCCAACAAGTTCGTCCACAGAGACCTTGCTGCCCGGAATTGCATGGTAGCCGAGGATTTCACAGTCAAAATTGGAGGTGTGTCCTTAGCTTTCCAGATCTGAGCAAGAACTGAACTCACAGGTGTTTTGAGGACCTTGTTGGCATTAGTCTGCCCCTGGAGAGGTTTTCTAGTGTGTCCCTTGAGTGCACGGACTCTTTCTTGGGAATGATGTGATTGTCTCCAGTTGATGGTCACAAACCTGGTGTGGTCAGTCCCAGTGCTGATTGCTCTTGGACATGGTGGTTCAGCTACTGGGCATGGTCCCTGAGGCTGCCTCTCCAGATATTTGAGGCATTTCTTGGTAGAACACATCTTAGCATTGGTTACAGAAATAATCAAGACAATGTCTTCAGGAGATTTCGACTTGGGAATAAAACTCATTGTCCAACTTTGCATTCATCCCTCAAATTTTCCTAGCTTATAAGGAGCATTGCTCCCCTTCCAGGGGTGCACATTGTTTTCTTTTTTTTTTTTTTTTTTTTTTTTTTGAGACAGAGTCTCGCTCTGTCGCCCAGGCTGGAGTGCTGTGGCCGGATCTCAGCTCACTGCAAGCTCCGCCTCCCGGGTTCCCGCCATTCTCCTGCCTCAGCCTCCCGAGTAGCTGGGACTACAGGCGCCCGCCACCTCGCCCGGCTAGTTTTTTGTATTTTTTAGTAGAGACGGGGTTTCACCGTGTTAGCCAGGATGGTCTCGATCTCCTGACCTCCTGATCCGCCCGTCTCGGCCTCCCAAAGTGCTGGGATTACAGGCTTGAGCCACCGCGCCCGGCCACACATTGTTTTCTAAGAGGTGAGCTGCCCTAATGTTGAAGCCTCTGCACGGAGCAGGAGAAGTGGCAGGAGCTGGCATGGCAGTGCTTTAGGTGAGGGACGATCACTGCTCACTGGGTTTCACAGCCGGGGCCGGACAGCCTCCAAGCTCTCGACCACTCTCTCACAACACTTACTGTCCTGCTCTTAGCTGACCAGCCTACTGGTTAGACCCCCTTGTTGCCACCACCCACTGTCACACCAGAAAAGGGGTTGAATTGAATTTCTGAGCAATGGTTAAAACCCACTTCAGCCTTTAGGTTTGTGTTTTTACTTTGATCTTTTAATCTGCCTAATAAAACACACATAACACCAGGGCTGCTCAGGAAACCACTACTTTTACCAGGATTCTCATCTTCCCACTATGATATGATGATAGTTTAGAAAAATACCAAATATTTATCCTGAGAAATTGCAGGGGAGATTTAACACCCAAAAGAAGCTATTTCAGATGGACCTCTGTGTCTAGTTATTGAGCTGCCTTTTCTGGAAGTGTTCGCCTTCCTTTAGTAACATAGTTTTTTCTTTTAGTGGTGATTTTTAAATGAAATGTTTTAGCCCCTTTAGTGAACAATGAGAATCCTTTAGAGAATGGTTTCTTTTTTTGAGACGGAGTTTTGCTCTTGTTGCCCAAGCTGGAGTGCAATGGCGCAATCTTGGCTCACCACAACCTCCACCTCCCAGGTTCAAGCGATTCTCCTGCCTCAGCCTCCTGAGGAGCTGGGATTACAGGCGCATGCCACCACACCCAGCTAGTTTTTTGTATTTTTAGTAAAAACAGGGTTTCATCATGTTAGCCAGGCTGGTCTTGAACTCCTAACCTCAGGTGATCCACCCGCCTCGGCCTCTCAAAGTGCTGTGATTACAGGCGTGAACCACTGTGCCTGGCTGAGAATGGTTTCTAAAGTAGGAGTGAGTGTCTCTTTTTCCTCTGTAGGACCTAGAGGTATTGAAACGGAGCCATGTCCCAGAGCCCACATCCCTCCGTCATCAGAGTTCCTTGTTCAGGATCCACGAGTGCGTACCTAGGTTTGGCACGTTGTGGTGTCCTCACGTTTGGTGCCCTGTGAAGCTGGGCAGCCCTTAGAGAGGCAAAGGAGTCCCGAGAGGCCGTCCTGCCTCAGGGCTCCCAGGGAAGAGTTGCCTGTGTCCCTGGCTGGGCTTCCTTCGTGCACCCAGCTCACTTCTTCCCCTTCTCCTTCCCCTTCCCTCTCTGTAGAACTCAGATTGTCCCCATGGAAATGTCAGCCAGCTCCCCAGCACAGGGGAGAGCACAGGGACTGGGGAACCAGGTGGGCCTGAGATGGGCCAGTTCTGTCACTAATTGATGAGAAACTTGGGCCAGGTGCCTTAACCCAGGAGCCTCAATTTCTTCACCTCGGAAGTAGGGTGATAATGTAACAGACCCCATGGGATTGTGAGGACTTGGTACAGGAAAGCAGCAGCATGTGCCTGGCACGGGGCAGGGCCTCTCCAGATGGCAGTTCCTGTCTGTGTCGTCTTCCCACCCTCCTGGCACATGGGAGGAACTCAGTTTCTCCCCACTGTGCATCACACTGGGAGAGGTGTTTTTTGTGCCAATTGCCATTTTAAATCCAAATCAGCAGGGATCATGTTTGCTGTTGAACCATGTGGCATATTTATAGTGTTTTTTGTGTGTGTGATCATGGTTTTTCTTTCTAGAATTTTAAGCTCTTCATGTGTGCTGAGGAAGATCATTTGTGTTTTTTAGTAGGATTCCTTTTCCACTTTGTGCAAGTAAAGGCAAATCCCCTATTTGCATGTGACTGGATTAATTCACAGATAACACTTTCGCACTTCATTTTTATTCTTCACAAGGGTTCAAGATGTTTTCCCAATGCCCAGCATCTCATGGATGACAAATATGACAAGTAATTTTACCAGAGGCAGTTTGAGGGCTCTTAGCATAGCGCAAGTAAATTATGTTGGTTCAAGTCCAAGGAACTTTGTTCTCTTTGTGTTTGCTTTTGTAGCCTTACCTCTTTGTGGCATGAGTTAGAGACATACATGAGCATTTTAAAGTAGAGAAGCCCTTTCTCCTGGGAAGGAGAAATGGAAGAGTCCAGTTAAGAAAAGGTTGTATGATTGAGTGCAAAATCAAAATCTCACAAAGCAGCAATAATTTAGCATTATAAAGCGAGCCTGCCATCAAACATCATTATGTAGCATCTTCTGGAGAAATGGAAAATGGAAGAAATTTTCAAAAATGAGTGGGAGTATTATGTTGAAAAACATATTGAGTAATAGCTTCAGGGGCCTCGTAAATAGCATCTCTTCAGCATCTTACTGGGTACTTTTGTCATCATGAATTGTTACTCTGAATATTTTCCCCCTTATTAAGCAGTGAAATTATTTACTTTTCTCCAATGATGGGGCAGTGCTACCAAGTAAATAAGCATCTGTACTCTCCTGTTCATTTGGTCAGGTTTTAAAACCGTGTGTAAATGACCATTGGTCTCTGCAGTACTACATATTTTCTTAAATCGTGGGACTCTTAATTTTTACACTGCCTCCGTTTTTCTTAATTTTTGTTTTCAAGACAGGGTCTCTGTCACCCAAGCTGGAGTGCAGTGTTGTGATCATGGCTCACTGCAGCCTCGACCTCCAGGGCTCAAGTGATTCTTCCACCTTAGCCTTCCAAGTAGCTGGAACACAGGTGCACACCATCACTCACAAGTGGCTAATTTTTTATTTTTTTATACAGACAGGGTCTTGCTATGTTGCCCAGGCTGATCTTGAATTCCTGGGCGCAAGCAGTCTTCCTGCCGTAGCCTCCCAAAGTACTGGGATTACAGGTGTTGAGTCACTGCACTCAGCCTGCCTCCCATTTAAATGCAATAAAGGAATTAACTTCTTAAGGGAATCAGATTGTAAATATGTTAAAAGTGGAGATTGCTTGGTATTTGCTTGTCATGTGATTAATCATCCCTTACTGTCTCCACCTTATAAAATTGCAAACCCTAATATTTGGCTGCCTTAAAGTGGGACGTGTCTGTGTCTTGCCTTATGTCTCTCCACACAAAATGAGTGTAGGGTCCTCTGCTGCGACAGTAGTGGTGCCTGCTCCAGCATGTGACTCTGCACCCTCTCTTCCCCTTACAGATTTTGGGATGACGCGAGATATCTATGAGACAGACTATTACCGGAAAGGAGGGAAAGGGCTGTTGCCCGTGCGCTGGATGTCTCCCGAGTCCCTCAAGGATGGAGTCTTCACCACTTACTCGGACGTCTGGTATGACAGCCTTTACTGCAGTGCCAGCCTGGACCCCCCAGCCTCCTCACTTCCCACCAGCTCAGTCTCCAGGGCTTTACCTTTCTCTGTTCATTGTTACCCATTTCCAGCTTTAGCTCAGTGTTGTGTGAGCCACGCTTCTTCATCATTGAGGTGTTCCTGTTGTCAGTGGGCTAGCTAAGGGCAGAAGGGCATTTGTGGGATTTTAAAGAATTTGTGGGACCAGCATTTCTTTCCATCTTCAGTGGACACCAATTATGTTTCCAGGAGCTGGGATGTGCCAGAAGCCATCATCTCTTTTTGTTTCTCCCCTGCCTGCCTTCTTTCTCTTTTCCTCTTTAATAAACAGATACTGTCTGTGTGTCTGCCTCACCTAATCTAACCCTCAGATTGCAGACAGTGCTTTATTTAGACCCAAAGCTTATGAGTCCTGATTGTGTTTTCCTGCTGGTCCCATCTGCTGTCTGTCTTTCAGTGGGCATCCACCGTTGCTGACCCAGGGATGGTTATGGGAAGCAAAACGTCTCCCTTAATTGTAAACAGTGTCTTCTAGCAGAAGCTCATCGGCCGAGGGATCAGAGGCCTCTAGGTAGTATTGTTTATTGTGGTTCCTTGGCAACGTTGCAGAGAGGCGGTCAGGTTCTGAAATACAAATGAGGTTATTGGCAGGCTGAGGCCCTGGCACAGGCACCTTCTAGAGTGTCAGCTAGTGTCTTGGCTTTCCTCTGGGGGGGATCCCGTTGCTGTTGTGTTACAGAAATGGTAGTTGTTTACTCCAACAGTCTGGATGACCACATAGAGGAACTATTTCAATAGTGACTGACATTTTTTTTTTTAACCTCGTAAACCTTTCACAGTTCAAGGGCCTTGGATCTTATTTTGAAGACAGGTGCAAATTGGAAATAGCATTTGAATATGACCTGGCAAAGCATAATTGCTTCTTGAGCTCAAGTATGAGATCTGTTTTGCAATCAGCTTGTCCAAGATGGTTATCTCTTTACTGTCAAAGCAAAGTGCTCTGCATGGTTTTTAGAAATTGGGATGGTGAGGAGAGGGCAAGCCTGGGTACGTGCATTCATCTGTTTATTCTAGGCTTTGTGCCTCCAAGAGCTTGGAGGTCAGCTTTGTAGTATAATAAAATAGAAAACTATACAGCCAGGGAGAACAGAAGCAGGATAGAACAATAAAGTGTTGTTAATATCTCTCAGGCAAATTTTACCCAAATTCTGACTAGCAGTTATTGCTACAAGCAGCAACAAAGGGACATAGGGTGTGTTCAATGCCAGTAATTCTGTCCATTTGACTACATAACTACTATGAACCAATATGAAAAGATACGTATAAACATGAATAGGCGTTTGGTATTCATTCCATGAAATGTTCAGGCATTGACTGTGCTTCAGGTTTTGTTTGGTTTTTAACACAGGCTTTGAGAATAGCACAGGTCAGGAAGGCTAGGGCATTGGAGTAGGTTTCTCAGCTGTCCAGGCTCTGAACTAAAGCTGTCCCTCTCAAAAGAATGGAAATGATTTTAGATTGTATTCAACAGCACAAAGCAATGATTCCTAAATAGTTAAAAATCTAGAAAGAAACACAAATTTATTTGACTTTGTGGAAGAGACCCCAGAATTTTAGGATTTGGGATATATCCCTGGAGTCAGGCACAGTCCCCAACGCACCCACAGCATCTTTGACAGCTGGTGGTTGAGCTTTTGCTAAGAGGTTTCTAGGGACTCCATGTTCACTTCCTCACAGAGGTAGGCCAGCCTCATGCTTTAGACATCCTTGTTCTAGGCAAGTCCCTCGTGTTCTGCTGCGTCAGGCTCTGTGTGACACCCATTGGACCTTCTCTCTGTAGCACAATTGCATACCTTGCTCTGTTCTTGATAAGATAGGTCTAGGAATCATCTAAGGAGGTGTGTCTGTTCTAGGCAGAAAACCTCCAGGTTTCCTGCTGTCTTCCAAGACTTCATTCCCAGGCCCTTGGGCGCTGTAGCTGCTCTCCCCGCAGCTCCCTGTAGCACCTGTCCCTCTGAAATGACAAGGGTGCCCTCTAGGCATGGAGCAGACCAGGCAAAGGACTGGGGAACCGCACCCCACAGCCTAGAGCTGCGTCTTCTTCCTGAGCATCTGGATCACCCAACACATAATCTTTATTTTTTATTAAGAAGCTTTCTAAATAGTCACAAATAGCCAAGGTTATTTCCTTCTTTCATGGCGAATTACCATCTGTGGGGAATGTGGATTTCTCTGTAGGTTTTAATTTGCTGGTGAGTGGGCCATTGCTACCATCACCTCCTGGTGTGGGGAAGTGTAGTTACTGAATGCTGCCTCCATCCAGCACGGGCATTGCGGGGGGACTCACAGCCGCAGGTCTGCTCCCTGGGGAAACAACCTCAAGATTCCTAATTAGAAAGGGCTTTACACAGAAACATTTATCTAACGTTTGAAGATTAAACCTGTCCATGAAATGGAAGACTTGATTTTATATGAAGTCATGAATAGCCAACACCACATAGGAAAATACCGGCTTTGAAAACCACAGAAGTGTTGCATATTTCTCAGTGCTTCTGACTGGCTGTGTGGCTGTGTTAAACCTCAGCTTCCCTGGCCTTCGGTTGCTCCATCTGTAAGGTAAGGTCTGTCTAGAGAAGTCTGTGGTACCTGAATAGAGGTTTAAATGGCTGCTGTGGCAACTGGTATTGGGTAGAGATGGTTCAATCTCCACACTTTGCAGTTGTCACATTAAGCTGTGAAGGACGACAGACTCCAGCACTTGGTGGCCCTCGGTGACAGGTGATGCTGACCTCAGACAAGAGTTGCTCAGGAGATAGGCTTTGCAGTTCAACTTGACAAGCATTTGTGGAGAGCTGGGTCTACTACCTCCTGTATTGTTGCCTATGTGTGATGATAAGGCTCTTGGGGGTGTGGAAGATGCAGGGATGATGATGATGATGATGTCATTGTTGTCCTGGTCCTTGAAGGATAAAGTCTTGTGGAGAAGAGGAAGCAATTCTGACAGTTTGGGGTTGCAGAAGCCTTCACAGAAGAGATGAAGTTGTGTAGGCACCCTAAGTATGGATTGTCACAAAAGGAGCACAAGAAGCGGGGCAGGGCGGGATGGGGGAGTTCCTGGCAGTGAGAATACTGGGCAGGCATGGCAGTAGGGAGCGCCTGCTGCAGGTGGGGTTGGTGGGGTTTCCTTGGGGGACTTAGGCTGCAGAGAGATCAAGCCAGGCCTCAGCTGTTGTGTTAGGGATTCTGGACTAATTCTTTAAGCCCTGTTAAGGTTTCTGAACCGGAGGGTGATTAGAGCTGTGCTTGAAGTTGTTCTTGTTAGCCGGAGTATACGGCTGCGTTGAGCAAGACGCTGTAACCAAAGAAGAGAGGGGTGTGGTGGGCCAGGCAAGGAGGATCCTGCACACTGAGGGAGCTCTAGGGGACAGAAGGAGGGTGCCAGACCTTGGACAGATGTGAGCCTGAGTGGACAGGTCGCAGTGGGACTCCGAGGATGCCGAGGGCATGGGTGACAGCAGGCAGACTGCTCAGGTGGAATAGGCATCAGCTGCAGGGAAGCCGGGGAAGAACAGGGCACGAATCAGAGTTCAGTGTGAGATGCACTGAGTTTGTGGGTAGCCCAGTAACCGGGAACTTGGAATGGAGCAGTTGGGCCGTGAGGGCCAAGGTGGGAGCCATGCCGTGAGAATTGGCTGCCTGCAAGCCAGTGACACAGCCAGGAAAGGCACGTGGGGCAAGAGGAGAAGTGGGCCTGGGAGGGAGCCACATCCTCAGGCCATTTCCCAGACCAGCCTGCAGTCAGCAAAAGCAGAGAGCTAGTCATTTCTTCTTTTTTATTTTATTTTTAATTTTTTGTTGTTGGAGAGCTAGTCATTTCTTGTACCAAGCTGCATTTCAGATGTGTGGGTCCTACTGCCGCTGGCATCTGAGGCATGCTGCCCGTATGGCTGGGCTGGTTGCAGAAGGCAGAGCTTCCTGCAAAAGCTGAGGGAGAGCCCCTTCTCCCCTGGGCCCAGGCCTCTCTAAGCTGCTCTTTGGCCTCTGGGTCTCTTGTACAACCTGAAGATGACAGCATTTCTTGGTCACTTGCAGTTAAAAAGGACCTTGGGTTGGTCTGTCCTCTGATTGCTAAGATTCTATTTCTGTCTAGCATCTACTTTTAGTATCAATTTGTACAAAAAATTTTGATTCACCGAAAGTAGCTGAAGCAGTGAATAAAACATTCTCATACAGTCAGGGGCCCTGTGGACTTGGGCACAAGGTCAAGGTCCCAAGAACTCTTGGTGGAAAATCTCCTGCCCCAGGTTCTTCCATGAGGGTTAACCAGCACCTGTAGCCCAGGACAGGTCCAGCTAGAGTCCCTGCCCCTACTTGCTGATGAGTAGCCTACTTTACTCCGCCAAAGGGAACCACGTGGAAAGGCACACAGGCCAGGGAGAATTTGTGAATTATGGAGATTTGCCCTAGGAGGGCACATTTGTTTTGCAGATTCCAGCATTGTCTTTTTTAACATTCTGTCTGAAATTTGTGTACGTGTACTATCTGTTTTAATTTGTTTTCCAGTAGTTTGATCTTCTAAACTGACAAAGCTGCATGCATGGCAGAATTGCTCACTACAAAGTTATTCCTCAGCCAGCTTCTCTGCTTAAGGATTCTTTCTCCATGATACCCCCTACCAGCCAGTGCAGCGCACCCTGGTCCCCCCACCTATGACACAGGCCCTCCAGGCCAGCAGCTCCGCAGCTCTGTTGGAGGTGGGGGAGCAGCAGGAATTCTCTTCTCCCTTGGCCCAGCTGGACCTCAAGATCCCTATAGATCTTTTAAACATTCCAGGACCCAGGCCCTCACCCGAGACCAATCAAATCAGAGTTTCTATTGGGTGTCCAGACCTCTGTTGAAAACCTCCCCAGGAGATTCTCCTGTGCAGCCAGCAGTGAGAACCACTTGGGTAGAGGTTTCCAAAATTGCCTGATTATAAAAATCACTTGAGGAGCTTGGTAAAGCTTGACTGTCCCAGGCCTCATTCGAGGCTACCAAGTCAATGTCCATGCTGGGGCTTGGACAACAATGTCATTCATTTTGGGTTAAAGCCAGTTTGGGAGGTACTGCCTTGCCAGGTAAATGGCTGGGACTAGGTAGATGACAAACCCAGTATACTCTGCGTTCAAAGCACAGATCAGGGGCTTCCTGACCATGCAAGGGATGCTGAAAGTGCCCTCACCATCACCTTCATTAGCTCTACCACCAGGGCTGAATTTAGTCTATGGGGAACATTAGCAGCAACAAAGGGAGGATGATGTCCTACACTTAGCCCAGGGCCTGGCTCGCTGTCTGACAATCACTGTCACCATAGTAAGGACAGTTTCTCTGCTCAGGATGTAAGAAGTGCTGGAAAGTAAGGGGCAGCATGGTTCAGTCCATCCCTTTCCAAGCTCCTCACAGTTTTTTTCTCCCTGCAGGTCCTTCGGGGTTGTCCTCTGGGAGATCGCCACACTGGCCGAGCAGCCCTACCAGGGCTTGTCCAACGAGCAAGTCCTTCGCTTCGTCATGGAGGGCGGCCTTCTGGACAAGCCAGACAACTGCCCCGACATGCTGTACGTACTTCCTGGGCCCCCTCAGTGCTCTTCTGATTTCTCTTCTCAAATGCCTGTTTTCCTGGGTCACAGGAGATTAGATTAAAGCCATTCTCTCTGGTCCTTCGCCTCTCTGGCCAGGTGCGGCTGAGGAACGGTTCGTCCTCATGGAAGGAGCTGAGTTTGGTTGGTAGACCTGTGCCTTTCCATGGGCACCTTAATTCTACCCTATATTCCTTAATGCTTTCGTTCTGATTTGCAGTTCGCACTATAGTGTCTCAGGCCAAATGTCTCTGAAATGTTTGGCCAGAGTAATCCATCCTTATTCATCCTCTCCATGTGAGGTTTTGTTTCTTTTTAAAGAAGGCAGCAACACAACACTTACTACTCTGAAGTCAAATTCAAGAGCCCCCCGCCCCACCTCTGGCAGGCCTGAGAGAACTGCTGCAGTGAGTGTACACAGAGCTGCATGGTCAGGGCTCCAGCATGCGCCATGTAGGGTCAGCTTAGTGTCTTCTGAACCCTGCCCCACATGTCTTCTCTGTTAAGTGTTCACAAAAGTCATAAACCATCCAAGTAACATGCTCTCCAGAGCTTCATCCACTGACCAGTGTGGACCTGGAGTGTGTGTGAACTGACATCCCTGCGAAGCGCTGGTGAACTTGTCTTCTCATTGCACTTTTTTTTTTTTTTTTTTTTTGAGATGGAGTCTCGCTCTGTCGCCCAGGCTGGAGTGCATTGGCGTGATCTTGGCTCACTGCAACCTCTGCCTCCCGGGTTCAAACAATTCTCCTGCCTCAACCTCTCAAATAGCTAGGGTTACAGGCACCCACCACCACGCCCAGCTAATTTTAGTGGAGATGGGGTTTCACCATATTGGCCAGGCTGGTCTTGAACTCCTGACCTCAGATGATCTGCCTGCCTCAGCCTTCCAAAGTGCTGGGATTATAGGCATGAGCCATCGCACCTGGCAACCCCACTTATTTTGAAAAAACACTTTGCAGCTTTTAGTCCTAAGTTTTGTCAGATGACGAGAGAGTTTGTGATGCCTCACGGTGATGGTGAGGCCTCACTACTCAGCACTCCCTGGAGAAGCCCCACTTTTGGTGGAGGACTTACTCTGTGTCCATGGATGGTGCTGTTGGTGGCTCAGTGGAGGTCAGAGCTGCTGGAGCAGGGAGGCCTCTTTGTCTTTCCTGGAACGAGTTTGAGGAGGGGGTGAAGGTGTTCTGGTTCAGTCGTCAGGTGCACAACAGGTACAGGTTGGGAACAATGACTTTGCTTTTGACATGCACTTTAAGGCAGGCTTCAGAGATTGTTCTGGATCTCCATAGGTGAACATAAAGGTAGGCTCCCACTAGTATCTCAAGACCAATTCAGGAGATTTCCAGAAATGCTTTTCAGGACAGGCCTGGCTTCACTTTGGAAAGGATCCTGAGGAATTACTGGGCTGTCATGTCTGCATGAAGGCACCCAGCTCCTACCTCTCACCCATCCACCCACCTGGAGCCAGCACAGACTCAGGCTGGGTCCACACTGGCGGGATGATAAATACAAACCAGACGTGTGTCAGGTGGACAGGAGGGAATGCGGGCTCCAGCAGCCACAAAAGCTTTGCTCATTTGGTCCCGTACAGTGTGGGCCAGGAATCCAGATGCAGGTGTTCTTGTCCTCCTGCAGAGTAGCAGGAGGCAGAAATCAAGATGTCAGTGGGGCAGCGGTCTCACCTGAGGCTCAGGGCCATCTTAAGGCACCTCAGGGTTCTGCAGTTGCAGGACTGAGGTCCCCATATTCTTGGCACCTGTCACCTGGGTACTGCTTTCAACTTCTGGAGGCCAAGGCCACTCACAGTCCTTGCCATATACACCCTCCGTAGGCCTGCTCATAACAGCAGTCTGTTTTTTCAACTGATAAGAGGATCACTCTCTACTGCTTCTACTGGTTTTTTACCTGATGAGGTCAGATCTACCCAAGATAATCTCTCCCTTTTAAGTGATTCAGTCAACTGATTAGAAGCCTAATTAGAGGAGTGAAGTATCCTCTCATGTTGACAAGTCCCACCCATACTCAAGTGAGGGGATTATATGGGATATTTACACCAGGGGCAGCAATCTTGGGGGGCATCTTAGAATTCCATAGTCTCAGAAATCATTGTCCTTATCAAACAATCAAGGTGCTATTTTTGTTTCATAGCACTTTGAGTGTTGCTACAAATACTGAATCCCTAAGCTCCTTGTAAATGGCCTGCCTCTGGAGGGCATGGGGTGGGGAAGACTAGACACACACCCCTGTGCTTTGGGAGTATGTTGGCTGGGCGTCATGCTCAATTAGCTGCTGCTTCTGAACATAGGTTCAGCTAAAGTGTATCCCAGGCAATGGACACTTTGTGTGGAATTCAGAAAGGTGGCTGCAGGAAGAATGCCAGGGAAAGCCAGAGTGAAGGCATCACCCTCGCACAGCTAGCACACGTCGGGGTCCCCATTGTCCTATCGAGGCAGGGCCAGAACCGGAAAGTTGGCTGGTGCCCTGGGCCTGTGCCAGTGATGGGAGGCTCCTCTTCTCTGAGGGTGGCACCTACAGATGCAGAAGCACTGGGTTTCCTGGAGCCCTCATCAAGCAAACTTGCTAGCATGGCCTCTTCAGAACTCCACAATCCAAACTTGGAAGAGACTCGAAAGACCACTTAGTACCTTTTCTTACCCAGTATAGAAATTCTTCTTCTCTCTGTGTTAGTTTTTTATCGCAGTATAACGAACTACCCAAAACCTACTAGTTGAGAGCAGCAGTAAACATGTATTATCACTCAGAGGTTTCTGAAGGTGAGGAATGCAGGAGCGGCATAGCCGGCTGGCTCTGGCTTGGAGCCCTTCTCACGGTTGCAGCCCAGCTGTCCGCTGGGGCTGCAGTCATCTGACAGCTTGCCTGGGGCAGGCAGACCCACTTGCAAGGTGTTGCTGCATAGGTAGTATGCCCTGCATGAACCACCCTGTTCTACATGGGCCTCTCTGTAGCACTGCCTAAGTGTCTCAGGATGTATAGCTAGCTTCTCTTAGAGCAGAGTTTGGCACACTCTCTAAAAGGCCGGCTAAAAAATATTTTTGATGGGAGGCTGAGGCAGGAGAATGGCGTAAACCCGGGAGGCGGAGCTTGCAGTGAGCTGAGATCCGGCCACTGCGCTCCAGCCTGGGCGACAGAGCGAGACTCCGTCTCAAAAAAAAAAAATATTTTTGACTGTGTGGGCCCATACGACCTCAACTGTGACTACTTGACTCTGCCATTGTGGAGCAAACACAGCTGGAGGTGTCATACAAGCTAGTGTGGCTGTGTTCCAATACAATTTTATTTTTGCATACTGAAATTTGAATTCCACATAATCTCTTGTGTTGTCACAAAATATTCTTATTTTGAATTTCTTTTAGCCATTTACATTAAAACCATTCTTAGGCCATAGACCTTGGAAAACTAGGCAGCAGGCCAGATTTTACCCACAGGTACATAGTTTGCCTGCTGTGCCCTAGAGTAAAAGATCCAGGACCTGAGCAGAAGGCACAACGTCCTTTCTGACCAGACCTCAGAAGTCACACTCTGAAGCTCCCACCTTCTCCTTCAGGTTACACCATGTGGGAGTCAATCACATGGGGATGTGAGCTCCAGGACACAAGGGAGAGGACCACTGGGGATCCGGGAGCCTGGCTACTCCCCTGCTCCCCACCAACACACACACACACACACACACACACACACACACACACACACACACACACACCCCACACCCACACCCACACCCACACACACACACACACACACCCAGTGCCCCTCACAGGTGAGCCTGGCTACTCCCCTGCTCCCCACCAACACACACACACACACACCCAGTGCCCCTCACAGGTGACCATCCGCTCCACACTTTGAGTAGTACAGCCACTGTTTTCTTGTCAGCCATTATAAGAAAAATCATGCTTTCGAGTCTGAATATAAGCCATGGAGTATGAGAGCTGACGACCACTGAATTTGCATAAAGGTACAGTGCCAGAATCTAGGCTAATATTAGAACTGGTGGTATTTTAGCAAGCTTAGAAATAGCCCATGAAAGCAGGTGTGAGTTTTGCTTCTGTGGTTTGGGGTGGGTGAGGGAGAGTGTGTTGTTTTTGTGCTTTCTCTTTGACTCGGGTAAACGTTTTATCTACAAGAGACTTGTGGGATTCTTACTTGGTCCACCTCCAGGTAACTAGGGTCTTAATATTAACGTAAGCTGCCTGGGATGCAGCCTACCTGCCATGGGAAACGCAGGGCACTTCCTGTTCCCAGCATAGAGTGACAAGGAAATTTACTCAAAGCGGTTACTCTGACATTAAATGTTTACTTCAGGAGGCATTTCTGCTTTGCCATCGAGAATTTTTCTCCCTTCCAAGAAAAAAGTAGAATGAAAGGAGGCAATTTGGTTTCATAGGGAGTGTCCATGTTGTCATTCTGAGTTTACTGATGAGCTTACGTGAGAAAGGAGGGTTCTGGGATGGGAGTTCTGTTGTTACAAGACATGAAAGAATGGCCTCTGTTTATCCCAGAGAGGAGAGTCCGTGAGCCCTTGTGAGTTGCCCTGAAACCTCTGCCAGGTCCCAGTTGAGAAAGTGTGTGAGTTGTGTGGTTCTGAGATCTGAACAGGCACTACCTGGTGACATTGGGGGGCTGAAGGAGCTCAGTGGCTGCAGGTGAACTGGAGCTCACCATCAGGAAGTAGCCAGATTCTCACCCCTCAGTGTCACCGAGTGTTCTGGCTTTAGAGGAAGGACTCCATGGTCCCCAAGCAACGGGGTGTTGAGGTCTGAGTCTCAACGCCATGACTCAGTGTGAATTGACTCAGCAAGTACCACGGCATCAGATTTGGGTTGTGGTTCCCTGTTGGGTCTGTACTTTAGATTGGTGACAAAGCCCATCCTCAGCCTTATTTCAGCCCAGATCTCAGTATTTATGCCACAGATGTTGTTAAGCCCCTCTGGGTGCATGCTGACGCTGAGGTCACACAGATGAGCCAGGAGTGGCCCTGGCTTTCATGAAACGTAGTGACGTAAAAGGTCCCAGCTCTGATGCTCCAGGATAAGGGCCAGGACAGAGGTGTGAACGCAGCCGTGGAAAACTTGGGCTAGGAAGCCATTTGTTCTGCTGGTAACACTTCCACAGCTCCACGTGTCCGGACTCTTGCCAGAGATGTCTTCGGTCTGCAGGATTCAGGAGGGAATCTGAACTTTTAGCCTGGAGCATTATCAACTAATAGATGAGTCTGAAACAAACTTAGTGAAATCTGATGGTTTTTTGTATTTTTTCCCATTGCTGGAATCCCAGTTTGGTTCTGCGGGAATCGAGTGCTTGAGTGGGATGCAAACAGGCAGGAAGGGCGCTCCTGCTCAGTTATTCCCAGTGAGCTCACGGAGGCACACAGGCCCCATGTCCTCCTGGCTGAGGCGTGGTTCCTAAGACAACCCTCACTGTTGAGGACTGCCAGGAGAGAGACACATTCAGCCCTGCAGGTCCTCTGGGAATCCGGTGAGCGTCGGCAGCATGCGGGAATGTGCGGGTGCCTCGTGGCCTGCTGATATCCCACACAGGTCACAGCCTGTCCAGTTCAGGACATCAGGGCCAAGAGTGGAATGGGAATACAGAGGCACCTCCGTGTGCTCATCCTGCTGACCATCACCCAGCCTCCAGGGCGCACAGCTGGCCCCCAGGAGGCTGCTTCCCAGCAGGGCAGGAATTCCATTTGAGTCTTGTCCCTGTTCCAGAAGGGCCGGGTATGTGTCCCCCAAAGGGGAGAGCATTCGAGAAGGATGGCTCCAGACTTGCCAGAGCTGACCCATGGGGAAAAAAAAAAAAAGGTGCTTTTTAAAAGATGAGTTTTATCAGCTCACACATCCTTCTAGAGTCTAATGGAGATTTTTTGTATGTGTGGAAATAGTAAACAAGGTCTTGAATCCCACAGAGCAAAAAAGACTTCCTTTTTTGGGCAGCCCTGGAAGGGTTGTTACTCTGGAATGGTTTAAAAGAGGCATCACATGGCTTGTTTGTGCTGATGTCACTGCCTCGCTGCCCCTCCAGTGGCACCTCCTCAGTCCCCGGCCACAGGGCACAAAGCCAAGCACATCTCATGCTTTTGGCCCGGGTACACTTCTGCCCAGGGGCAAGTCAGCTGGAGAGGAGTTCACATCCCAGCCATATGGAGATGCATTTCATGTCATTATGGCCTATTTTAATTCTTTTTAACCCCGATCGTTTTTCTTAGGCAGTGATGGGGAGTATGGAAAGGCAGGCTTATTTGTCATCAAGCTGCCAGTTTTTATCACTGCAAAGCACATCCCTGTGACATCTGTGACTGTCCCTTGGACAGTTAAGCGAGGGAGGGTCTCCTGGTGGGCCCAGGGTTACTCTTACTTAGATTAAGAGAAAATTCCTTTTTCCGGGGTCGTTGGCAATCAAAGTGTAGTCATCCTGTTGCACAGAGAACTCCATCCCAGCTCCACCCTTATGAATTTCGTAACCTTGGACAAATTATTTAATGTCTGAGTGCTTCTGTTCCCCCGTCTGTAACATGGGTGTATATTATAGTCAGTAGCACCTGCTTCACAAACTCGTGAGGACTTCATCAGTTCACACACATAACTGCCTCACTGCCTGGCACCTAGTGTGCGCACGGCATTCTGCTGTGGGGTAGACTTAAAATGGTGGCTAAAGAGATGCTTTTCCGGAAAAGTGGCCACATGGAACTCTCCATATCTAAGAAGCATACTGTGGGGTGCTTCATATTTTGTCTAATTCCTTTACCCCCAGAACAGGAACCCGCAACCTTCCTTCTGTAAAGGGCCATATGGTAAATAAGCATTTTTAGACTTGCAGGCCACGGTCTCTGTCCTAATGTCCTCAGCTGGTAGTTGTAGCTGGAAAGCAGCTGCAGCCCACATGGAAATGAGGGAGCATGGCCCATGCCAGTGCAGCGGATGTGCAGAGGTGGGTAGCCCCGGGTTAGACCCTGTGGAGATGCAGGCCCCCAGGCTCCAGAACGCTGAATTCTAGTGGATTCTGGATGGCTCTCCCTCACACCTAGGCCCACCCTCCCTGAAGGTTGCACCGTCTCCATCTGAAGGAAGCTGCCAGGTGGCCATTAGAGCCCTTCTCTTGGCAGGCCAGCTTCCAGGCCTAGTGGCTTATCTTACATCAGGGGCCTCCCCTTGGAATTTTCCCTGAAAGCCAGAGATGGGCAGGTGGTCTGTGGTTAAGCAGCCGGCCTGACAGGAGGCTAGATGCCATTGGGTGCTTTGAGTTTCCTAGATGTGGAGAGTTCTATGTGGCCACTTTTATGGAAAAGCATCTCTTTTAGGAAGAATTTTAAAACAAAGAGGAGAGCTTCCTGGTGAGAACAGAGGTGGAAAGGAAGGCACTTTGGTTTCACGCTCACGTAAGAGGGCTGTTGGCGGTCACTCCTCAGAACTATGGCCAGCCCTGGACGGTAGCCAGCTGTACCTTTTTGCCCCAAAAGTCTGTTTACCTGGGTCTTTCTGCGTTCTGGAAGCTTGTCAAAGCCCGGGCCTTTCCTGGGTCAGGGCAGCCGGCTTTCCTTGTCCGCGTGTGGCTGACTGTTTTCGTGGGGGGCCCTGGCCACAGCTGGCAAGACTTCCTTTGTCCCATGCGACTCTGAGGGCCTCACAGATATTTGCAGCCCAGGTGCTGTCGGAGCCCAGCCAATGCGACCAAGACACAGCACAAGCGTCATCCTGTTCTGCCTGTCCTTGCTTGTGGAGTGGACTCGTGCCCAGGGCTCTCCTTGCTGGCTCATTGGAATCTGGCTTCGGGTCTACACTGGGCCTCTTGTTTGGTCCAGAACAGCCTGACTCATCAGCTGGGGCTTGCCTGTGCAGGGCTGGAGCAAGCAGGTGCTAGATGGAGACAGCAGCAGACTCGGAGTGTGTATTTCTTCGTGTTGCAAGCCTGGCCTCATGGTGCCTTCTTCCTTTGGTCCTCTGCCAGGGGTAGCCCTGCACCAGGAGGAAGCTTAGAAATAACAGGTGGGACCTGGAGAGAGAGCGTTGGGGAAGCTGCGGTCACTCATCAGCCTTCTTAGAAACCGGGGGTTTCCTGCTTTCTAATTCTGGAAAGGATGTTTCAGCAGTGGCTGCATGAGATGTCTCAGATAGAAAACTGCTTATTTTTATTTCTTAGCACTGACACCATAAATAATACCTGTAACGATGGACAGTGCGGACCTAGATTAGTGCTTCTTGGGAAAGGAGAGTTTGGGTTTTGTACTGTGGTAGTGCTGAGTGAAGTGAACGGAACCATACGAGGTAAAACAGGAGACTCTGAAGGCCACTTGGGCCATCCAGGCAGAAAGCCAGGGACGGAGAGGGACAGTAGGGTTGTATTCAGTGCTCCCACCATACGCTTATAGGTGGGAAACCACTGCAGGCGGCCCATGAAGCCTCTTGGCCACATACGCCCTCCCAGTTTGGACCCCCCTTCCATGTGTCTTGGCTGCAGGTTTGAATTGATGCGCATGTGCTGGCAGTACAACCCCAAGATGAGGCCTTCCTTCCTGGAGATCATCAGCAGCATCAAAGACGAGATGGAGCCTGGCTTCCGGGAGGTCTCCTTCTACTACAGTGAGGAGAACAAGCTGCCCGAGCCGGAGGAGCTGGACCTGGAGCCAGAGAACATGGAGAGCGTCCCCCTGGACCCCTCGGCCTCCTCGTCCTCCCTGCCACTGCCCGACAGACACTCAGGACACAAGGCCGAGAACGGCCCCGGCCCTGGAGTGCTGGTGCTCCGCGCCAGCTTCGATGAGAGACAGCCTTACGCACACATGAACGGTGGCCGCAAGAACGAGCGGGCCTTGCCGCTGCCCCAGTCTTCGACCTGCTGATCCTTGGATCCTGAATCTGTGCAAACAGTAACGTGTTTGTTCAGCGGGGTGGGGGGAGAGAGAAAGTTTTAACAATCTATTCACAAGCCTCCTGTACCTCAGTGGATCTTCAGAACTGCCATTGCTGCCCGCGGGAGACAGCTTCTCTGCAGTAAACACATTTGGGATGTTCCTTTTTTCAATATGCAAGCAGCTTTTTATTCCCTACCCAAACCCTTAACTGACATGGGCCTTTAAGAACCTTAATGACAACACTTAATAGCAACAGAGCACTTGAGAACCAGTCTCCTTACTCTGTCCCTGTCCTTCCTCATCCTCTCTCTCTCTCCCTCCCTTTCTCTCTCTCTCTCTCACTTTTCTCTTTCTCTCTGCTTCATAATGGAAAAATAATTGCCGTAAGTCCAGCTGGGAAGCCCTTTTTTATCAGTTTGAGGAAGTGGCTGTCCCTGTGGCCCCATCCAACCCCTGTACACACCCACCCGACACCGTAGGTCATTACAAAAAAAACACGTGGAGATGGAAATTTTTACCTTTATCTTTCACCTTTCTAGGGACATGAAATTTACAAAGGGCCATTGTTCATCCAAGGCTGTTACCATTTTAACGCTGCCTAATTTTGCCAAAATCCTGAACTTTCTCCCTCACCGTCCTTGCGCTGATTCCTTGTGTCCGGAGGCATGGGTGAGCGTGGCATCTGGTTGCTCCGTTTTGAGAGACACGCTGGCGACACGCTCCGTCCGTCTGACTGCCCCTGCTGTGCTTCTCAAGGCCACATGCACACAGGTCTCATTGCTTCTGACTAGGTTATTATTTGGGGGAACTGGACACAATGGGACTCTCTCTCAGTGAAGGTGGGGAGAAGCTAAACTGGCTTTCCTGCCCTGCCTCCCCACCCCCGCCCAACCCCCAAGAATCTGGTGGCCATAGGCCCTGAAGCAGCCTGGTGGACAGGCTTTGAGTCAAGGGGCCCCATGCCTGCTTCTCTCCCAGCCCCAGCTCCCCCGCCCACCCCCAAGGACACAGATGGGAAGGGGTTTCCAGGGACTCAGCCCAACTGTTGATGCAGGTTTGCAAGGAAAGAAATTCAAACACCACAACAGCAGTAAGAAGAAAAGCAGTCAATGGATTCAAGCATTCTAAGCTTTGTTGACATTTCTCTGTTCCTAGGACTTCTTCATGGGTCTTACAGTTCTATGTTAGACCATGAAACATTTGCATACACATCGTCTTTAATGTCACTTTTATAACTTTTTTACGGTTCAGATATTCATCTATACGTCTGTACAGAAAAAAAAAAGCTGCTATTTTTTTTGTTCTTGATCTTTGTGGATTTAATCTATGAAAACCTTCAGGTCCACCCTCTCCCCTTTCTGCTCACTCCAAGAAACTTCTTATGCTTTGTACTAGAGTGCGTGACTTTCTTCCTCTTTTCCCGGTAATTGATACTTCTACGACATAATTTGCCATGAACTGTTTGATGCCTTTTTATAAATACATCCCCCCTCCCTGCTCCCACCTCCCCCTTTAGTTGTCTTCTAACCCGTAGGCTCTGTGGGCACGAGGCTGGTGAGGGCACGAGGCGGAAAGAAGGCTGGGCACCCGTCCTGAGAGGGCCGTGCTCCTCTCCCCAGCCCGCCCTCACAGCATTGGAGTCTGTTACAGTGCAAGACATGATACAAACTCAGGTCAGAAAAACAAAGGTTAAATACTTCACACGTCTTTGTTCAGTGTTTCCACTCCACCGTGGTTGAGAAGCCTCACCCTCTCTTTCCCTTGCCTTTGTTTAGGTTGTGACACACATATATATATTTTTTTAATTCTTGGGTACAACAGCAGTGTTAACTGCAGACACTAGGCATTTGGATTACTATTTTTTTTAATGGCTATTTAATCTTTCCATCCCATGAAAAACAGCTGTTGAGTCCAAGGGAGCAGCAGAGCGTGGTCCGGCAGGCCCTGCTGTGGCCCTCGCCAGCACCCTCACCAGACCGACCGACCTGTCTTTGGAACCAGAACATCCCAAGGGACCTCCTTTGCACTGGCAGGGAGTGGGACCCTGGGATCCAGGCTGGCCCAGGGCGGCATCCTCAGGGCTGTGCCAGCTGGAGCGCCAGGTCGGGGCAGCGCAGACGCCACGGTGGCCCAAGAGCCCCTTTGCTCCCTGCCAGGGGACCGGGGCTGTGGTGCTGGCCCTCTTTCCCTCGGCCAGGAATCCAGGTCCTCGGGGCCCAGGGGTCTTGTTTAGTTTTGTTTTGTTTTTAGCACTTCTCACGAGAGAGATGACGGCACAAGAGTTGCTTCTGGGATGGAAATGTTTAGGAGTAAGAACAAAACTGGGATATGGTGATTGCTAGTTGTGACTGAAGATTAAACACAAAAAAAAGTCTGTAGTGCTTTTTTTGCTTGTCAGCAGTTTGTCTCACTGCTTTCTCTAGCCTCTATCCCATAGTGTGTTCCCTTTTAAAAAAGAAAAAAGAAGGTATTATATGTAGGAGTTTTCTTTTAATTTATTTTGTGATGCCAGTTTCAATCACTGTAGAGAAGCCCCATTATGAATTTAAATTTCAAGGAAAGGGTGTGTGTATGTGTGTGGGGTGTGTGTGTGTATGAGTGATGGGACAGTTTTTGATTTTTTGGGTTTTTTTCCCCCCAAACATTTATCTACCTCACTCTTATTTTTTATATGTGTATATAGACAAAAGAATACATCTCACATTTCTCAGCACCTGACAATAGGCCGTTGATACTGGTAACCTCATCCACGCCACAGGCTCCACACCCAGGTGATGCAGGGAGAAGCCAGGCTGTATTCCGGGGTCAAAGCAACACTGACTCACCTCTCTGCGTATTTCAGACAGCTTGCCTTTTTCTGAGATGTCTCGTTTTGTGTTGCTTTTATTTTTATTATTATTTTTTTTCTATCTTGGTTTCCACCAAGGTGTTACATTTTTCCTCCTCTCCTAGCCAGTGGCCTTGTGAGGCCAAGGAGGGCACCAGAGCACACTTTCGGGGGGCCACCAGGCTGTCCCTGGCTGGTTGTCTTTGGAACAAACTGCTTCCATGCAGATTGAACACATTTCATCCTTAAGAGAGCAATTGTTCCTCAGGTTCTGAGGACAGGAAGGTGTCCAGGCAGCATAGTCTCTGTGAGAATCTCCTGGGTAAAGGCATATTGGGTTTGCTCCCTTTGCTGCTGCTCCTGCATCCCTGGAGGAGGCTTGCACCGAGGCAGGGCCATGCGGCCATGGCTGCTGCATTCATTCAGCACAAAGGTGCAGGTGCAGCAGCAGCTGGAGAGTAAGATCTGCCCAGCCTGTGCTCCAGAATGCAGAGGCTCCTAACCTCACAGCCAGTCCCTAATAGAACACACACAGGAGCAGAGTCTCCTCCCCCTCCAGGCTGCCCTCTCAACTTCTCCCTCACCTCCTCCTCCCCTAGGGGTAGACAGAGATGTACCAAACCTTCGGGCTGGAAAGGCCAGTGGTCGGCGCCGAGCCTCCGTGGTGTCTCACCCCCCGCCAGGGCTGAACCTCCGTCTGTCCCTGGTCCTGCTGCTCACAGGACAGACGGCTCGCTCCCCTCTTCCAGCAGCTGCTCTTACAGGCACTGATGATTTAGCTGGGAAATGTGGCGGGCAGCTTTCCCCAAGTGTGGATGGTTCCTTTGCAATTCCAGTACTAAGTGAATGCGCTCAGGAGCCTTTTTCCTCCTGCCAGAACAGGACCCATCTCTCCCAAGACCCCGGGGATCTTAAGGTCATTGAGAAATACTGTTTGATCAGGGTTTTCTTCTTCCACACTGTAGGTGACCCCTTGGAATAATGGCCTCTCCTCTCTTTTGCACATACCTACCGGTTTCCACAACTGGATTTCTACAGATCGATCAGCTGGTTATAAGGGTTTTGTTTAAACTGTCCAAGTTATTGATGTCATTTTGTTTTTGTCTTATGTAGGTGGCTTTTCTTTAAGTAGAAAACACTAGCAGTGTAGTGCCCATCATAACAAATGCTTCAGAAACACTTCAATAAAAGAGAAAACTTGGCTTGTGTGATGGTGCAGTCATTTTACTGGACCAA
This sequence comes from Macaca mulatta, assembly GCF_049350105.2. Lineage (NCBI taxonomy): Eukaryota > Metazoa > Chordata > Mammalia > Primates > Cercopithecidae > Macaca > Macaca mulatta. The sequence continues at coordinate 89,207,991 of NC_133412.1, forward strand.
CCCACCCACCTTGACTATACCAAGGCATCATCTATCCACAGTTCTAGCCTAACTTCACGCTGATTTCTCCGCCTCTTGATTTTCCTCTTTTGTGTCCAAATAATCTTAAGCTGAGTTGTGGCATTTTCCATGCAACCTCCTTCTGCCAGCAGCTCACACTGCTTGAAGTCACATGAACCACTGAGGCACATCATGGAATTGATGTGAGCATTAAGACATTCTCCCACACAGCCCTTCCCTGAGGCAGCAGGAGCTGGTGTGTACTGGAGACATTGTTGAACTTGAGCTGTGTGAGACCCAGACCACCCCAGGTCTCCTTCGTTTGACATACCGTTGGATGTCATGACGTTTGACATACCGTTGGAACGAGCCGCCTCCTCAGAAGATGGAAGACCATGTTCGTGGCCGACCGGGCCTCTCCTTCTGGCCTGTTTCTTAAGATGCGGAACCACATTTCAGTGGTAGGAAAAGTGGCTTCGTAAAATAGAAAAGCAGTCACTGTGGAACTACCAAATGACAAGATGCTCGGTGCAAATAGGGGTGCTTTGGGATAAAAGATTTATGAGCCAACTATTCTGTGGCACCAGATTCTAGGCCAGTTTGTTCCACCGAAGCCTCTCCCACAGCAGTCCACCTCTGCAGGCTGGTGACCGAATGGCTTGTAAGTGGCTCTGTGGCAAGATCACACTGAGATCAGAAGGCTAGGATGCTTGTCTAGTGTCCTTAGCTGTCACATTGGGTCCTTCCAGGGTGGCCAGACAGTGTTGGTGGCCACTTCCTTCTAAAACAGGCACCCTCCTGGTGACAGTGACCCGCCATGGTATGCCTTGGCCCATTCCAGCAGTCCCAGTTATGCATTTAAAGTTTGGGGTTTGTTCTTTTCGTTAATGTTACTCTGTGTTGTCAGCTGTCTTTTCATTTCCTGGGCTAAGCAGCATTGGGAGATGTGGACCAGAGATCCACTCCTTAAGAACCAGTGATGAAAGACACTTTCTTCACTCTGAAGTAGCTGTTGGTACAAATGAGAACTTAAAAGAGAGGATGTTATTTAGACTGAACCTCTGTTGCCAGAGATGCTGAAGACACAGACCTTGGACAGGTCAGAGGGTTTCATTTTTGGCCTTCATCTTAGATGACTGGTTGCGTCATTTGGAGAAGTGAGCGCTCCTTGATGGTGGAATGACCAGGTGGTAGGTACGGAACCATTGTCACAGGGATCCTGGCACAGAGAAGAGTTACGAGCAGCTGGGTGCAGGGCTTGGAAGAAATGTGGGCAATGTTTTGAACTTGTTGGTTTCTGAAGCTATCAGACCACATCAAGGCTCAGCAGTCATCCATGGGCATTTGGTTTCAACAAAGAAACCTAACATCCTACTCTGGAAACTGATCTCGGAGTTGAGGCGAATTGTTCAAGAACGCGAACTACATCGCACTCGTCAGTTGTCAGTTCTGGGGCATGACTTTAGGGTTTTATTTTGTTTCTGCAACAACATAATCACTCATTTGTATGTCCACGTGTGTGTGTCCGCATCTTTCTGGTCAACATTGTTTTAACTAGTCACTCATTAGCATTTTCAATAGGGCTCTTAAGTCCAGTAGATTACGGGTAGTCAGTTGACGAAGATCTGGTTTACAAGAACTAATTAAATGTTTCATTGCATTTTTGTAAGAACATAGAATAATTTTATAAAATGTTTGTAGTTTATAATTGCCGAAAATAATTTAAAGACACTTTTTTTCTCTGTGTGTGCAAATGTGTTTGTGATCCATTTTTTTTTTAGGACACCTGTTTACTAGCTAGCTTTACAATATGCCAAAAAAGGATTTTTCCCTGACCCCAGCCGTGGTTCACCCTCTTTTCCCCCCATGCTTTGTGCCCTAGTTTATAACAAAGGAATGATGATTTAAAAAGTAGTTCTGTATCTTCAGTATCTTGGTCTTCCAGAACCCTCTGGTTGGGAAGGGGATCATTTTTTACTGGTCATTTCCCTTTGGAGTGTAGCTACTTTAACAGATGGAAAGAACCTCATTGGCCATGGAAACAGCAGAGGTGTTGGAGCCCAGCAGTGCATGGCACCGTTCAGCATCTGGTTTGGTTGGTCTGGCTGCCGTCATTGTCACGCAGTGCCATGGACATGGGAAGACTTGACTGCACAGCCAATGGTTTTCATGATGATTACAGCATACACAGTGATCACATAAAAGATGACAGCTCTGGGGCACACAGGCCATTTGCTTACATGCCTCGTATCATGATTAATGCTTTTTGAAGGCAGAATCCCGAAGATAACATATCTCCAATACAGAAAACAATTCTTTTTAATACTACAGCATACACAAAAATTTGTTCTAAAGTTTGACTCCACTTCCTCTAACTCCAGTGGATTGTTGGCCATGTCTCCCAACTCCACAGTATCTCTGTTGTGGGAAACACCTGGGTTTTTGCACTACATGGGAGAAAGACCCGGAAACTATTTGGGTTGTTTTCAACTTTTCATTTGGATGTTTAGCGTTGCACACACACATCCACAGGTGGAAGAGACGCCTGGCGAAAACACCTGTCTGCTTTCTAAGCCAGTGAGGTTGAGGTGAGAGGTTTGCCAGAGTTTGTCTACCTCTGGGTATCCCTTTATCTGGGATAAAAAAATCAAACCAGAAGGCGGGATGGAATGGATGCACCGCAAATAATGCATTTTCTGAGTTTTCTTGTTTAAAAAAAGTTTTTTTAAAAAAGTAAAAAAAAAAAAAGGTAATAACATGGCCAATTTGTTACATAAAATGACTTTCTGTGTATAAATTATTCCTAAAAAAAACCTGTTTATATAAAAAATCAGTAGATGAAAAAAATTTCAAAATGTTTTTGTATATTCTGTTGTAAGAATTTATTCCTGTTATTCCGATATACTCTGGATTCTTTACATTATGGAAAAAAGAAACTGTCTATTTTGAATGGCTGAAGCTAAGGCAACGTTAGTTTCTCTTACTCTGCTTTTTTCTAGTAAAGTACTACATGGTTTAAGTTAAATAAAAGAATTCTGTATGCATTTCTATCTCTGGTTTTGTTTTGTCCCTCCTGGAAGCATCACCACACTTTGGTGGCAGGGAAGCTGAGCTACGTGGGGCACGTGTGTTCACGCATGTTGCCTGGAAGCATTCTCCACAAAAGCATTGCCTCTTCTCTGACAGCTGAGCTTTCTCAGCATGCAAATTGCTAGTGAAGACGACAGGGAAGCTATTCCATTTCTCACTCCATTAAATCAACTGGAAAGAAATTTGAATGCATAAATTACGGAAATCTGTACTGCAGTTCTGACTGATTTGTGGACTTTTTTCCTATACCTTCCACTAACAACAGTCAGGCCAAGGCAAGTCTGATCTGCATGACTCCAGGGCAGAGGACTTCAGTTCTTCACATTTCCCGTGTGCTTTTTGGTCTTTCACAGCTGACATGCCCGCCTCGGGGGATGCTGGTGAGAACCCAGTGGGCCACACACAGGATGCGGCTCACTGGAGGAGCTCCAAAGTCTTAGTTACTTTCTAGCTGCTGCTTAGTGATCTCTGTCTGCCCCAGGGACACTACAATGTAAATATTATTTTTGTCAGGGGAAATGGCTATGTATGGCAAGGTGCGAATGTTCTAGAATCAGACTAAGGATTCATAGACACATCAGGAGGAGAAGCTGGTCATTTCCCTCAACTTTATCATGGGAAAATAGCAAAATCAGGCCAGTAGAAGAAGAGCTGCCTAGCTATGTGTAGGTAGGAGAAGTAAACCAAAGACCATGGTTACTTCAGACCTGTTGAGCCTCAGAAGTGTTTGCACCTAAAAGCAAAAGGCCTTTCTGAAAGGGGACTCTCTGCTGGGCTCGGTGGCTCACGCGTGTAATCCCAGCACTTTGGGAGGCCGAGACAGGTGGATAACATGAGCTCAGGAGTTCGAGACCAGCCTGGCTAACATGGTGAAACCCCATCTCTACTAAAAATACAAAAAATTAGCAGGACATGGTGGCAGCTGCCTGTAATCCCAGCTACTTGGGAGGCTAAGGCAGGAGAATCACTTGAACTCGGGAGGCGGAGGTTGCAGTGAGCCAAGATCGTGCCACTGTACTCCAGCCTGGGTGACAGAGTGAGACGCCGTCTCAAAAAAAAGAGGGTACTCTCAAACTTTGCATTGCTTCAGGGTTACTGCTCACTGCTGTCACCAAGTGCCTGGCACTCAGGGGATCTTCATTAGGTGACTGATGACAAGGCGGTCTCAATTCTGAGGCTGGAAAGCCTAACGGGGCCTCCCTCTTTCCTGGGCAGGTTGGTGCTGCACTTGCAGGTTGCCACAGTGCGGTCTGCACTTGGCCTGCCCAGCCAGAAGGAGCAGCAATGTCTAAGGATGAAGGTGCTGGGTCTTTAGAAGCATTAGAACTTTTCCCCCTGTGCCATTTCTTAAGACTGCAAGCCCTCAAGAGCTGGTTCTTCATTTACCCTCCCCAAGTCCAGGTGGGCGGTTTTTGTAGTGTTCTAATGTTACTAAAAGACCTTCACATGCATTCTCTCACCAGGTGTTCACAATCACCCTGCAAAGAAAGGATTTTAATTACTCTTACAGATGAGCAAACATACAAGCATGCTCAAGACCCCCCTTCCCACCTCCCCGCCAACTATTAAATAATGACCAACCCAGGACTCCGCCTTTTCTGCTGTGGTTCTCAAACTGACTTCAGCACTGCCAGAACTAAGCAGGCTCTGTGCATACTGACAAGGGATGCTGGGCGAAGTACACAGCCCAGGATGTGAATGAGCCTTCTGGGGTTCTCCCTGGAGAACTTCAGAGGCCACAGTGGGGGAAATGATGGGGAAGTTCATGAAGAGGGAGCTCTGGGCCTCCCAAATGGATAATATCTAAAAATTTTAAAAATGTTATGGCATGTTGCCAAGGAGTCTGAAATATAACACTGGAGCCCAGTCCTGGGGGCCCCTTGCTTGACAGTGTCCTGGGACAGAATTGCCCATAGCACAAGCAGATCTCCACATTACCAACCAGGCAGCCAGACCTGTCCACGCCACCCAGCACCACCTCTCCCATCCCCCAACATGCGGGCTTTGATCGGTTTTCTAGCAAATGATCCAGGTATACTTGCAAAGGGAGTCCTCTAAAGGCCACTCCAAATGCAAAAAGTGTGCTGGCGGCCTTGACTGGTTCCTTTGGTTTTTCATCTTCTTGGGTTTTTCTTGTTTGTTTGTGGGTGGGTGGGTGTGTGTGTGTTTTTGAGATGGAGTTTTGCTCTTGTTGACCAGGCTGGAGTGCAATAGTGCAATCTCGGCTCACTGCAACCTCTGCCTCCTGGGTTCAAGCGATTCCCCTGCCTCAGCCTCCCGAGTAGCTGGGATTATAGACACCCACCACCACACCCGGCTAATTTTTTTTGCAATTTTAGTAGAGACTGGGTTTCACATGTTGGTCAGGCTGGTCTCGAACTCCTGACCTCAAGTGATCCGCCCACCTCGGCCTCCCAAAGTGCTGGGATTATAGGTGTGAGCCACCGTGCCTGGCCTGGTTCCTTTGTTAGGAAGCTGCAAATGCTTTTCTTAGTAGTGAATGAATCTGAACACTAAATGATGAATTTTTTAAATTTAGTCAAGTGAAAAATGGTAGCTGTAATCACACCAACAAGAAATTTCCCAGAGCTTAGCTATCTTCGCTCACTTCCTCCAAAAAAAAAAAAAAAAAGCAATGTTACCAATAGGACTCCCAACGGAAATCTGCCCCTAGAAAACACTGAACAGGTAGATTCTTGCTGGGAGAAGCCTGGCACAAGACCCAGCGCTGTGTCATAAAAGCAAAAGATAAAACAGAAAGGAGATTCTGTTTTTAAAAAGGGATGACACCGTGGAGAGAAGCTAAGCCCAGCTATTAACCTGTGCTTTAGGACCAAACACTACCAGTATGACTATAAAATGGTGCAGCTGCTGTGCAAAACAAAATGGCAGTTTCTTAAAAAATTAAACACAGAATTAGCATTGAATCCAGGCATTCACCTCTGGATGTTTACCTGAAAGCAAGGACTTGGACACATATTTGCACACCAGTGTTTGTAGCAGCATGATTTGCAACAACCAAAAGGGGCAAGTAACATAAGCGTTCATCTAAAGATGAATGGATAAACAAAATGTGGTCGATACCTACACTGGAATATTATTCAGCCTTCAAAAGAATGAAATCCTGTCCCATGCTACAACATGGACGAACCTGGAGGACATGAGGCTGAAATAAGCCAGATGCAAAAGGACCAGTGCTGCATGACTCCCTCATGTGAGCTACCTAGAGTCAGATTCATAGGGATGGAGGGTGAAATGGTGGGCGCCAGGGGGCTGGGAAGAAGAAGGAATAGGGAGTTAACAGGTACAGAGTTTTGGTTTGGGATGAGGAGAAAGTTCTGGAGATGGATGGTGGTAACGGTTGTGCAACAAGTAAATGTACTGTATACTACTGAACTGTAAGCTTGAAAATTATTAAAATGAGTAAGTAATAAAAGGGGCAAACACAGAGACAGAGAAATCATACAGTAGAGCCTCAGTGGCTTCAAGGCTACCCAGGACCTGGACACACAAGCTCTAAGGCAAGGAATGGGGCCCCTGGAGCAGTGGCTGTCTCTATGCTTCTGTAAGCCTCTCCAAAACAGGTTTGTGGTCCCCGTAGTCTGGGCAGGATCACATAGACCCACTGTGTAGATTTTTACAAGAAAACAGATGACTTGGATTTCATTTTATTGTCATGAAAACCGTAACTGAAGCTAGTTCATCCAGTGAAATGTCCACCTTTCAGAGTGTTCTTTCTCCCGACAATAAAGTAGCCCAACAAAATCACAAAAAGTTTTTCCCCCTCTTTGTCTTACAAGCAATTTTTGAAAAAGTTTCTCAATGCACAGCTGAATGCTACACACAGGATTGAAACGTTTAATCTTCTCTAAAGGAGCAATGCCCCGGTCAGTTCCCTTTGGCTGGTAGCACCATGGTTGAGTTTTCTTCGAACCGGGCTTTGCACTCGGGCTTTCCCACACTCTTCCAGCATTTCCTGGATGATGACTTGCAAGGCTCTTCCCAGCAGGCTGGCTGGGAGCCCACGCGATAGTGGAGGGACATGAATGAGTGCCGCGCAGCCCTTTCCATGATGCAGAGAGAGGTAATAGGTATAATCACAGACGTATCTGCAACCACAGGAAATGCCACATTAATTCTTGGACCAGCCTCTAACCTCAGTGAAACATAAGCAGCAGGGGCAATGCAACACCCACAAAGCCTGAGGAGGGAGGACTGACACCCAAGGGAGACTTAAGTTGTGTTGTTTCACCTCAGAAAGAACACCGTGCTGGGGATGAGGTGGGGAGAGCTGGCTCTTGGCCTCATGATCTCATGACCAGCAAGTGACCAAGACAGAAAGGGTTTAGATATTCCACAAACCAGTCCATAACACCGGCATCCCAGTGAATCCCTGTCATTCATGTCTTCCTGAGTCACTTACTCATTCATTCCTTGGGGAAAGGGGAAACTACCTACTGGGGATCAGAGCTTGGAGAAACAAAGGTAAATCAATCTTTATCTGGGGCTACATCAACATAGTTAACTCACAACTTCGGTCACCCCAAAAATCAAAATTAGAAAACATTCACGAAATGTTAGTGGCTCTTGAAGTCTGCCTTCCCATCTCTTCTCCTAGATCCACACACCAAAGACCATGTTTCCACAGGGAGGTCTCACAAACGAGCCCCCAGGCAAGGTGTTAGCAACTGTGCTGACCTGCACGCAGCAAAGAGGGGCGATCTGGGGGCAGCGCCGCATGGCCAAGTGGCCGGCTGGATGGTACAGGATGGCTTCTTGGAGGCTGGGGGGATGCCGAAGGCCATTGCTTCTCTCCTACCTGCTCAGGGGCCTAACAAACACCCACAGAGCATACCTGCCTGCATCTCGAGAAAATAGCACCTCGACATCCTCCACAGCTACGTGCTTGCAGACTGCCTTCATGCAGACCCCTGACTCCAACATGTCTGGGCCGCCAGGTAGGCACACGCCGCCCTCTGGCCGGAAGCCCCGGATGTCGGTGTCCTGGTAGCCTTGGTTCTTGCCAGACTGTTCCAGAATGATCGCCTTGGCGCAGGTGTCCATGCCCACATGCACGACGAGCTATGTGAACAGGCAACAGCAGAGAGACCCCAGGAAAATGAGGCCCACGCTGCTCACCAAATGTGCAGGAGGGCCACTCCTTTAGCTAGCCCGGCTCCGTGCCAAACGTCTCAAACCCCAAATCCACTGGGAAACCCCAGGATCCCCCACTAGTGTCTCCTAATTAATATGGCTGGAAAGAAAAATAGCTGGATTCTTTTGGCTGAATAAAAACTCGTGCTGCATTTACATTTAAATACTTTTTACTTCAAATTATTCTTACAGGGCAATGTATTCTCTTTTTGTAGGGGGAGGGTTGGAGGGAGGAGAGGCAAGCTGGTTAAGTGGTGAGGCAGAGCCTTCGTGTTTTGGTGGAAACCTGCATCATTTTATTTTATTTTATGTATGTATTTATTTATTTTTATTTTTGTGAGACAGAGTCTGGCTCTATAACCCAGGGTGGAGTGCAATGGCACCATCTCAGCTCATTGCAACCTCCGCCTCCTGGGTTCAAGTGATTCTCCTGCCTCAGCCTCCGGAGTAGCTGGGACTACAGGTGCACCACCATGCCCAGCTAATTTTTGTATTTGTAGTAGAGACAGGGTTTCACTATCTTGGCCAGGCTGGTCTCAAACTCCTGACCTCAAGTGATCCGCCTGCCTCGGCCTCCCAAAGTGTTGGGATTACAGGTGTGAGTCACCGCGCCCACCTCCTGCATCTTTTTTAAAAATGAAACTTAATAAAGGAAGTTATAGCAGTCCAATGAAATCTTAGAATTTATTAAAGCTGATTATTTTTCCTTTTAGAAAAATAGCTGCCCAAGTATTTTATCAAAACATCTGGGGCACTGTCTGAATGGCTTGATAGTGTATTTTTTTGTTTGTTTGTTTGTTTTTTTGAGATGGAGTCTTGCTCTGTCGCCCAGGCTGGAGTGCAGTGGCACTATCTTGGCTCACTGCAAGCTCCACCTCCCAGGTTCACGCCATTCTCCTGCCTCAGCCTCCCGAGTAGCTGGGACTACAGGCACCCACCACCATGCCCAGCTAATTTTTTTTGTATTTTTAGTAGAGACGGGGTTTCACCATGTTAGCCAGGATGGTCTCGATCTCCTGACCTTGTGATCCACCTGCCTCAGCCTCCCAAAGTGCTGGGATTACAGGCGAAAGCCACCATGCCCAGCCTTGATAGTGTATGTTTTATTAACCTCATCATCTGGTCCTTGTTTGGGGAATTTTTTTTGGGGGGGTGAGGGTATACCTGTTTTATATACAGTAATTATGTCCAGATAAAATGGGCTGGGTGCTATGAAGATGGGCCTCCCCCAGGTTGGCCACCCTCCCAGTCGTTCCCTGGGCACAGAGGTCCTTGCCTCATGCCCACCTTCAAACCTACCTGCCCCTCATGGGTATGGATGGGGCCCAACCCAAGGGCCTCTCCCTTAGGTGGAAACTATTTTTGAGTCCTGGCTGGGAATAATACTTCCATTTCTTTTCCTCCTCCTTTCTCTCCAGATTTTCTATTAAGACCTACTCCATATTTTGGCTTAAACTTTTACAAACAGACCCAGAACCTTACACAATCAGCTGGGACCTTGCAGGACTGGTGGGGCCTGGGGACGGGGTGCCCCTCAACCATCAACCCTAGAACCAGGGCCCAGGGGTCTCAGGCTCCAGCTCCACCACATCGCCAGCCCCATGCCCCGCTGCCTCCCGCCATCATTTACTTGTGGCTGATGATCTTCCCAGATTCCGGTGACCCTCTGCTTAGCCTCCCTGTAGTCTACAGGCAGCTCCAGAGTCCGCAGCTGCACCACTGTGTCATTCCCCAGGCCCAGCTTGGAGAGCTCCTGCGGAAAGCAGCAGGTGGACTTGCCTCAGCTAATGGTGGGGGGGCACCAGGCGTCCCTGAAAACCCAATCCTTGGGGTCTACTTCTGGGGTCTCCCGTGGCCTGGACTTTGCCCTCAAGTGGCCACAAAGTGGACTTGCCACAAAGTGGCAAGGAGCCAAGAAGAGAGTCACAGTTCCCACCCAAGAGGCAAATGCACACAGCAGCACCTATCTAGGAGGGAACACAAGAGAGGCACGTCTGACAGCCATGTTTGCCAAGGGGATGCAGGTGAGGTCTGTGGACAGGCGGGAGTGAGCCAGATGGAGACGCTGGGGAAGAGTATGCCAGGCGGAGGAAGCTGCAAGGGCAGAAGACATCAGCAGAACCTGAGGCCTGGCCGGGAACAGTGGCTCACGCCTGTAATCCCAGCACTTTGGGAGGCCAAGGCAGGCGGATCATGAGGTCAAGAGATCGAGACCATCCTGGCCAACATGGTGAAACCCCATCTCTACTAAAAATGCAAAAATTAGCTGGGCTTGGTGGCGCGTGCCTGTAGTCCCAGCTACTCAGGAGGGTGAGGCAGGAGAATCGCTTGAACCCAGGAGGCAGAGGTTGCAGTGAACTGATACCGTGCCACTGCACTCCAGCCTGGCGACAGAGCGAGACTCCATCTCAAAAAAAAAAAAAAGGTGGCCGGGCGCAGTGGCTCACGCCTGTAATCCCAGCCGAGACGAGAGGATCACGAGGTCAGGAGATCGAGACCATCCTGGCTAACACGGTGAAACCCGTCTTTACCAAAAACACAAAAAATTAGTCGGGTGCAGTGGCGGGCGCCTGTAGTCCCAGCAACTTGGGAGGCTGAGGCAGGAGAATGGCGTGAACCCGGGAGGCGGAGCTTGCAGTGAGCCGAGATGGCGCCACTGCACTCCAGCCTGGGTGACAGAGCAAGACTCCGTCTCAAAAAAAAAAAAAAAAAAAAAAAAAAGAACCTGAGGCCTTTGGGGAACTTGGCGTGACCTGGTGTTCCTGGCAAGGCTGAAGGCTTCTTCCGTGTGTCTTGCGTGCCTCAGGACAGGACATTTTGCACCCCTGGACTCTAACAGCATCCGCAGATATTTTGACAAGGAACCCACCACCTCCACCCACCTCCAGTGCCAGGGAGTACTGCACACCAGGGAAGGCTGGGAACAGACACCAGGGCAGTCTGTGGAAGCCAGACTGAGAGCTTAGCTCAGTGTGAACTTTATTCTTAGGACAACTGGGAGCCATGGAAATGTACTCAAGAAGCTAATGAGCCAGAGCTGCTTCCTAAGGGGATAGAGGAGAAGGCAGAGCTGGCTGGGGATATCATGCCGGTGACTGGGGTCCTGCCAAGTTTGAAGTGCCCAAGGAGGCTGGCCTCTTGGCTGTTGTGTGTCTAGAGCTCACAGACAGGCTTCTGGGAGGACACTGCCATGTCTGGGCAGCAAAACCTATAGGTTAGGTGAGACGCAGAGAGAGAGACAGAGAGAGAGAGAGATTCAGAGAGAGAGACGGAACGGGGAGGAGGTGAGGGGCTGTGGAGCCCCATTTGGCAAGGAAGAAAAGAAGCAGCGCAAGAGCTTAGAGCTGTGCGTTTCACTCTTGGTAAAAGTCACATCAGGAACGTAACACCATCTCCAAAAGGCCCAGCCCTTTCCCAGCACCAGGAGCTATGCTTATCATCAAGATGGTTTTCAATTTACGCCTCTGTTTTTCCTGACTACTTTCCTGGCATTTCAGGGCACTCGGGAGAATGCTTTCTCGGACAGATAATGGCCAAGCCAGTCTGTCTGGCCTGTCCCAAGATCCCAGATAGGAAGTTCCAGGCCCCTGCCTAGGCCTCAGAGGAGTCACGTCTACCCGGATGCTGCAGAGCCAGGTGGGGACGACATGCCCAGATGAGGCTTTGCCTGGGCTGCCTCATCCAGGAGTGGGGTGGCCAGTTTCTGGCATCTTGGGTCTGTCCTTGATCAGCTCAGCCTCCCTGCAGGGCTCTGCTCCACCCTCCAGACACCTGCTCAGTTCCCTCCCCAGCTCAAGCTTTGTTCTCTTCCAAAAATCAATGCCAAGACCAGCATCCCCACTGGGGCCCTGGCGGGGAGATCACTGGCCTGACTGTGATGGTGGGAGGCAAGAAGGAGGGCCGGGTAAGCACAGGGCAGTGGGCTGTGGGGCCCAGGAGGAAGGGGCTGCAATTCCAAGTGGACCTCTCCAGGCCCAGACAGACCAAAGGGGCTCCAGGCAACCCTGCATTCTAGGTCTTGTGCCGCCATCCATCTTGGGCCTTCTGTCCTGAGGGTACCTGTGAGGCTGGGCATGGAGGGGGCACACTTCAAGGAGTGGGGACAGGAAGCCATCACGCTGGGGTCCCCTTCAGCTCTGCCAGAGGATCGCTTGAACCCAAGAGGCAGAGGTTGCAGTGAGCCAAGATCCCGCTGTTGCCCTCCAGCCTGGGCGACAGGGCAAGGCTCCATCTCAAAAAAAAAAAAAAAAAAAAAAAAAAAACAAGAAAGAAAAGAAAAGAAAGTGATATTTATTAGAATCTGATGAGCCCGGGGCCGGTCGGAAGCAGAGAGAACACTCTGCACAAGCAGACTGCGGGCCGCGGGCTGCAGCCACTCTTTCTGCCAAGAAGGGCTGGTTGTTTTAGCAAAGGGCATGTCGGTTCCATGCAGACCTAGGAGAGCCAGGGCTTTGTGTTTTCTGAACTGGCACACTTTCTCGGCTAGAATTTCAGAGTGTTTTGTGCTAACACAGGGAGGACAGAGCCGGTGAAACCACTGTCCGCAGAGTGAAATCCAGGGCATTGCTGAAGCTGCAGGAATGAGCCGGCTCAGCAGGGCGCTGTGTGCCCAGCCCACAGTCCCTCGAAAAGGCGTGAACCTCCCCACCTACAAAGGTCCCGAGGAAGCAGAGAGCCCTGCCTTTGGCCTCTTTCTCTCACTTCTTCTGAATTCCACGTCTCCCGAAATCCAGTTGCCAGGAACACATGGCAGTTTAACAAAGGGAACTGAAGGAAGGAAAAAGACACCAGTTGCTCTCTGAATTTGTTCAAATCCATTGAGGCTGTGGCACCAGCTGGTGTTGAAAAACAGTTGCTGTTTTTCCAAGATCTGAGTCTTCTCTTATCAAATATGAGTTCGGGGCTAGCACCAGAATGCATGAATGCATTCATTTATTGAATTGTTCCAGAAAACTCCCTGAGAGCCTGAAATGCAGCCTCAGCTCATGGATCCATGATGGAGGCTCGTGATCTTGGAGATATGTGAACTAGAAGCGGGCAGGGCTGGGCTACAGAAGCTGAGGGTGAGGACTCAGGGTGAGAGAGAAGGAGACCAAGCCCCCCTGCTTCCCCTCACTGCTGTGAGAGTTTGGGCAACTCATTGTAGTTTTCTGAGCCTCAGTTTCCCTATCTGTGCATCACAGTAATAACAGGACTTTGACAAAGGTAAGCGAGGCCATGCAGGTGAAGGGCTGCATGAGGGGAAGGCTCTGTGACCAGGGCTTGGAGGATCAGTAGGAGTCTTCCAGCAAAATAACTTTTTTTGTTGTTGTTGTTGAGACAAAGTCTTGCTCTATCACCCAGGCTGAAGTACAGTGGCACCATCTCGGCTCACTGCAGCCTCTGCCTCCCGGGTTCAAGTGATTTTCATGTCTCAGCCTCTTGAGTAGCTGGGATTACAGGTGCCCACCACCACACCCAGCTAATTTTTGTATTTTTAGTAGAGATAGGGTTTCACCATGTTAGCTAGGCTGGTCTCAGACTCTTGACCTCAAGTGATCCTGCAGCCTTGGCCTCCCAAAGTGCTAGGATTATAGGCATGAGCCACCGTGCCCGGCCCCAGCAAAATAACTATCCACAGAGCAAGAACAGTGAGGCTTGAAAGTATGTGCGAAGACCTTCCTTCCTTTTTTTCCTTTTTTTCATCCTTTCTTCCCCTTTCTTTCCCTGCCCTTCTACCTTTTCTTCTTTACTTCCTTCTTTCTTTTCATGTTATCTTCTACCCATCAGTCATGGGACATGGATGAGGCACCTACTGCTTGCAGTCTCTGTGCTAAGCTCTGGCTGAGAGTTTTGGGGTATGTGTTGTGGAAGGGAGGTCAGGGTGACAATGGAAGAGGGAGAGATAATGTGTTCCTTTTCACCGGATGGGTTGGAAGGGACCTGGGATTTGGGAGCCATCCCATGTAGCTGAGACCCAGGCCTGGCCTCCAACACCATCCAGGCTGGAAGCTCCATGTGAAGACAGAAGTTACTGTCAGAGCCAGAGGCTCACCAGGCACAGGAAAAGGAGCACGAGAGATGAGAGGAGGCCAGGCAGAGCAGGGAGGGGAGAAGGTGTAGGACAGCCATCAGGGGAGCAGCAGGCAGCCATTAAAAACGACGTATAAAGCATTGATTGACATGGGAAAGCCCTGGAGAAGGAAGAAGTTTAAAAATCAGGGTCTCATCCCAGCACTTCGGGAGGCCGAGGCGGGCGGATCACAAGGTCAGGAGATCGAGACCACGGTGAAACCCCGTCTCTACTAAAAATACAAAAAAATTAGCCGGGCGCGGTTGTGGGCGCCTGTAGTCCCAGCTACTCGGGAGGCTGAGGCAGGAGAATGGCGTGAACCCGGGAGGCGGAGCTTGCAGTGAGCCGAGATCGCGCCACTGCACTCCAGCCTGGGCGACAGAGCCAGACTCCGTCTCAAAAAAAAAAAAAAAAAAAAAAAAAAAAAATCAGGGTCTCAGACTGTTGCCTGCAGCCATGGATGGAAATGGAGCAAGACTGAAATGGTCATCCCCTGAGGGAAGAACTGGGGCTGATTCCCGTTTCTTGCTATACTCTTCATAAGATTTTTATAATGAATGTGTATGTACCATATCTCTGGTTTTAAAAAGAAGGGTTTCAAAATAGTCCAGTAATCCTACTAGCTATCTCTGGAGGACCCTTACTGTGTGCAGGCACCATGCCAAACACCTCGCCACGACCCTCTTGATGAAGTGCTGATGATGTCCCCATTCTACAGAGAAGGAGACTGAGGTCTAGGGAGGGTACGTTTATTTATTCATTATTGATTTTGGAGACAAGGTCTGGCTCTGTTGCCTGGGCTGCAGTGCAACAGCGTGATCACAGCTCACTGCAACCTCAAATTCCTGGGCTCCGGTGATCCGCCCAGCTCAGCCTCCCAAGTAGCTGGGACTACAGGTGTGCATCACCATGCCCAGCTAATTCTTTTTTTTTTTTTTTTTTTTTAGTGATGGGGTCTCGCTTTTTTGCCCAGGCTGGTCTCGAACTGCTGGCTTCAAGTGATCCTCCTGCCTTGGCTTCCCAAATTGCTGGAATTACGGGCATGAGCCACCATGCCTGGCTGAGGGTACATATAAAAGAACAGAGGAGTTCCAGGAAGCAGCCACACAGGAGATGCTACCACAACAGTGGGGGTCCACCATTTAGGCCTGATCACAGCTCTCACAAGTGGGGAAATCCTGGAATGCCAGTTAACGATCACTCTCTTCCTTCACGATGCCAAGTTCCGTCTTCCAGATGTGACGCTTAACCCAACCCACTCCCAGTATCCTTTAGGTCATTCTTCCAAACTGCCGGGTTGGTCTTCCCTGAAAAATCCAGGAAGGAAAAACAGCAATGCCATAATTCCCAATCCTCTATCTGGAGTGGTTGTCTCCAAATATTTTTGATCACTTGTCCCTGTTAATAAAAATATTCTAGGGTGCATAAGCATGTGTGCATGCACGCACATTGCCATTAGCTCATGTCTTGATGTCTCAAGGCACAATACACACTTCAAGTGAGCCTCTGGTTAATAAATGGATGTAAATCTATATTTTAAGTGGTTTTCTTAGTTCCTTCCTTTTTGGCCAGCTTCTCGGCTTGTCATTGTTTTTTTATTGAAATGGGCTGACACAGAGCTCCTGTGAGTGGTAGAAGTGCCACTCAGCTGTTTCCTCATGGTTTGCCCAGATTTGTATTATGGTCTTCTTCTTCTTTTTTGTTTTAGGTCATTTTTGTGAGGATTCCTTGGTCATCATTTGAGGATTAGTTTAATTAAAACAGGATAATATAATCCTGAAACCCATTAACTGGGCTGAAACACTTTGTAATAAATTAGAAGTGAATCAAAGAGGGAGGACCTCTCTATCACCACAGCATCCCTTTCCCCACCAGTGCAAGGATCCCCCTCCCAGGAAGCCATGCTGTCCAGGGAGGTAAGGACACACAAGGCAAGGCATAGTGTCAATGTCAGTCCAGCTATGACATACTGACGAACGTTAATTTCTTATGTTTTATAGACTAAAACTATAGAAATTCATACCATTAGGATGCCCACTATCAAAAACCAGAAAAGAACAACTGTTGGTGAGGATGTTGAGAAATCGGAGGCCTTGTGCACTGTTGGTAGAAATGTAAAACGGTGCCGCCATTGTGGAAAACAATATGGTGACTCCTCAAAAAATTAAACCCAGAACCACGTTATGATCCAGCAATTCCACGTCTGGGTATGTGGCCAAAAGAAATGAAATCAGGATCCCAAAGAGATATTTGCACACCATGTTCACTTCAGCATTATTCACAATAGCCAGGAGGTGGAAACAATCCAAGTGTCTATCAACAGATAAATTGATAAAATGTGGTAAATACATGCAATGAAACATTATTCAGTTTTAAAAAAGAAGAAACCGGCGGGGCGTGGTGGCTCTCGCCTGTAATCCCAGCACTTTGGGAAGCCAAGGCAGGCGGATCACTTGAGATCAGGAGTTCGAGACCAGCCTGGCCAACATGGCAAAACCCCATCTCTACTAAAAATACAAAAAGCAGCTGGGCATGGTGGCACGTGCCTGTAATCCCAGCTATTTGGGAGGCTGAGGGAGGAGAATCGCTTGAACCCAGGAAGCAGAGGTTGCAGTGAGCCAAGATTGTGCCACTGCACTCCAGCCTGGGCGACAGTGTGAGACTCCATCTCAAAAAACTAAATAAATAATAAAAAAGAAGGAAATCCTGTCACGTGCTACAGTGTGGATGAACTTTGAGGATATTATGCTAAATGGAATAAGCCAATCACAAAAATACAAATACTGTATGGTTCCACTTACATGAGGTACCTAAAATAGTCAAATTCATAGAAACAGAATAGTAGTTACCACCGACTGCAAAGAGGAGGAAATGGGGAAGCATTATTCAATGGGTACAGTTTTTATTTTGCAAGATAAAAGGTTCTGGAGATCTGTTGCATAACAATCTGAATATAAACTCTACTGAACTATATACTTTAAAGTGGTTAGGTCATAAATTTTATATTGTGCGTTTTTAAATCACAGTTTAAAAAACATAGAAATGGAAATCCTAATACTGTATTTTTTCCTATACCCCAATGGATCACCTTGAAAACCCCACTTTGGAAATGACTGAGGATCCTCAAAGAGGTGATGATGTAGGAAGTGTTGTAAAAGGCCTGAAGGATGAAGGGTAGAAGGATCTGCAGGAAAAGGCTGTGCAAGAAAGGGCTGGCCTATGACTCACTTTAGGCAACAGAATTCAGCCAGCTTGGGGCCTAAGTGTAAGAAGTCCTGGCAGCTTCTGCATTTCCCTACCCAGCTGTGGAGACCTCAAGGAGAGATCACAGGGCAAGGGACAGGCCCTGCTGTCCTCACACCTGAGTCAAGCCCCCATGACTCCACCTTCTGCCTCCATCTCACTGCAACCACATGAAAGCCCCAAGAAAGATAGGCCGGGCGCGGTGGCTCAAGCCTGTAATCCCAGCACTTTGGGAGGCCGAGGCGGGTGGATCACGAGGTCAGGAGATCGAGACTATCCTGGCTAACATGGTGAAACCCTGTCTCTACTAAAAATACAAAAATCTAGCCGGGCGTGGTGGCGGGCGCCTGTAGTCTCAGCTACTTGGGAGGCTGAGGCGGGAGAATGGCGTGAACCCGGGAGGCGGAGCTTGCAGTGAGCCGAGATCATGCCACTGCACTCCAGCCTGGGAGACACAGCGAGACTCCGTCTCAAAAAAAAAGAGAAAGAAAGATAAGCAGAAGAACTTCCCTGCTGAGCCCTGTGGACCTACAGAGCCAGGAGAGAGAATGGTGGGTTTTTTGATACTGCTAAGTTTCAGATTGGTTTAATTTGCAGCCATCGACAGCTGACACAGAGCATTATAATAAATATTGTGAGGAAATGCACTATACTCAGAGTTATTTTTAGATGGTGAATTACAATCTAATTTTTAAAATGTTTCTTTTTGGTGTTTAGAGGTTTTTTGTAATTGGAAAAAAGAACAACACATGTTGTTAAAAGTAAGACGCATGTTTTTGCTTCCTCAGAAATATAAACTTTTTAAAACAATGATATTCCTTCCACAAATATTAATTTTGCCTCTACCATGTGCTAGGCCCATGCTAGATGCTAAAGACAAAGTGGTGACCAGGACAGAGGAGAGTGAGGAAGGGGCAGATACAGAGAACATTGCCATGGGATAGGGAAGGTGCCCAAGTTCAGTGGCAAACGTGGAAAAAATAAAGATTTATAGAGAGTGACATCAACAGGATGACAGAAGAGAAGATCCGCTGGCACCACTCCTTCCACAAAAATACCATTAGAAACTATTTAAAGACAAGAATGCCACCTAAATAAATCCGAACAAAAAGGAGAAACAGAGAAACCCTCTGGTCCCACAGAGTTAAGAGAAGCTGCAACCAGTAAGAGAATTGGTCTTTTCAGACTGTGGTATCCCTCCCCTAAGCCAGCACAGTATCACTCACAGAGCATTTCCCTAGACCTGTGGTTGCTGAGGGGAGAGGAGGGAATTGGAGGTGAACATTCAATCTTCCCACCAGTCTGGGAATCTTCATAAGAAGCCTACTCCAGTCCCATTCCATGGGAACCACTGGGAGTGCCAGGAGGGCTGAACCACTTGGGATGCATTGGGGACAAAGAATGGGGCACTGATCACAGAAACTGGCATGTCAATCTTGGTGGCTACGCAGCACTCAAATCATCAAGGACACCACATTAAAGAGCCTGGCTGGTACCATAGCATCGCAAAGACAATAATTGGTGGGAAGGTCTGAATCTTTAGTTAGATTTTTCCATAAAGCCCAGATGTTCATGTGGAGGCTTCCCCTGGCCTTGAAACAACCTAGAGGCTGGAATGAAGTTCCTGTGCCTGCTTGTCTTCCCCAGACTGGGAAACAATGGCTGGGCAGTGGTTTCGCTCCAGAGCAGTGTTAAGTTCCAGTGTTCACTGTATGTCTTCCTCAGACTGGGAAACAATGACAGAGCAACAAGTTTACTGCAGTATTTTAGTTCTGCTACTCACTATAAGCCCTCCCTAGAAAGGGAAGAAACAACAGGTCAGTGTTTAAGTTCTGATATTAACAAGAATAGATCTAACATCAAAGAATACATGAAAAAATGTAAGAAGTGGCTGTCTTTTCAAGTTCACAGGTATTGATGTAAAGACACAAGGAATGTAAAAATTCAGGGAAATATGACACCTCCAAAAGAAACCAACAAAGCCCTAGCAATAGACCTCCCCCAAATTAAGTATTTGTGAAGTGTCTGACAGAGAGTTCAGAATAATTCTCTTAAAGAAGTTCAGGGAATCACAAAAAACCTATGAATAAAAAGCTAAATAAAATTTGGAAAACAATCCAGGAACAAAATGAGAAATTTGACAAATAAATAGAAACAATTTTTTAATCCTAGAAACAAATAATGCAATAAGTGAACTAAAAAACTTATCAGAAAGTTTCAACAGTACACTTGGTCAACCAGAAAAAAAGAACTAGAGTGCTTGAAAACAGATCATATGAAGTTACCCAATCAGCGAAGAAAGAAAAAAAAACAAGAATAAAAAAGAGCAAAGAAGGCCAATGAGAATTATGAGACACCATCAAGAGAACTAATCTCCGCATAATTGGAATTCCTGAAGGAGACAAGAGAGAAAAGGCCTAGAAAGAATACTTAAAAAAAATAAGGGCTGAAAATTTCCCAAATCTGGAGAAAAACAACAGCATCCAGGCACAGGAAGCTCAGCGATCACCAATCAAATTCAACTAAAAGAATAATTTCCCAAGGCACATCATAATACAACTAGCAAAAAATACAAAGAAAGAATACTCAAAGCAGCAAGAGAAAAGAAAGGTATCATGTTTAATAGGGCCATAATCAGCCGGGCGCCAGTGGCTCACACCTGTAATCGTGAGCACTTTGGGAGGCTGAGACGAGTGGATCACAAGGTCAGGAGATAGAGACCAGCCTGGCTAACACAGTGAAACCCCTTCTCTACTAAAAATACAAAAAAAAATTAGCCAGGCGTGGTGGCAGGCGCCTGTAGTCCCAGCAATTCGGAGGCTGAGGCAGGAGAACGGCGTGAACGTGGGAGGCAGAGCTTGCAGTGAGCTGAGATAGTGCGACTGCACTCCAGCCTGGGCGACAGAGCAAGACTCCGTCTCAAAAAAAAAAAAAAAATAGGGCCATAATATGACTTTCAGACGATTTCCCAGCAGAAACTCTGTAGTTCAGAAGAGAGTGGTATTTTATATTCAAAGTGTGAAGGGGCCAGGCATGGTGCTCATGCTTGTAATTCCAGCATTTTGGGAGGCTGAGGCAGGTGGATTGCTTGAGGCCAGGAGTTTGAGACCAGCCTGGCCAACATGGTGAAACCCTATTTCTACTAAAAATACAAAAATTAGCCAGGCATGGTGCCACATGCCTGTAAACCCAGCTACTTGGGAGGCTGAGGCAGGAGAATCACTTGAACCTAGGAGGTGGAGCTTGCAGTGAGCAGAAATAGCACCACTGCACTCCAGCCTGGATGACAGAGCTAGACTCTGTTTCAAAAAAAAAAAAAAAAGACAGAAAGAAAAGAAAAAAAAACCCCAAAATGTGAAGGAAAAAAAACCCACCAACAACAATACTGTAGCCAGCAAAGCTATCCTTCAAACACGAAGGAGAAATAAAGACTTTCCCAGACAGAAACTGAGGAAATCAACGCCAGACCTGCCTTACAAATCTAAAGAGAGTTCTTCAACTTGAAAGAAACAGATACTACCATGTAACAAGAAAACTTTGGAAGGTATTAAACTCACTGGCACAAGTAAGAAAACAAATTCAGAACACTCTAATACTGTAATTGTGTTAAGTAAATCATGTATGTCTTAAGTATGAGACTAAAAGACAAAACTATAAAAAACAATAATTACTACAATTGGTTAAGAGAGAGGCAACATAAAAAGATAAAACTGAAACACTAAAAAGTCAAAATGTGGGTGAAGGGTGGTGTTAAATTGTAGAATTTGTTTTTGATACTTTTCTTTGCAATCAATGTTCAGTCGTTATCATTTAAAAATAACTTAAAACTATCAAATTTTTTGTAAGCCTCATGGTAATCACAAAAGAAAAACCTGTTAGAGATACATTAAAAATAAATAGCATGGGCCAGCCATGGTGGTTCACACCTGTAATCCCAGCACTTTAGGAGGCCGAGGCAGGTGGATCACTAGAGGTCAGGAGCTCGACACCAGCCTGACTAACATGGTGAACCCCCATCTCTACTAAATTACAAATACAAATACAAAAATTAGCCGGATGTGGTGGCAAATGCCTGTAATCCCAGCTACTTGGGATGCTAAGGCAGGAGAACCACTTGAACCTGGGAGGTGGAGGTTGCAGTGAACTGAGATCGTGCCACGCACCATTGCACTCCAGCCTGGGCAACAAGAGCAAAACTCCGTCTCAAAAATAAATAAATAAATAAACAGCATGAAATAAAAACATTCTACTAGAGAAAAGCACTTAACCACAAATAAAGATAGTAAGAGAGGAAGAAAGGAAGAAGAGCTCTACAAAGCAACCAGAAAATAAGTATCAAAATGGCAGTAGTAAACACTTGCCTATCAATAATAACCTTGAGTGTAATGGATTAAATTATCCAATTAAAAGGTGCAGTGTAGCTGAATGGATTTTGAAAAATATAAAACAAGATCCAACTATATGTTGTATACAAGAGATTACTTTACCTAAAAAGATATGCACAGACTAAAAGTGAAGGGATGACAAAAGATATTCCATGCAAACAGAAACCGAAAAACAGCAGGAGTAGCTATGCTTATATCAGATAAAATGGACTTTAAGTCAAGAACGGTGAAAAAAAGGACACAGAAGAACATCATATAATGATAGAGGGATCAATAAAGCAAGAGGATATAGCTATTATAAATGTATATGTACCTGACACCAGAGCACCTGAATATATAAAACAAATATTAATAGACCTAAAGGGAGAGATTAACTGCAACCAATAATGGCAGGAAACTTGGATACTCCACTTTTAGCAATGGACAAATCATCCAGACAGAAAATCAACCAAGAAACATTTCAGTTAAACTGCACTCTAGACCAAATGGAAGGAACAGACGTTTACAGAACACTCCATCCAACAGCTGAATACACGTTTTTCTCAACAGCACATGGATCATTCTCCAGAATAGTCCGTATGTTAGGTCGCAAAACAAGTAACAAATCGTGAAAAATTAAAATTATATCAAGTATCTTTTCTGACCACAGTGGACTAAAACTAGAAATCAGTAACAGAAGGAATGTTGGAAACTGCACAAATTCATGGAAATTAAACAGCATACTCCTGGACAATAAATGAGCCAATGAAGAAATTAAAAAGAAAATTAAAAAATTTCTTGAGACAAATGGCAATGGAAACACAATATATCAAAACCTATGGGATATAGCAAAAATGACTCTGAGAGGGAAGATTATAGCAACAAGTGCTTTCATCAAAAAGATAGAAAGACTTCAAATAAACAGCCTAATGATGCACCTAATATAACTGGCACTAACAAACCAAACCACACATTAGTAAAAGGAAAGGAATAATAAAGATCAGAGCAGAAATAAATAAAAACTGAAACAAAAAAGCAACACAAAAGATTGCTGATATGAATAGGTGGTTTTTAGAACAGATAAACAGAATCAACAAGCCTTTAGCTAGACTAAGAAAAAAAAGAGAAGACCCAAATACCTAAAATTTGATACGAAAAAGGAGACATTAAAATTGATACCCCAAAAATACAAAGGATCATCAGACATATAATGAACAACTGTAAACCATCAAATTGGAAAATACAGAAGAAATAGGCTGGGCACAGTGGCTCATGGCTGTAATCCCACCACTTTGGTAGGCCAAGGTAGGCAGATCACTTGAACCCAGGAGTTCAAGACCAGGACAACATGGCACAACCCTGTCTGTACTAAAAAATACAAAAATTAGCTAGACTTGCTGGTGCACATCTGTAATCCCAGCTACTCAAGAGGCTGAGGTAGGATTGCTTGAGCCCAGAAGGTTGACACTGAAGTAAGCCAAGATCATGGCACTGCACTCCAGCCTGGGTGGCAGAGCAAGACCCTGTCTCAAAAAAAGAGAAGGAAAAAAAAAAAAAAGAAACAAATAAATTTCTGGACATATAAACCTACCAAGATTGAACCATGAAGAAATAAAAAACCTAAACAGACCAATAATGACTAACAGATTGAATCAGTAATAAAAAGTCTCCCAACAAAGAAAAGTCTAGAACCTAATGGCTTCACTGCTGAATTCTACCAAACACTGAATGAACTGATACCAATTCTACTCAACTATTGTAAAAAATTAATGAGGGGCCGGGCACCGTGGCTCAGGCCTGTAATCCCAGCACTTTGGGAGGCAGAGACAGGTGGATCACGAGGTCAGGCATTTGAGAGCAGCCTGGCCAACATAGCAAAACTCCATCTCTACTAAAAATACAAAAAAATTAGCTGGGCGTGGTGGCCAGCACCTGTAATCCCAGCTACTTGGGAGGCTGAGGCAGAAGAATCACTTGAACCTGGGAGGCAGAGGTTGCAGTGAGGCGAGATCACGCCACAGCACTCCAGCCTGGGCAACAGTGCGAGACACCATCTCAAAATAATAATAATAATAATAATAATAATAATAATAATTAATGAGGAAGGAGTATTTACAAACTCATTCTATGAGACTAGCATTATCCTGAAACCAAAACCAGACAAGGACACAGCAAAAAGGAAAACTACAGGCCAGTGTACCTGCAAAAATCTTTAACAAATTACTAGCAAAATGAATTCAGCAGCACATCAAAAAGATCATTCACTGGCTGGGCGCAGTGGTTCACGTCTGTAATCCCAGCACCTTGCGAGGCCGAGGCAGGCAGATCTTATGAAGTCAGGAGTTCGAGACCAGCCTGACCAACATGGAGAAACGCCGTCTCTACTAAAAATACAAAATTAGCCGGGCGTGGTAGCACATGCCTGTAATCCCAGCTACTTGGGAGGCTGAGGCAGGAAAATCGCTTGAACCCGGGAGGTGGAGGTTTTGGTGAGCCAAGATTGTGCCATTGCACTCCAACCTGGGCAACAAGAGTGAAACTACGTCTCAAAGAAAAAATATCATTCACCATGATCAAGTGGGATTTTTCTGAGGGATTGCAAGAATGCTTCAACATATGTAAATCAATAAACCTGATACATCACATTAACAGAATCAAGAACAAAAACCAGATGATCATTTTGACAGACACTAAAAAAGCATCCAATAAAATTCAACATCACTTCATAATAAAAACTCTCAACAAACTGAGTATAGAAATAGCACACCTCAGGCCAGGCACGGTGGCTCAGGCCTGTAATCCCAGCACTTTGGGAGGCCGAGACGGGCGGATCACGAGGTCAGGAGATCGAGACCATCCTGGCTAACATGGTGAAACCCCGTCTCTACTAGAAAGTACAAAAAAAAAAAAACTAGCCGGGTGAGGTGGCGGGCACCTGTAGTCCCAGCTACTCGGGAGGCTGAGGCAGGAGAATGGCGTAAATCTTGGAAGCAGAGCTTGCAGTGAGCTGAGATCCAGCCACTGCGCTCCAGCCTAGGCCACAGAGCGAGACTCCGTCTCAAAAAAAAAAAAAAAGAAAAAAGAAATAGCACACTTCAAAACAATACAGGCCATATATGACAAATCCACAGCTAGCGTCATACTAAGTAGGTAAAACTCTTGCCTGTAAGATCTGGAACAAGACAAGGTTATGGTCATTTTCACCACTTTTATTCAGCATAGTACTGGCAGTCCTAACCAGAGCAATTAGGCAATAGAAAGAAATACAAGACATGCAAATTGAAAAGGAAGAAGTTATAGTATCCTTGTCTACAGATGACATGGTGCTATATTTAGAAAAACTTAAAGACTCCACCAAAAAAATTGTTAGAATTGATAAATTCAGGCCGGGCTTGGTGGCTCATGCCTGTAATCCCAACACTTTGGGAGGCCAAGGGGGTGCATCACCTAAAGTTGAAAATTCAAGACTAGCCTGGCCAACATGGTGAAACCCCATGTCTACTAAAAATACAAAAATTAGCTGGTGTGGTGGTGCACGTCTGTAGTCCCAGCTACTCGGGAGGCTGAGGCAGGAGAATTGCTTGAACCGTAGGAGGCGGAGGTTGCAGTGAGCCAAGATCACACACTTCACTCCAACCTGGGCAACAAGAACGAAACTCTGTCTCAAACAAAACAAAACAAAACAAAAAAAAACTAAAAAGAGATGGACCATATTATCCAGAAATCTGACTGCTGGGTATATATCAAAATAAAGGAAATCAGTATATCAAAAAGATATCTGCATTCCCATGTCTTTTGTAGCATTATTCATAATAGCCAGGATATGGAATCAACCTAAGTGCCCATGAATGAATGAATGGATAAAGAAAATATGGTATACATACACAGTGGAATATCATTCAGCCATGAAAAGAATGGAATCCTGTCATTTGTAGCAACATGGATGGAACTGGAGGTCATCATGTTAAGTGAAATAAGCCTGACACAGACAGACAAACATTACACATTTTCACTCATATATGAAAGCTAAAAAAGTTGATCTCATGGAGGTAGAGAGTAGAATGATGGTTACCAGAAGGTGGGAAGGGATGAGGGGGAGGAAAGTATGAAAAGAGGTTGGTTATTGGATACAAAAATGCAGTCAGATAGAAGGAATAAGTTCCAGTGTTCAATAGCATAGTAGGGTGGCAAGAGTTAACATTTATTTATTGTACATTCAAAATAGCTAGAAGAGATTTAGAATGTCCTCAGCACAAAGAAATAAGTGTTTGAAGTGATGGATATCTTAATTACCCTGATTTAATCATTACATATTGTATGTATGTATCAAAATATCACTTGTACCCCATGAATATGTATAATTGGCTGGGCATGGTGGCTCACACCTGTGATTATAGCACTTTGGGAGGCCGAGACGGGCAGACTACTTGATGTCAAGAGTTTGAGACCAGCCTGGCCAACATGGTGAAACTCTGTCTCTACTAAAAATACAAAAATTAGCCAGGCATGGTGGTGCATGCCTGTAATCCTAGCTACTTGGGAGGCCGAGGCAGGAGAATCGCTTGAACCCAGGAGGCGGAGGTTGCAGTGATCCAAGATCATGCCACCGCACTCCAGCCTGGGTGATAATATGCACAATTATTATGTATTAAGAAAAAATTGAAAAGAAAAGATGCATGGTGAAATAAGCCAGATTAAAAAAAGAAAGACAAATGTATGATTTCATTTATATGAAATATCTAGAATAGTCAAATTCTTAGAGAAAGAACATAATAGTGATTACCAGACACTGGGGGAAGGAAGGCATGGAGGGTTATTGTTAATGAATACAGAGTGTTAGTGTGGGACGATGGAAAGTTCTGGACACTATAGTAATGATAGTTGTACAACAATGTGAATGTACTTAATGCCACTTACTTGTACACTTAAAAAGGGTTAAAATGGTAAATTTAATGTTATACATAAATGTTATATATATTTTACCACAATTTTAAGAAAACTATGGCTTTCACCATCACCCTCCCCCACCAACATTTTTTAACCTGACTAAAAAGTTTGCTCTGAAGGAAGACTAAATTCATAGTAAATCATTTAGCTCATGCTAACATCCCTCAGGGATAATAATTAAGTCGGGATTTTAACTAAGCGTACTCTTTTCCATATCTGAAAGCCTTCTAGAGCTCTATGGAATCACAATCTAAAAGTCATTTTCTACATCACAACAATAAAATCTGAAGCCTAACAGTATTTAAGCTGCTGGTTTGCTGAAAATGTCTCAACACTTGAGGCGTCTTGAAGAGAAGTCATTATGGATGGCAATTATTCCCATATAAATGCTGTATTGCAAACCCAGAACAATCAAAACATAGATGTTTTCCTAGGAACAGAAGAGGCAAGGAGGGGCAGTGGCCACTCCAGAATTTTCTGGTGGCTGAGGCCTGAGCATGGTGAGCTGGTTGGAGGAGGGCATGGTCTTGGTAAGGGAAGCTCATGAGTACATTATATTCACTTGCTGCATCTCAGAGACATTAGTAAAGATATGAAAATTTCAGTAAAGATAATAAATTTTTACAGATTATTATTTTATTTCACTGAATTATCATAGCAACCTTTCAAGTTAATAAGAGGAAGAACAGGGAGGTCCCAGTCAACTTGGGCCTCATGCTCCTCAACTGTATAATGGGTACAACAATACTGTATCCATCAGAAGGATTATTAGGACCCCTGAGAGGTCAAGTAAAATGGCAAAAAAAAAAAAAAAAAAAAAAAAAAAAAAAAAAAAAAAGGTGTGTAGTGACTTTGATGAGAGTAGTTTGAGTATGGAACCAGGCCTGGAGGCCAGGCCATGGTAAATAAATTTAAAAGTTAACAGGAATGGTCTCTTTTTCTCCTTTTATTTATTTTTTCTTGATCAGTCTAAATGAAGGTTTATCAACTTTATTAATTTTCTCAAAATACTAACTTTTGGGTTTTGGTTTCTTTGATTTCTATTATTATCTTTCTGCTACTTCATTGATTTCTGCTTTCATCTTTACTATTACCTTTCTTCTGCTTAGTTTGAGTTTAATTTGTTCTTTCTTTAGTTTCTTAAGATAGAAATCAAAGTCACTGATTTGAGAACTTTCTTCTTCTATAATATTGTTTAGTGCTATAAATTTCCCTCTAAGTTCTGCTTTAGCAGCATGCCACAAAATTTGATATGTTGTAATTTTCATTCATTTCAAAATGCTTTCTAATTTCCTTTTTAGGTCTCCTTTCATCCCTGGCTTATTTAGAAGTATCTTGTTTGGTTTCCAAAATTTAGGAAATTTCCAGATGTCTTTCTGTTATTGATTTCTAATTAAAATCCATCGTGGCCAGAGAACATACTTTATGTGACCTGAATCCTTTTGAATTTATTCAGACTTGTTTTATGGCCCAGGGTGTAGTTTGTCTTGGCAAATGCTCCATATGCACATATGAGAGTGTGTTCCATGTTGGGTGGAGTGTTCTGTAAATGTCAATGAGGTCTAGTAGGTTGGTAGTGTTGTTTAAGTCTGCTGTATCCTTTTTGGTCTATGTGTTCTGTCCATTATTGAGAGGGGTACTGAAATCATTGACTATTAACTGGGAATTTATCTAGTCTCCTTGCAGTTCTATTAGTTTTTGCTGCATGTATTTTAGAAGCACTGCTATTAGGAGCATGAATGTTTACATCTATTATGTCTTCTTTATTTATTGACCAAGGTTCATTGAATGCTTAATACCTAATTTCTACATGACTTTCTGACTCCACATTGTGAGCTCTAGAACACAGCTACCAAGGGAGGTAAAGGTCAGGAATAGTCTTACAAGTGGGCAAAAAATAGGGTGAGCCCAGTAGGCTACTGGCTGAGGGCTGCTGCCCAAACTGCATCTTGTGCCTCTCCAACCATTTCCCCATCTTTAGGGGACCCAGTGCCTGAAATTTCACCTCCAGAGATCTTTTCCGTTCATTAGTCCCTGTCTAGATAGTTTTGCAAATGCCTGCAAGAGAGGAAACACAGCAGCACACATGCTTCCCTGCTGAGAGAGAAGGTGCCACGTGTGAGCACTGGGGCCCAGAGTGGAACCCAAAACTGGGAGAATCGGGGGCACCCCTGAGAGGCGCAACTTCCCAAGGTTGGTCTGGGGTGTGGAGTAATCATCTGTGATTACAGATGTCAGTGTAGAGTCCAGGGATCTGATTAATGGCATCTCAAACTGGCTCACAGCCTGCAGGCCCAGGCGGGCCTACTGGATTTTGGAATCCCAGGTTTGGCATCTGTAATGTAGTGCTGACATTTTTCAAGATTTGTATAGCGGAAGTGGATGTGAGGATGGAGATGAGAAAAGGTTTGCCCAGTAGACTTCCCTTTTTTATGTTTCTTCCCCAAAAAACTGTTTAAAATGGAAAAGAACTAAGATTTGTCTTTTGAATCCCAGTCCCAATTAGACATTCTGCTGCCCTAAGTAACCTGCCTGATTTCCAGGGCCCCACTTACTTGTGTCTTTTTCTCTGGCATTAGGCTGTGTGTGTTGCAGGATATATATATACACATATATATATATATATATAGAGAGAGAGAGAGAGAGAGTTTGTTTATTTGTTTGTTTGTTTGTTTTTGTTTGAGGCAGAGTCTTGCTCTGTCACCAGGCTGGAGTGCAGTGGCATGATCTGGGCTCACCGCAACCTCCACCTCCTGGGTTCAAGCGATTCTCCTGCCTCAGCCTCCCAAGTAGCTGGGACTACAGGCATGTGCCACCACGCTCAGCTAATTTTTGTATTTTTAGTAGAGATGGGGTTTTACCATGTTGGCCAGGATGGTCTCAATCTCTTGACCTCGTGATCTGCCCACGTTGGCCTCCCAAATTGCTGGGATTACAGGTGTGAGCCACCACGACTGGCTGCAGGATACATTTTTTATTACATATACGGCAGTACAAATATAGCCCTAATGCCCTCAAGATTCTGGTCTGGATTCTGTGAAACAAGATAAACAGGTTGGAATGTTTCCCATGCTGATACAGTGCATAACCCAGGAAGGACGTGATGGATTTCATCAAATCTAAGTCCCAGAGATGGAACACCAAGCATTATTTTAGGAACCAGCAAGATAGTAAAAGTACTGCTCAACTGTAACAAAGCGTAAGATGCAGTTGACTGTGAGATTCATCTGATTTCAGGATGCCAAAATTAAACAAAAAAAAAACAAAAAACACCTGGCTCTTTGCATCAATAAAATACGATAGGCGATGAGAACAAGAACAGGAGGACATGCACATAGCAACACAGCACAGACTTCTATATAAAAGTAGTGTGGTTATTTAATAAGTGCCAAACAATTTGCAATTGCAGAAACATGGAACCAGCCCAAATTCCCATCAATCAATGAGTGGATAAAGAAACTGTGGTATATAGATAGAATGGAATACTACTCAGCCGTTAAAAGAAATGTATTAATGGCATTTGCAGCAACCTGGATGGGTTTGGAGACTATTCTTCTTCTTCTTCTTCTTTTTTTTTTTTTTTTTTTGGAGACAGAATCTCACTCTGTCACCCAGGCTGGACTGTAGTGGTACAATCTCGGCTCACTGCAACCTCCGCCTCCCAGGTTGAAGCAATTCTTCTGTCTCAGCCTCCCAAGTAGCTGGGACTACAGGCGAGCGCCACCACACCAGCTAATTTTTGTATTTTTAATAGAGATGGGGTTTTACCATACTGGCCAGGCTGGTCTCGAACTCCTGACCTCGTGATCTGCCTGCCTCGGAGACTATTATTCTAAGTGAAGTAACTCAGGAATGGAAAACCAAACACCGTTATGTGGTGTTTGTGAGCTCCACTCACAAGTGGGAGCTAAGCTATGAGGACGCAAAGGCATAAGAATGATACAATGGACATTGGGGACTTGAGGAGAAAGGGTGGGAAGCAGGTGAGGGATGAAAGAGTACAAATTGGGTTCAGTGTATACTACTTGGGTGATGCTGCACCAAAATCTCACAAGTCACCACTAAAGAACTTACTCATGTAACCAAATACCACCTATACCCCAAAAACTTATGAAAATAATAAATAAATAAGTAAATAAATAAATAAATAAATAAATAAAAAGTGTCCAACTTAGTCTAACTTTCAATACAGCTAAACACACAGCCATAAAATCAAAGCATGGACTCATGCCATTTCCCTTGGAGCAGAGAAACCTGAATGATCAGGGAGGCATTGTCCCAAGATAGTAAAGGGAGGAGGGAGGAGGAAAAGGTTTCAGGAGGAGATAGACTTTCCAAAGGAAACAAGCCATAGGCCAAAATATGAGAAATAAATATTCATGAGTCCATCCTGATCTAAAGAAATGACTACATAAATAAGTAAACAAATAAGTAAGTGGGTCCAGGAGGAGGAGTCAGCTCTGTCACGCACGTGCACTCCCAATAACTGATGTAACTCTTCTGCCCTGAAGCGGAGAGGAACTCCCCACTCAAGTGTGGGCTGCATAGAGTTACTTCCTTTCAAAGAGTACAGGATAGAAGTGGGGACAAAAAGTAACTGTATGTAACTATATGGCGGCCGGGCACAGTAGCTCACACCTGTAATCCCAGCACTTTGGGAGGCCGAGGTGGGCAGATCACCTGAGGTCAGGAGTTTGAGACCAGCGTGGCTAACAGAGTGAAACCCCGTTGCTACTACAAATAAAAAAATTAGCCAGGCATGGTGGCATGTGCCTATAGTCCCAGCTGTTCAGGAGGCTGAGACAGGAGAACCACTTGAACCTGCGGGACAGAGTTTGCACTGAGCCAAGATCACCCCCACTGCACTCCAGCCTGGGCGACAGAGAGAGACTCTGTCTGAAAAAAAAAAAAAAGAGTAATTGTATGGTAGAGAGGCTCGACAAACCCTCCCTCTACCAAGTACGGTCAAGGTCATCATGGACAGTGCTAAGTCGTGTTGATACTGTGTGCCCTTGATCCGACAGGATGAAAATGACACTTTACCTCTATCTTCCTCCCGCTAACCTCAGTCTGATCATGAGAAAGGCAGCAGAAAAATCCCAGTTGAGAAACAAACTATAAATTTCTGGCCAGATTCTTCAAAACCATCAAGGTCATCAAAAACTAGGAAAGTCTGAGAAATGGCCACAGCCAAGACAAGCCTACGGAAACTCGAGGACTTATGAAAGTGGTGTTCTGGGTGAGATTCTGGGACAGAAAAGAGGCATTAGGGGAAACTGAGGGAACCCGAATAAACTATGGACTTTATGTAATGGTAATATATTCATACTGGTTCTGTCTTATGACAAATACACCATACTAACGTACAAGGTAAATAATGCAAAGAATTGAGGAATATGCATTCTGTGCTATCTTCATAACTTTTCTGTACATATAAATGTATTTTTAAATAAAAATTTCTCTAAAAAAATAAACAGGACACAAGCTGGAGAGGCTGCTCTGTTTAGCACCCTGGAAAAGGGTGAGGACTCTAGACTTGCTGGGGGGCCATGTAGGAAGTAGGGGGACCCACAGTAACACCTGGGGAAAATGTGGGGGTCATTCTGAAAGATCTATCATCTTGGTCTGGTTTTTCTGGCTTGTCTTCCTGTTAATGTGGGAATGGATTTGGGGTTTAGCTAGAACTAAACATATGACTCACTTGTCTGTGAATAGCAAACTTTTCTCCAAATAAGCAGAATAATATGTCTCCTTGAGTGTTTTCTAAGAGCATGGTGTTTGTGGGGAGGACTGTGAAGCCACAGCAGACTCTGTCCATGCACATGGACCGTGGGGTCTCCTCCACCAAGGTGTGGGTTCCATCTGCACTCGCCTCGATCCTTAGGAGCTCCCTGGAGTGCTGCCCCTTATGCAGGTGGCTGGGGCTATCAGAGCAAGCCTTCTACCCAGGGCACAGGCTCTTTGCCATGGGCTCACACAGTCCCCATATTCTTGTGGATTCTTGTGTCATTTCAAAGTGAGAATGCAAGGACAGTCCTATTTCATGCTGTTCCAAGGCCAGCATGAACTGTGCATCACTACTTGGTTACTTCTCTTCCCAGACAAGGTGGGCTCACACTACAGTCACCAGACTGAAAAAAAGGAGGTGTAAGACGTCATGGGAAAGCGCATTTGGGTTATCCAACCATGCAGGCCAATGTTCAGACAACTCATTGAAGTGGTTGCCCAGGACACAGTTGGCACTGAGCTGGTGGCTATCATAGGTGAGATCTCTGTAAACTAGAGACACGTCTGAGGTCTCCCTTCCTCCTCATTCTGGTTATTTTTATCTGACGCTTTCTCTGTCTCTCTCTCTCTCTCTTTTTTGAGACAGAGTCTTGCTGTGTCACCCAGGCTGGAGTGCGGTGGCATGATCTTGGCTCACTGCAACCTCTGCTTCCCAGATTTTAGCAATTCTCATCCCTTAGCCTCCTGAGTAGCTGGGTTTATAGGCACCCACCACCACACCCAGCTGATTTTTGTGTTTTTAGTAGAGACAGGGTCTCGCCATGTTGGCCAGGATGGTCTCAAACTCCTGGCCTCAAGTGATCCACCTGCTTCAGCCTCCCAAAGTGCTGGGATTATAGGCATGAGCCACCGCACCCCGCCTGAGGCTTTCTCATTTTAATCAAGAAAACAAAACAAACCCACTCTGGACTAATTGGAAAAATGTCTGTCATATATATGTTTGTATTCACCTAGGTTGGAAAAATATTTTGTCCTGGGATTTGGTGGGAAGAATAAAGGTTCTCTTGGGAAAAAAAAATAAAGAAGAATCAAGAGAAACAATTCTCTTTTACTTGGAAAGGTTTGCAGTTACTTGCCTATCCCTGAACAGGACTCAGTTTTCATCCTAAAGCGCCGTTCAGCTTGGAAATTCTTTGACTGTTCTGATTCACTGCCTTTTATTTATCATTATTATTATTATTATTATTATTGTTTAAAGCAACATGTAAGAAAGGCACCAGGCCACCTCATCTTTGGGGCAAAGATAAATTATTCTGCATATCAAGTTAATCAAATATGAGAAGAGCCCTGACCTCTTGGCTCCCTAGGCTATGAGTATTTTAAGTGCGGTTATGTAACGTCTTGGCCCAACTGACCTGGGGTGTGTTTTCAAAAACCCTTGTTTTATTTGCTGACTCTCCAGGCTGAGGCACTTAAAAGAAGAGCTAAGCATGTAATTTCTTTTGAATGAATATGAGGTGGTAGTGGCTCCAAAATTAGAGTATCCAGAAACCAGGGGATAATGATGTAACCACTGCATAGGTCACTATGTAAAACTTGAGACTAGGAAGGGAAGTGTGCCCGTCATAGTCTGGCTCAATGTTAAATATTTTGGCACATATTGTTGGTAAACAGCATGAAGTCGCTTTTCTGGGAGTTTGTAGGAACCGCCTCTTTTCCTTGTGAACTTTTAGCATTTACAATAATATTTCCGTATTTTTCTTCTTTTCAAAACATCCTTTTCCCATTTATGAGCAACCACAATAAAAATGCATTTTAGTTATTATTTGTTAATAGCTTACCTCTCTTAGAGGCAAAATGCTGCTGGTATAGAATTGAACATTTTTTTCCTTACTATCTATAATTCCATGAGTTCCCATTTATAATGCCTGGCAGTGGAGTAAGTAGTCTTTTCTTTTTTTTTTTTTTGAGACAGAGTCTTGCTCTGTCACCCAGGCTGGAGTGCATTGGTGCAGCTCACTGCAAGATCTGCCTCCCGGGTTCACGCCATTCTCCTGCCTCAGCCTCCTGAGTAGCTGGGACTACAGGTGCCCGCCACCACGCCTGGCTAATTTTTTTGTATTTTTTAGTAGAGACGGGGTTTCACCGTGTTAGCCAGGATGGTCTCAATCTCCTGACCTCATGATCCACCCGCATGGCCTCCCAAAGTGCTGGGATTACAGGCGTGAGCCACCACGCTCAGCCTGGAGTAAGTACTCTTTAACCATTGCTTGGTAATGCTCATGATACTGATAAAGTTGACTTTTGCTGGGAGAATGCAGGAGGATAGAAAAGAAAAATATTCATTCATGTAACCAGTGAACACATAGCCGGGCCTTCAGTGGAGATGGGAATATGTTACACAGGTCCCTAGAGACAGTGAGATGCTTGTATTGACACAAGATGCTATGTGCCCTTTTGTTCATTATTCAGCCCATCTAAGTCTATTTCTATATCTGTGTAATGGGTCAAATGAATGTACATGAACTTTACCTTAATACAGCCACTTAGATGATTATACCTA
Source organism: Macaca mulatta (assembly GCF_049350105.2). Lineage (NCBI taxonomy): Eukaryota > Metazoa > Chordata > Mammalia > Primates > Cercopithecidae > Macaca > Macaca mulatta. The sequence continues at coordinate 89,243,131 of NC_133412.1, forward strand.
CTATGGACACTGTTGGCCATATGCTGGCACTTTCAGTGGGTACTACCAATGAGGTCCCAAACCAGAATCCCGGTGGAGTCTACAGACGTGTTGGTGGAGGACCTGGAGTGACACAGGATAGCCCAGGAAGAGAGACAGTGGTCCTGCAGATTGATAGTGAAGAGAGCTTCTAAAGAGGTTGCAATGGACTCTGCACAGACGAAAATAACACCAAGAAGGGGAAAATGAAAGCTAGAGACTGATAGCAAGGATGGTGGAAAAGGCAAATTCGACTGGCAGAGGGTACCGGAACCCTGGACGTGGGCCTGCCAGCCTAGGAAACTGCTGCTTCCAGATGCCATTCCTGGTAGTGCTCCTTGTGCATCATCCGCTATTACTGGGGCTTCTGTTCTGGTCACCACGCACACGGCCCCATGGTGAGCAAGAAGACTGAGCAGCCTGTAGTGCAGTCTATGTCTAAGGCACTGGAAGCAGAACTTGAAGAGAGGCAAATATGAACTCATGGCAGAGGGACAGCCATGAAGAGATGGATGTAGGGCTGAGGCATTTGGGTGAATACCCTCACTTTGCTCACCCTCAGGTCCTTGGGTCCTTCTATCTCTTGAGTTTTACTAAGTTTCAAACCCACTGGCTGGGTGCAGTGGCTCACGCCTGTAATCCTAGCACTTTGGGAGGCCAAGGCAGGTGGATCACCTGAGGTTAGGGGTTCAGGACCAGCCTGGCCAACATGGTGAAACCTCATCTCTACTAAAACTACAAAAATCAGCTGGCGTGATGGCAGGTGCCTGTAATCTCAGCTACTCAGGAGGCTGAGGCAGGAGAATTGCTTGAACCCGGGAGGCAGTGGTTGCAGTGAGCCAAGATGGTGCCACCACACTCCAGCCTGGGCAACAGAACAAGACTCCATCTCAAAAACAAAAAACAAACCAAAAAAACCCCCATTCTTGTGCTAGAAGTGATCCTCTTCCTCTGAACTAAATGTTTTCTGGCCCCAGGGGAAGAGCGCAAGTGGGCTGAACCTGGCCTTCTCTCAACAGGACCAACTGAGGTTGGAATGCAGGCACCACCACTTTGTGGCAAGTGCCCTCAGGCCGGATGTACAACCTCTCTGAGCATCCCTTTCCTCATCTGCAAAGTGGGAACAATTTCAGTGTCTCTGGAAGGCAGGAAGAATTCAGTGAACTACTCCGCATAGTGTCTGGTATGGTAAAGAGCATGTGATCGTTTTGAGAATTTATTCCAGCTTTCCGGAAGAAGTTAGCCTTCATTGCTGCTTCCACCAGGCAGCCTGCCTTCCCAGCTACCCTCCCTCCAGGGTACAGTCTCTTTTCACTTTGCTTTAGCTTCCTCATTATGTTGCTTGCTTTCACATGTTCTCCAGAATGAAATGAATCTCTTTTCTTCCTCAGATGCCTATAGTGCAGCATGCAGCTCTTCTCCGAATCTGCTTTGTGTTATAATTATTTTGTTTATGGACCATGTCCTCTCCCTAAACAGGAACCCTTATAGGGAATTGTGGTATAAGACAGAGTATACTTAGCCTGTGTCCCTGGTTCCAGGCACAGAGCTTCAAAAAACCCTTAGAATTTCATGAGTGATAGAAGTGTCTTTCATGGGAATGAGGTGACTCATGTGGGCCCCCCACTGAAGATAGCTTCAGGATGTGATCTGGCCACCAGAAAAAGCAATCAAGTGATCAGAGAGTTAGACTTTCTGGTACCAGATCTTCAAAAAGGGGAGGTGGACTGAAGATTGAGTTTAATCACATGACCAATGATGTAATCAGTCACGTCTACATAATGAATCTCCAACAAAAACTCTGGATACCAAAGCTAAGTAGAGCTTCTTGATGAGTGTATGGATGTGCCAGGAGGGTAACATGCCAACTCCATAGTGAGAGGGCATGGATTTGGGATCCTCCCAGACCTCACCCTTCATAATGAAACTGTAATTGTAACTACAGTTCTGTAAGTAGTTCTGGTGAATCATTGAACCTGGGGTTGTAGGAACTCCTGAATTAGTAGCCATTTGGCCAGAAGTGCAGGTGGATCTGGTGACCCCTTGAAGTGTGGCTGGCATCTAAAGTGGGGACAACTTAATGGAAAACTTTGCTCTTAGCCTATGGGGTCTGTGCTAACTCCAGATAATTAGTGTCAAAATTGTATGCAGTACACCCAGTTGGGGTGGAAATCGAAGAGGAAAAGACTAACGTTATAATAGTCTTTGTGCTCCACATCAGGAATGGATAAATATATGTCAGACTTCAAAGAGCTGATATAGGCCGGGTGTGGTGGCTCATGCCTGTAATCCCAGCACTTTGGGAGGCCAAGGCAGGCGGATCACGAGGTCAGGAGATGGAGACCAGCCTGGTCAATATGGTGAAACCTTGTTTCTACTAATAATACAAAAACTAGCCAGGTGTGGTGGTGTGCACCTATAGTCCCAGCTAATTGAGAGGCTGAGCCAGGAGACTTGCTTAAACCCAGGAGGCAGAGGTTGCAATGAGCCAAGATTGTGCCTCTGCACTCCAGCCTGGGAGACAGAGTGAGACTCCATCTCAAAAAAAAAAAGAGAGATGATTTAATTTTTGATATTCATATGGGCATTTGTTATTTCTTTGGCCTTCCTCTGTTTGGGGCAACCCCTGATATTGGAGTGTTGGTGGTAGATAGAGTCTGGCTCCCACTACACCTGCTGAAAAGGCTAGACAATCTCTCATGCAGCCAGGACAGGGTCACATGACTTAGGCTCAGCCAATATGATGCACTCACCCTCAACTTTCCATCAGGAGCAAATGTTTCTGATAGAAGCAAAAACATCAAGCTTCCCAGGGCAAAAGTAAAGTCTCACGAGGCGGGCAGGAGTGTTGATGGGGTGGTGGTGGGTGCAGTATCCGCTGGCATGAGGACAACTACAGTGCCTCGTGTTCAGCAGAGATGGCAGTGGTGCCTTTACTCACCTTGTTCTATGGGGTGATTTTTGGTCTCTATGACTGAAACTTTGTTTGTTTTCTTATCTGTTTTGTAATTTTATTGAAACCACATACTCTATTTCTACGCTTTAATAGTTACTCTTGAAGATGGCCAAATAGGAGTAGCTCCAGTCTGCAGCTCCCAGCGAGATCAACACAGAAGGCAGGTGATTCCTGCATTTCCAACTGAGGTACCCGGTTCATCTCACTGGGACTGGCTGGAGAGTGGGTGCAGCCCACGGAGGGCAAGCTGAAGCAGGGTGGGGTGTCGCCTCACCTGGGAAGCACAAGGGGTCTGGGGATTCCCCTCTCCCAGCCAAGGGAAGCTGTGACAGACTGTACTGGGTGGAACAGTGCACTGCAGCCCAGATACTGTGCTTTTCCCACAGTCTTCGCAACTGGCAGACCAGGAGATTCCCTCCGGTGCCTAGGCCGCCAGGGCCCTGGGTTTCAAGCACAAAACTGGACAGCTGTTTGGGCAGACACCTAGCTAGCTGCAGGAGTTTACTTTTTTTTTCATACCCCAGTGGCACCTGGAATGCCAGCGAGACAGAATCATTCGCTCCCCTGGAAAGAGGGCTGAAGCCAGGGAGCCAAGTGATCTGGCTCAGTGGGTCCCACCCCCACAGAGCCCAGCAAGCCAAGATCCACTGGCTTGAAATTCTCACTGCTAGCACAGCAGTCTGAGGTCGACCTGGGACTCTTGAGCTTGGTGAGGGGAGGGGTGTCCACCATTCCTGAGGCTTAAGTAGATGGTTTCACCCTCAGAGTGTAAACAAAGCCACCAGGGAGTTCGAACTGGGCACAGCTCAGCAAGGCCGCTGTGGCCAGACTGCCTCTCTAGATTTCTCCTCTCTGGGAAGGGCATCTCTGAAAAAACGGCAGCAGCCCCAGTCAGGGACGTATAGATAAAACCCCCATCTCCCTGGGACAGAGCACCTGGGGGAAGAGGCAGCTGTGGGCGCAGCTTCAGCAGACTTAAACGTCCCTGCCTGTCGGCTCTGAAGAGAGCAGCGGATCTCCCAGCACAGTGTTTGATCTCTGATAAGGGACAGACTGCCTCCTCAAGTAGGCCCCTGACCCCTATGTACCCTGACTGGGAGACACCTCCCAGTAGGGGCCAACAGACACCTCATACAGGAGAGCTTTGGCTGGCATCTGGAAGGTGCCCCTCTGCGAAGAAGCTTCAGGCAGCAATCTTTGCTGTTCTGCAGCCTTTGCCAGTGATACCCAGGCAAACAGGGTCCAGAGTAGACCTCCAGCAAACTCCAGCAGACCTGCAGTAGAGGGGCCTGACTGTTAGAAGGAAACTAACAAACAGAAAGAAGTAGCATTAACATCAACAAAAAGGATGTCCAGACACAGAAAACCCATCCAAAGGTCACCAACATCAGAGACCAAAGGTAGATAAATCCACAAAGATGGGGAAAAACCAGTGCAAAAAGGCTGAAAATTCCAAAAACCAGAATGCCGCTTCACCTCCAAAGGATCACAGCTCCTCGTCAGCAAGGGAACAAAACTGGACGGAGAATGAGTTTGACAAACTGACAAAAGTAGGCTTCACAAGGTGGATAATAACAAACTCCTCCCAGCTAAAGAAGCGTGTTCTAACCCAATGTAAGGAAGCTAAGAACCTTGAAAAAAGGTTAGACAATTTGCTAACTAGAATAACCAGTTAAGAGAAGAACACAATTGACCTGATGGAGCTGAAAACCACAGCATAATAACTTCACAAAGCATACACAAGTATCAATAGCTGAATTGATCAAGCGGAAGAAAGGATATTAGAGATTGAAGATCAACTCAATGAAATAAAGTGAGAAGACAAGATTAGAGAAAAAAGAGTGAAAAGAAATGAACAAAGCCTCCAAGAAATATGGGACTATGTGAAAATAACAAATCTACATTTGATTGGTGTACCTGAAAGTGACAGGGAGAATGGAACCAAGTTGGAAAACACTCTTCAGGATATTATCCAGGAGAACTTCCCGAATCTAGCAAGGCAGGCCAACATTCAAATTCAGGAAATACAGAGACCACCACAAAGATATTCCTGGAGAAGAACAACCCCAAGACACATAATCGTCAGATTCACCAAGGTTGAAATGAAGGAAAAAAATGTTAAGGGCAGCCAGAGAGAAAGGTCGGGTTAGCCACAAAGGGAACCCTATCAGACTAATAGCGGATCTCTCGGCAGAAACCCTGCAAGCCAGAAGAGAGTGGGGGCCAATATCCAACACTCTTAAAGAAAAGAATTTTCAACCCAAAATTTCATATCCAGCCAAACTAAGCTTCATAAGTAAAGGATAAATAAAATCCTTTATAGATAAGCAAATGCTGAGAGATTTTGTCACCACCAGGCCTGCCTTACAAGAGCTCCTGAAGGAAGCACTAAACGTGGAAAGGAAGCACTAAACGTGGAAAGGAACCACTGGTACCAGCCACTGCAAAAACATACCAAATTGTAAAGACCATTGATGCTATGAAGAAACTGCATCAACTAACAGGCAAAATAACCAGCTAGCATCATAATGACAGGATCAAATTCACACATAACAATATTAACCTTAAATGTAAATGGGCTAAATGCCTCAATTAAAAGACACAGACTGGCAAATTGGATAGAGTCAAGACCCACTGGAGTGCTGTATTCAGGAGACTCATCTCACGTGCAAAGACACACATAGGCTCAAAATAAAGGGATGGAGGAATATTTACCAAGCAAATGGAAAGCCAAAAAGAAAAAAAAAGTGGGGTTTACAATCCTAGTCTCTGATAAAACAGACTTTAAACCAACAAAGATCAAAAGAGATAAATAAGGGCATTACATAATGGTAAAGGGATCAATGCAACAAGAAAAGCTAACCATCCTAAATACATATGCACCCAATATAGGAGCACCCAGATTCATAAAGCAAGTTCTTGGAGAATTACAAAGAGACTTACACTCCCACACAATAATAGTGGGAGACTTTAACACCCCACTGTCAATATTAGACAGATCAATGAGACAGAAAATTAACAAGGATATCTAGGACTTGAATTCAGCTCTGGACCAAGAGGACCTAATAGACATCAACAGAACTTTCCACCCCAAATAAACAGAATATACATTCATATCAGCACCACATCGCACTTATTCTAAAATTGACCACATAATTGGAAGTAAAACACTCCTCAGCAAATGCAAAAGAATGGAAATCATAACAGTTTCTCAGACCACAGTGCAATCAAATTAGAACTCAGGATTAAGAAACTCACTCAAGGCCGGGCGCGGTGGCTCAAGCCTGTAATCCCAGCACTTTGGGAGGCCGAGACGGGCGGATCACGAGGTCAGGAGATCGAGACCATCCTGGCTAACACAGTGAAACCCCGTCTCTACTAAAAATACAAAAAAAAAAAAACTAGCCGGGCGAGGTGGCGGGCGCCTGTAGTCCCAGCTACTCCGGAGGCTGAGGCAGGAGAATGGCGTAAACCCGGGAGGCGGAGCTTGCAGTGAGCTGAGATCCGGCCACTGCACTCCAGCCCAGGCTACAGAGCAAGACTCCGTCTCAAAAAAAAAAAAAGAAACTCACTCAAAACCGCACAACTACATGGAAACTGAACAACCTGCCCCTGAATGACTACTGGGTAAATAACGAAATTGAGGAAGAAATAAAGATGTTCTTTGACACCAATGAGAACAAAGATACAATGTACCAGAATCTCTGGGACACATTTAAAGCAGTGTGTAGAGAGAAGTTCACAGCACTAAATGCCCACAAGAGAAAGCAGTAAAGATCTAAAATCAACACCCTAACATCACAATTAAAAGAACTAGAGAAGCAAGAACAAACAAATTCAAAAGCTAGCAGAAGACAAGAAATAACTAGAATCAAAGTAGAATTGAAGGAGATGAAGACATGAAAAACCCTTCAAAAATCAATGAATCCAGGAGCTGGTTTTTGAAAAGATCAACAAAATAGATAATATGCTAGCCAGACTAATAAAGAAGAAAAGAGGGAATAATCAAATAGATGCAATAAAAAATGAGAAATGAGATATCACCACTGATTCCACAGAAATACAAACTACCATCAGAAAATACTATAAACACTTCTACACAAATAAACTAGAAAATCTAGAAGAAATGGATAAATTCCTGGACACATACACCCTCCCAAGATTAAACCAGGAAGAAGTCAAATCCCTAAATAGACCAATAACAAGTTCTGAAATTGAGGCACTAATTAATAGCCTACCAACCAAAAAAAGTCCAGGACGAGACGGATTCATGGCCAAATTCTACCAGAGGTACAAAGAGGAGCTGGTATCATTCCTTCTGAAACTATTCCAAACAATAGCTAAAGAGGGAATCTTCCCTAACTCATTCTATGAGGCCAGCATCATCCCAATACCAAAACCTGGCAGACATACAACAAAAAAAGAGAATTTCAGGCCAATATCCCTGATGAACATTGATGCAAAAATCCTCAATACTGGCAAACTGATTCCAGCAGCACATCAAACAGCTTACCTACCATGATCAAGTTGGCTTCATCCCTGGGATGCAAGGCTGGTTCAATATATGCAACTCAATAAACATAAGCCATCACATAAACAGAACCAATGACAAAAACTACATGATTATCTCAATAGATATAGAAAAGGCCTCCAACAAAATTCAACACACCTTCATGCTAAAAACTCTCAATAAACTAGGTACTGATGGAATGTATCTCAAAATAATAAGAGCTATTTATGATAAACCCATAGCCAATATCATACTGAATGAGCAAAAACTGGAAGCATTCGTTTTGAAAACCGGCACAAGACAAGGATACCCTCTGTCACCACTCTTATTCAACATACTATTGGAAGTTCTGGCCAGGGCAATCAGGCAAGAGAAAGAAATAAAGGGCATTCAAATAGGAAGAGAGGAAGTCAAATTGTCTCTGTTTGCAGATGACATGATTATATATTTAGAAAGCCCCATCGTCTCAGCCCAAAATCTCCTTAAGCTGAGAAGCAACTTCAGCAAAGTCTCAGGATACAAAATCAATGTGCAAAAATTACAAGCATTCCTATACACCAATAACAGACAAACAGAGAGCCAAATCATGAGTGAACTCCCATTCACAATTGCTACAGAGAGAATAAAATACCAAGGAATACAACTTACAAAGGATGTGAAGGACCTCTTCAAGGAGAACTACAAACCACTGCTCAAGGAAATAAGAGCAGACACAAACAAATGGAAAAACATTCCATGCTCATGGATAGGAAGAATCAATATCATGAAAATGGACATACTGCCCAAAGTGATTTATAGATTCAATACTATCCCCATCAAGCTACCATTGACTTTCTTCACAGAATTGGAAAAAACTACTTTAAATTTCATGTGGAACCAAAAAAGAGCCCGCATAACCCAGACAATCCTAAGCAAAAAGAACAAAGCTGGAGGCATCATGTTACCTGACTTCCAACTATACTACAAGGCTACAGTAACAAAAACAGCATGGTACTGGTACCAAAACAGATATATAGGCCAATGGAACAGAACAGAGGCCTCAGAAATAACAGCACACATCTACAACCATCTGATCTTTGACAAACCTGACAAAAACAGGCAATGGGGAAAGGATTCGCTATTTAATAAATGGTGTTTGGGAAACTGGCTAGTCATATGCAGAAAGCTGAAACTGCATTCCTTCCTTACACCTTATACAAAAATTAACTCAAGATGGGTTAAAGACTTAAACATAAGAAACGTAAGACCTAAAACCATAAGAACCCTAGAAGAAAACCTAGGCAATACCATTCAGGACATAGGCATGGGCAAAGACTTCATGACTAAAAGACCAAAAGCAATGGCAACAAAAGCCAAAACTGACAAATGATATCTAATTAAACTAAAGAGATTCAGCACAGCAAAAGAAACTATCATCAGAGTGAACAGGCAACCTACAGAATGGGAGAAAATTTTTGCCATCTATCCATCGGACAAAGGGCTAATATCTAGAATCTACAAAGAACTTAAATTTACAAGAACAAAACAATACTATCAAAAAGTGGGCAAAGGATATGAACAGACACTTCTCAAAAGAAGACATTTATGTGGCCAACAAACATATGTAAAAAAGCTCATCATCACTGGTCATTAGAGAAATGCAAATCAAAACCATAATGAGACACCATCTCACGCCAGTTAGAATGGTGATAATTAAAAAGTCAGGAAACAACAGATACTGGAGAGGATGTGGAGAAATAGGAATACTTTTACACTGTTGGTGGGAGTATAAACTAGTTCAACCATTGTGGAAGACAGTGTGGTGATTCCTCAAGGATATAGAACTAGAAATACACAGATACAGAAAATCAAACACCGCATATTCTCACTCATAGTGGGAGTTAAACAATGAGAACACATGGACACCAGGGGGTGGGGGTGGGCATCACACACTGGGGACTGTCAGGGGATGGGGAGCTGGGGGAGGGATAGCATTAGTAGAAATACCTAATGTAGGTGATGGGTTGATGGGTGCAGCAAATCACCATGGCACGTGTATACCTATGTAACAAAACTGCATGTTCTGCACATGTACCCCAGAACTTAAAGTATAATTTTAAAAATTACATGAAAAAAATTACATGAATTACAGAACTTAAAGTATAATTTAAAAAATTACATGTCTTTGCTTCATTTTTCATGTTTTTGAAACATAATCTTGCTGGGTATACAATTTTGTTTTGAAAAAATAAAACAAAAAAAAAGTTACTCTTGAAATTTTTCCATACATATATAATTTAACAAAGTCTAAAGCTGATATCTGGATGCTTGTCCTGTAGAATACAAGGACCTTAAAAAACTTAAACTTTGACCTGGTGCAGTGTCTCACTCCTGAAATCCCAGCACTTTGGGAGGCTGAGGCGGGTGGATCACGAGGTGAGGAGATCAAGACCATCCTAGCCAACATGGTGAAACCCCATCTCTACTAAAAACACAAAAATTAGCTGGGCGTGGTGGTGCACACCTGTAGTCCCAGCTACTCGGGAGGCTGAGGCAGGAGAATAGCTTGAACCTGGGATGCGGAGGTTGCAGTGAGCCGAGATCATGCCACTGCACTCCAGCCTGGGTGAAAAAGCAAGACTCTGTCTCAAAAAACAAAAACCTTAAACTTCAATCATCCTTCTTGGCTTATAAAAGCTTTCGTTGTCTTACATTTTAGTTCAGTTCTCTATTTTAAGCCTAAAAAGAAGCTATTGGCCAGGCGTGGTGGCTCACACCTGTAATCCCAGCACTTTGGGAGGCTGAGGTGGGTGGATTGCTTGAGTCCAGGAGTTCAAGATCAGTCTGGGCAACATGGCAAAACCTTGCCTCTACTAAAAAATACAAAAATTAGCCAGGCATGGTGGCACGTGCCTATAATCCCAGCTATACTGTATTCCAGCTTGGGCAACTGGAGTGAGACCCTGTATCAAAAAAGAAAAAAAAAAAAATGGAGCCATTATTACTACGACCTTATACAAATAATGCTAGTTTAGATTTTGCCTGCAGGCTCACTACCCCTCTTTGCATTTCACACCGTCTTTCTCAGATCATTCTCCTTCCTTCTGAAGGACATCCTTTAGTTGTTCCCTTAGGGCTGTGCCTTTGATAGTAAACTCTTGGTGTTTGTTTTTATAAAAATGTCTTTGCTTCGTTTTTCATGTTTTTGAAACATAATTTTGCTGGGTACACAATTATAGGTTGATAACTTTTTGGCACTTTGAACATATTACTCTATGTATTCTGGTTTTTACTGTTGCCTTTGAGACATTTATTCTTAGTCTAATTAGGTTGCCAATTTTTGCAAGTAATCTGTCTGTTTCTCTCTGGCTAAAGACCTCCTTGTCTTTGGTGTTCTGTAGCTTAACTATAATGTGTATAGGTGTGGATCTTGTTTGTCCTTGTTTGGTCTATTTTGTGCTCATCTCTGTGGATTCATGCCTTTCATCACTTCTGGAATATTCTCAGTCATTTTCTCTATGAATATTGCTTCTGTTCCATTCTCATTGTTCTCTCCTTCTGGAACTCCTATTAAATGTATTTAGCACATTACATTTTATTGTCCACATTTATTTTCTATCTTCTTTCTATAATTTTTGAGTTATATCTTCAGATCTATCTTCCAGTTCACTAATATTCTCTTCATTTTTCTCTAAACTTCCATATATGCATATGTATGTATATCTAATCTGTCTTTATTGACATATAATTCACCTCCCATACAATTATCCCATTTAAAGTGTACAAGTCAAGCCGGGTGCGGTGGCTCACACCTGTAATCCCAGCACTTTGGGAGGCTGAGGTGGGTGGATCACCTGAGCTCAGGAGTTTGAGACCAGCCTGGGCAACATGGTGAAACCCCCATCTCTACTAAAAATATAAAAATTAGCCAGGCATGGTGGCACATGCCTGTAATCCCAGCTACTTGGGAGACTGAAGCAGGAGAATCTCTTGAACCCAGGAAGCGGAGGTTGCAATGAGCCAAGATGGTACCACCACACTCCAGCCTGGGTGACAGAGCTAGACTCTGTCTCAAAATAAATAAATAAATAAATAAATAAATAAATAAATAAATAAATAAAGTCTACAATTCAATGGTTTTTAGTAGATGCACAGAGTTATGTAACCATCACTACAATCAATTTTAGAATCCTTCTATCACTCCCAAAAGAAACCCCATATTCATTGTCACTCCCCATTTCCCCACCACCTTCCTCCTCTTCATCTACCCTAGAAAACCGTTAATCTTCTTTTTGTCTCAATAGATTTGCTTAATCTGGACAATTAGGTAAGTGGAATCTTACCATATGTAGTCTTTTGTGACTGGTGCCTTTCATTTACCATAATTCTAACCTGCCTTTTAAATCATTTGTTAAATTTTTCACCTCAACAATTGTGTTTTAAATTTCTGTAAGTTTTAATTTCCTTTTCAATTTACCTGATCTTTTCATCGTCTTTTTGCTTACTTTTGTGATTCTATCTTTAAATATTTCATATGTAGTTATGCTATTTTCTGATCATTCTTGTAGCTGAAGTCCTTGAGCTTCTAAATCTGCTTCTGCTGATTTTTACCCATGGTAGTTTGCTTCTCTGTATACTTGGTGATCTTTAATTGGAAACTGACATTTAGTTCATCTTAATTTGTGAAAAATCAGAGGTTTTCATTCAAGAGAAATTGCACAAGCTTCTGCAGGAGTCAGGGTGCTTGAGACCACAAGGTCCCTTAAGGGACTGACTTAAAGAAAGGTCAGACCACAAGGTCCCTCAAGGGTCTGACTTAAAGAAAGAGCCTTGGTGTCATCTCCACCCCACCTTGCTGCTCACAATGCTGATCATGAAATTCACCCTCACCTGTGTATGTGTGCTAACCACTCACTCACCTCAACCTGAAGCTCCTGGTATGTGTGTATGTGTGTGCGTATGGCTAGGTGTATACATGCATGTGTATATAGGGGTGTATATGTGTGTGTACACATGTATATGTATGGGTGTGCATGTATGTATGTGTGTTGTGTGTGCATGTTGTATATGTATATATGCATGCATGTGTATATGTCTGCATGTGTTATGTGTGTGCATGTTGTATATGTATATATGTATACATGTGTGTATGCCTGTGTGTATTGTGTGTGTATGGGTTGTATATGTATTTATGCATGTGTGTATGCATGTGTGCATGTGTGGGTATGTGTTTGGTCCTCAGCGCTGTTCTTTACCTTCTGCTTGGCCAGCCATGCACAGAGGCTCTATCTTACCCAGTGATATCTACCTTATCTGTGAATCATCAGAGACAGATCCTATTTGCCTGCAACTGAGAACCCTGACTCATGGACTAGCCATTTAGTAATAGAAGAATTATATCTGTGAGCACTGACAGAATGCCCCACCCAGTTCTAAGGGGTTTACATGTGTTAACTCCCTGAATCATCACACCTTCCCATTTCACAGATAAGAAAACTGAGACACAGAAAAGCTGGGTGACTTGTCTTGGGTCTCGCAGCTTGCAATTGTTGGAACTGGGAGCTAAACCCAGGAGGCTTGGCTCTTTTCCATTCTCATGACTGCAAAAAGAAATGGAAGGGTTCAGGATCATCCAGGATTTGGCAGAAAAGGTCCTGTTTTTTGAGGAACTGCCTGCAGACACACAGGAGCCCATGAAAGCCCCAAGCTGGCCTTTCTGGTATGTTGTGTGCAGCAGTGAGGCTTGGCAGTGGCTCTGGGATTCCCTCAGCATTTTCCTGGTTGAAAGAAACCTAAATTCTAACTCAGGAGTTGAGAGTTTCCTTGACTGCATCCGTACTGACAGCCTAGAAAACCGATGCTACAGCTGCTGCAAATGCATGGTACAAGTGGTTTTGCTGCATTTTCAAATTGACCGAGAAACTCAGAATAGACTAAAGACCCCACCTTGATCCAACAGAGGCATGAAATTGATGGCCAAGTGTGAATAAGCAGTTGGCGGTGTGTCACCTGAGTGACAGTTGTATGGGGACAGAGAGCAGACAAGTGCCCCAAGGAGAAGAGGCAGTTTCCTCCTCAAGGCCTGTCTGAGGTTGTGCTTTGTCCTAGTTGGCTACTTTCTTACAAATAAGCATGCTGTTTATGACAATAGACATTTATTAAGTGCTTACTCTGTGCCCAGGTGCTAAAATAGCTGCTTGTACAAAGTGGTTTTACATTACATACTTACCTCTTTGGATCCTCAGAACAACCCTGCAACATCTGCTCTATTATTCCCTCATTTCATGAATGAGAAAGCTGAGGCTGGGGGAAATGACTTTCCCGGGCCCCATAGCCAGACGGGACGCAGACAATAGAAACCTAGCTCTGGGCCAGCAAACCTGCTCTGGGGACACTCCCCAGCCCTCCCAGGAGGGTCCCTTTAGGCCCCTTTCTTTATTTCAGAGGCAGGAGGGGCGTGAGGCAGTCAAGTCACAACCCAAGGGCCAAAAACAAGCTGTTCTCTCAGGGGCCCATGCACTTCTTTTTCCTCCCGCCCCTGCAGATCTGGTTACTGAGGGCCCTGCACGCTGGGGGTTTCTCAGCAGCCACAGAAGAAACTCACTGGGCGCTGAGCTCCTGGGTCTTGAGCTGCAGGGTTTTTACCTTCACTGCTTCCCAGCTGGAATTCACCAAGTGCTGCCGGAAGGGCCCAAAACCTGAAACCAAACATGCCCAGGTTTGCTCAAGCCAGACCTTGGGACTGGGGCCTCTACTCCTGGCTGCTCTCAAGCACCAGGCCCCACCCCATAAGACTCTCTTCCTGCTCCTCCAACCATCTTGGGCCCTAGGGATCTTTGCACGTCCCCTTTCCCATGGAGGCTGCAACTGTGCCAACCTGGGAGCATTCTCAGAGTCCTCATCTCTGAGGCATTGTTGGGGAGCAAAGAAAGAACATGGAGCTGACCCACTGCCAAGTTGGGAGGGCTTAAGAACATGTGTGCACAAATGTCTGAATAAAAAGCATGTTTTGTAGAGAACCCTGAAATAGACCCACATGAATACGCCCAATTGTTTGTTGACACAGGTGCAAAAGCAGTTTCAATGGAAGAGGGATAGGTTTGTCAACAAATGGCGTTAGAACAATCAGACAACAACAGGCAAAAAACTGAACCCTTCAACCTAAGCCTCACCCCTTACACAAAACTTAACCCAAATGAATAATGGACTTAAATATAAAAAGCAAAAGTAGCCGGGCACGGTGGCTCATGCCTGTAATCCCAGCACTTTGGGAGGCCGAGGTGGGTGGATCACCTGAGGTCAGGAGTTCGAGACCAGCCTGGCCAACCTGGCGAAACCCCGTCTCTACTAAATATACAAAAATTAGCCAGGTATAGTGGTGGGCACCTATAATCCCAGCTACTAGGAAGGCTGAGGCAGGAGAATCGCTTGAACCCGGGAGGCAGAGGTTGCAGTGAGCTGAGATTGCACCACTTCACTCCAGCCTGGGTGAAAGAGCAAAACTCTGTTTCAGAAAAAAAAAAAAAAAAAAGCTATAAGTTTTTTGGGGGGAAGGTGAAAATCTTAGGCTATAAGGCTAGGCAAAGAGTTCTTAGATTTGAAACCAAAAGCAGGCTGCATAACAGGAATAATTAACAAACTGGATTCCATCAAAATTAAAAACTTTTGCTCTGTGACAGACCCTGTTAAGAGGAGGAAGAGATAAGCTACAGATGGAGAAAACAGTTGCAAATCATGTATTTCACCAAGGCTTTGTATATAAAATACACAAAGAACTCTTGAAACTCAGTCCAATTAGGAGATGGGCAAACCACATGAAGAGACATGTCATTGATGAGGATATACAGGTGACAAATAAGCACATGAAAAGATGTTCAACATCACCAGCTATCATATAAATACATATTAAAATCTGGATGAGATATCACCAACACTTATCAAAGTGGCTAAAATAGAAAGACTGATAACACCAAATGTTGACAAGGATGAGGAGAAACTAGGTCACTCACACATTGGTGGTGGGAATATAAAATGGTACTGTCACTCTGGGAAATAGTTTGACAATTTTGTTTTTTTTTTAATTGAAAGTAGATGTACCAGCATTTGCACTCCTGGACACTTATCTCAGAGAAACGAAAACTTATATTCATACAGAAGTGTATACAAAAATGTTCATAGAAGCTTTATTTGTAATAGACCAAAGCTGTAAACTACCCAAATGTTACTCAGTGGGTTAACAGTCATACAAATCATGGTTCACCCATCTCATGGAATACACTCAGCAGTGAAAAAAAAAAGTAGAAACATCAAAATGTCCATTAACTGATGAACAGCAAACAAAATGCGGTAAAATGCACACAATGAAATATTATTTGTCAATAAAAAGCACCGAAGTACTGATACATGCTACCATGTGGATCAACCTTGAAAACACGCTAAGTGACAGAAGCCAGATGCAAAGGACCACACGTAAAATGACTCCGTTTATATGAAATGTCAGAATAGGCACATCTATAGGACATTAGTGGTTGCCAGAAGCTGGGTATGTGTGTTGTGGGGGGACATGAGTGGTGACAGCTAAGGCGTGTGGGGTTTCTTTTTGGGGTGCTGAAAATGTTCTAAAATTGACTGTAGTGATGAACATGTAACTCTGTGACTATACTGAGCCACTGATTGTTACTCACTTTAAATGGGTAAATTGTGTAGCATGTGGATTATATCTCAATGAAGTAGTTTAAAAACTTTTTATAATGAAGTGACTATTGATACACACAACTTGGAGAACCTTAAAGAAATTATGACAAGTGAAAAAGAACCAATCTCAACAGGACATATACTGCAGATTTCATTTATATAATATTTGTGTTTTTTTCTTTATTTTTGCTTGTTTCCTTTTTGAGACAGTCTTGCCCTGTCACTCAGGCTGGAGTGCAGTGGTGCAATCTCAGCTCACTGCAACCTCCGCCTCCCGGGTTCAAGCAATTCTCCTGCCTCAGCCTCCTGAGTAGCTGGGATTACAGGCACCCACCACCACACCCAGCTAATTTTTGTATTTTTAGTAGAGATGGGGTTTCACCATGTTGGCCAGGCTGTTCTGGAACTCCTGGAACTCCTGACCCCACTCAGCCTCTCAAAGTGCTGGGATTATAGGCATGAGCCATCGCACCTGGCCCTATTTTTATTTATTTGTTTACAGACAGGATCTCACTCTGTCACGCAGGCTGGAATGCAGTACCAGGATCATAGCTCACTGCAGCTTCAATCTCCTGGGTTCAAGTGATCCTTCCACCCCAGCCTCCCGAGTAGCTGGGACCACAGGTGCATGCCACCATATCTGGTTAATTTTTTGTATTTTTGCCATGTTGCCCAGGCTGTCCTTGAACTCCTGGTCTCAGGCTATCCACCCCTCTCAACCTCCCAAAGTGCTGGGATTATGGGTGTGAGTCATTGTGAGAGGTGACAACGTGCTAGCAGCCCTCACTCGCTCTCAGCACCTCCTGGGCCTCAGCACCCACTCTGGCTGCACTTGAGGAGCCCTTCAGCCCTCCGCTGCACTGTGGGAGCCCCTCTCTGGGCTGGAGGAGTCCGAAGCCGGCTCCCTCTGCTTGCGAGGAGGTGTGGAGGAAGAGGCACCGCCAGGAAACCGGGCTGCGCACCACGCTCCAGGGCCAGCGCGAGTTACAGGTGGGCGCGAGCTCTGTGGCCCGCAGGCGGAGCTGCCCGCAGGTGCCGCCTCGCCGGGCAGCGAGGGGCTTAGCTCCCGGGCCAGCAGCTGCGGAGGGTGTGCCGGGTCCCCCAGCACTGCCGGCCACCCCAGCACTGCCGGCCCCCACACCACACTTGAGTTCTCGCCAGGCCTCAGCTGCCTCCCTGTGGGGCAGGGCTCCCGACCTGCAGCCCCGCCATGCCGGAGCCCCCACACCGGTGGGCTCCCGCACAGCCCGAGCCCAAGGGCTAAGGAGTGTGGGTGGGCAGCTGCGGGACTGGTAGGCAGCTCCCCCTCCCCGTGGCCCCTACTGGGGATCCACTAGGGGAAGCCAGCTGGGCTCCTGAGTGGGGTGGGGACTTGGAGAACTTTCCTGTCTAGCTAAAGGTTTGTAAATGCACCAGTCAGCACTTTGTGTCTAGCTCAAGGTTTGTAAAGGCACCAGTGCTCTGTGTCTAGCTAATCTAGTGGGGACTTGGAGAACTTTTGCGTCTAGCTAAAGGATTGTAAATGTACCAATCAGCACCCTATCAAAACGGACCAATCAGCTCTCCGTAAAATGGGCCAATCAGCTCTCTGTAAAATGAACCAATCAGCAGGATGTGGGTGGAGCCAGCTAAGGGAATAAAAGCAGGCTGCCAGCGCCAGCAGTGGCAACCCGCTTGGGTCTCCTTCCATGCTATGGAAGCTTTGTTCTTTGCAATAAATCTTGTTGCTGCTCACTCCGTGGGTCCATGTTTCCTTTATGAGCTGTAACACCATGAAGGTCTGCAGCTTCACTCCTGAAGCCATGGAGACCACGAACCCACCAGAAGGAAGAAACTCCGGACACATCTGAACATCTGAAGGAACAAACTGCGGACACATCATCTTTAAGAACTGTAACACTCACGGTGAGGGTCTGCAGCTTCATTCTTGAAGTCAGCGAGACCAAGAACCCACCAATTCCAGACACAATCGTGCCCAGCCTACATAAAATATTTGTAAAATAAAATGATTATACAGATGGAGAACAGACTAATGGTTGCCAGGTGTTTGAGATGGGAGGAAGGGGGTAGGTGTGGCTGTAAAGAGCTAGCACCAGTGAGCTTTGTGGTGATGGTACTGCTATGTATCTTGATTGTGATGGTGGTTATAGGAAGCTACACACGAGATGAAACTACACCCTGCATGCACATACAAATTTTGAATTATACCAATGTCAATATCCTGGCTTTTACATTGAAAATGTTAATATGTCAATATCAGGAGAGGCTGGGTAAAGGGTATAGGGGACCTCTCTGTATACTTCTTTGCAAATTCCTATGAATATTTATTTCAAAATAAAAAGTTTTAAAAACTATGTGGCCTCCTGTGTGGGAGACTAGCCAGTGCCAGATATGCCTGTGACGGAGTGGGGTGCTCAATTAGGTGGGCTGCAGATACAAGTGGAATTCTCTAACTCAGCTTTATCCTGGAGCACAGCTGAGGTTTTGTTCCATCTCTGATTCCTGTGACACATATCTCAATTCATTCAAACTCTTAGATGAGGAAAGGGCTGTGATTAAATGTCAGTCTCTGAAAACCCAGCTCCCTGGACCTCAGGCCTTTAGAGTAGGAACCAGTTCTGGAGAGAAACTTGAATTATACCTTTGCAATTCCTGAACAGCGGGGTCTGGACCCACAAACAGGGTTGACTCACGAGGGGGTAAAAACGTTCTCAGGGAATGAAAAAGTTTTGGACAGGACGTCCCAAAAAGCCCATGGTGTCCTCTGATTTGGCCAAATTCTTTAGAATAAATAAGACTTCAGCTGCCTCTGGAAACAGCCAGGAAAAAAAAAAAAAGCAGTTATAGAAAATGGTGAGATTAAGAAAAAAAAGCACTGAGAAGCCAGGTACCTCCTGGGATAATAAAAATGCAGTAACACACAAAAATCACATCCTGCTTTAGAATCATATTTTTATCAGCAAATAAGACATCTCTTATCTGTTTTAAATTAGAAAAATCAACTCTGCAAGTGAAGGTTTGAAGCTCTTATGTTGCAGGGTCAAACCTCACTTTAAACTTGTCGGCCCCCCAGTGGAACTTGCAAAAGGAGCCGGAGAAATCTCTTAGAATTCTGAGAGGCCCACGGGAGGGATGCACTCTTGTTATTGTTGGTGCCAGTCTGAACACCTTGATCTCGAAGCAATTTATCAGAGCCCTGGTTCTCCCACCATTTGTCTACATGCCAATTGTCTTGGTGAGATTTACACACGAAGCAAATCCAATTAAATGAAGAGACTGCCCCTGGCAGCTCAAAGCATTTCTAACACAGGAAGGCCATGCTCTGGAATCCAGCGGGCATTCTCAAATCACGGCTGATTATCAGCTACTTCATCAAACAATCTCCAGTTTGCCAGCAAACCACAGGCTGACAAGACAAAGGCAGGGGTCAGTGTGGTTCTAAGATGGTGCTTCAATGTCCGTATTTCATTCATGACAAGCACTGCATGTAGAGGAGTACAGTTTCCTTAGGAATTCAAGAGTAATTTGAACCATTCAATCTCCAGAACCAAAATAACACAAATAAGAGCAAGGGAGTTAAAGGTTTCCCAAATAACTTTCTTTTTCTCAGAAAGTCAACAGGAGTTTGAATTATAGTCTGAAAAAATTAAGCGACACAACTTTCAATTTCCCATTCATCCAGGAAACCCTGTCTCTTCATCCAACACAATTCAGAAAACTTAAAACTGGCCAAATGTGTCTAACTAAAAATGAAGGCTGGACACGATGGCTCATGCCTATAATTCCAGCATTTTGGGAGGCCAAGGCGGGAGGATCAGTTCAGCCAGGGAGTTAAGACATCAGTCTGGGGAATACAGGAAAACCCTGTTTCTACTAAAAACTAAAAATACATTGTGGGATGTGGTGGTGAGTGCCTGTTGTCCCAGCTACTCCAGAGGCTGAGGTGGGAGGATTACTTGAGCCCAGGAGTTTGAGGCTGCGGTGAGCTATGACTGAGTCACTGCACTCCAGCCTGGACAACAGAGGGAGACCGTCTCAGAAAAATTAAAAATACAAAAATAAAAATAGGGCCAGGCGTGGTGGCTCATACCTGTAGTCCCAGCACTTTGGGAGGCTGAGGTGGGCAGATCACGAGGTCAAGAGATCGAAACCATCCTGGCCAATATGGTGAAAACCCGTCTCTACTAAAAATACAAAAATTAGCCGGGCGTGGTGATGGGTGCCTGTGGTCCCAGCTACTTGGGAGGCTGAGGCAGGAGAATCACTTGAACCTGGGAGGCGGAGGTTGCAGTGAGCCGAGATTGGGCCACTGCACTCCAGCCTAGTGATAGAGTGAGACTCTGTCTCAAAAAAAAAAAAAAATTAATAAAAATAAAAATAAAGAGCTTTGTAAAGATCAGACCCCCAGGGTCCCGCTGGGATGCTGACTTGGTGAGGCACATGTGGGTGGGGGTGACTTTGGGTGCACTGGTGTTTGCAGAAGTGAGCAGCCACCATTCCTTCCAAGTCGACCTTCTGGGGCTCAGGGTCTCCAGCTAATGGCTCTGAGAGGGTGCTTCAGAGCTCCCTGAGAAATGGAAGCTCTCACTCTGGGAGCGGGGCCTGTGTGTTCTTTTGCGGGTGGCCGTTGTAGAGGGGCTTGCAAGCCTTGTGAGGGCCCTGTGGCTTCTGGGCCTACAGATTCCTCTTCCTTGCTATGAGCCTGCACCCCCAAGGGATACCTCACTTGCCTCAGGCCCCACTCAGGGAAAGCAGGTACCAGCCTCAGCTTCCTCCCTGCTGGGTTGAAAGGCAAGGTCGGAGCCTAAGCCACCAGCGGCACCTTCGTGCGTGCCACTCAAGAGTTATTTGAAGCGAATGAGCCACAGAAGCAGAAATGCCTGTGTTCCTGATTGTTTATTAATGGGGCACAGCAGGAAGTTCGTTTCCATCTGGAATTAGCAGCACCACCAGTTGCCACTCTTTTTTCCCCTCAGGGAACTGTTTAAGACCCAGGATCAAGCCAGTGCGCATTCCAGGGCCAAGCTAAAAGCAGCAACAAATAGGAGAGAAAAAAATTATATAGTCTTACCAGTCACCACCACGCAGCTGGGCTGGGAATCCATGAAGACGAAGTGGGAGCTCGCTCTGTGCTTCCTGGGTCAGGCGGCTGCCCAATGGCCGGGCTCTGTGCTCTCTGAGCTCCGGCGTTTCCTCCGCCTGGCCGCGTGCTGGCCTGGGGAGGGGAGCCGCTATGGAGCGGGAGCCCAACCCCTCCTGGCCGCCGGGCTTCCGTAGCGTTCTGGGCCCCGAAAGGCCAAGGATCTGGGGGAGAGTGTTAAGGCGATGCCCCTTCAAAGCAGAACGATCCAGCTCAGGACAGCGGGTCGGAGCGCCAGCAGGGACTTTCTGGACATTTGGGCGTGGGTCAGTTTGTTGTTCAGGATGGTTCAAAGGTGAGCTAAGGGTTTGGCCACCAGCTGTCCCGGTTTGCCTGGGATGGAGGGGTGTCTGGGACGGGTAGAACGTGCTCAAAGGGGTACCGTCCTGGGCACTGTGGGCTACCCTACAAGTCGTTTATTTAGATCTTATTTTTTCCTCTTTAGTAATCCCCGCTCCCTGCCAGAGCCCCTCGTTGTGTTTGGCCATTGTGATTTGGTAAAATTTGATTGCTCTGGAAACTCATTCCACAAAATACGTTACATGTGAGCAGAAGAAAAAAGAAGAAGAAGAAGAAGAAAAGAAAAAGAAAGAAAACAAAACCATAGAATGAATCTTACCGCGCCTGCCTTTAAAATATTGATTGAAATCTCTGCTGCTGTGGGTCCTCAGGGAAGTTAACCTCTGTGCTCAGGTTTCCTGTTTTGGGAAATGAGGATCACAGCACCGGATCATGTATGGATTCTTTCTGTGCCCCAGGCACTGTCCCCAGCTTCATCAGCCCTGAGGGACAGAGGCTTGCCACCTAGTTAGTGTCTGTGCAGGCTTGGTAGCTCTGCGCTCACCACCCTGCGTTCTGCCTGCGAAAAGTGCTTGCTTGACACTCTGCTGGAATCCTTAAATGTGCCACTGACAGTGAGGCACAGCCGTGGCATGCCACCTGGCTCTGCAGACAGTCCTCCTCTTTTTGTGTCAGAATAACTGAAAAAACTAACATTTGGGGCTATCCCCTCTACTGAAGAAGCTGTTATGCAACATCTTGATCTTTCAGAGAATACTATTAAAAAACAAAACAAAACAGAACAAACTTTTGGCCAGGTGCACTGGCTCATGCCTTTAATTTCAGCGTTTTGAGAGGCCAAGGTGGGAGGATAGCTTGAAGCCAGAAGTTCAAGATCAACCTAGGCAACATGGCAAGACTGCGTCAATTAAATTTTTTAAAAAGTGGTGTGTGCCCGTAGTCCTGGCTACTTGGGAGGCTGAGGCGGGAGGATCACTTGAGCCCAGTCAAGCATGACTGCACCTCTGCACCCCACCCTGGGTGACAAAGCGATACCCTGTCTCTAAAAATATTCTTAAAATTTTTTTTTTCTTAAGTAAAAATACTACTTTTCAAAAGCTATATAGTAAGAGGAAGAAGAGCCATAATTCTCTGTTCCCATCTAGGCCTGGGTAGGAGAAGCTCCCTTCAGGAAAGCAGGCAGAGCCTCTCAAGCACCGTGCGGCCTCTAGAAAGCTCAGTGTGACAGCAGGACCACGTAGCTGCATCTTCTGAATTGTCCTCCTGATATAAAGCGCTCCCTTTTAATTGGGATCACCTCCAGGGATTAGACCCCACTTGATGGCTTTCTGGGATTCTGAACCAGGCTCAGTTCCCTTTAATTGGCTCCTGGTGTGGGCTGCAGGCTTTTTTACAGCCAAGAACAGGTGGGAAGTGCCATTTGCTCCCATTGGTCTCCCACTCCCTGCCCTGAGAAGCTGGGGCCGACCTTGTGTTGAGTGGGATGCAGAGGACTTTGGACTTGCCTTATTTCACAGAAGTTACCCAGTTTCTCACATTCCCTGAGGCACTTGTGGACTTGGTCTCAACCTCCTCTGGTGAGCAGCTCTCCTGGCTCCTATCACTTACCTAGTTCCATCATGGGGGCTTGGCTTCCCCTGCGCTGTTAAAGGAAGAGATTGGGCCATTAAGAAATGCCCACATTTGGTGTTTTTGTTTGTTTGTTTTTGAGATGTAGTCTAGCTCTGTTGCCCAGGCTGGAGTGCAGTGGCGTGATCTTGGCTCACTGCAACCTCTGCCTCCCAGGTTCAAGCAATTCTCTGCCTCAGCCTCCCGAGTAGCTGGGGTTATAGGCACCTGCTACCACTCCTGGCTATTTTTTTGTATTTTTAGTAGAGACAGGGTTTGACCATCTTGGCCAGGCTGGTCTTGAACTCCTGACCTCGTGATCCACCTGCCTCAGCCTCCCAAAGTGCTGTGATTACAGACATGAGCCACCATGCCCAGCCAGAAATGCCCACATTTGTGAAGTTGGTTGCTGCTAGGGTCCAACTCTACTATCAACATTCACCGATGAGGTCTGGGAATGGGAACTTGTGTTTAAGCAGACTCCCTAAGTGCTAAGACCGCCCGTCTTTAACCATACTACTTTTCTGATAACAAAGCTGAAATTTTCATCATTACTATTTTTTTGATTTGACATGAGCTACTCTTATTTTAACTAAACTGGAATGTGTCCTGGAGTTTTCACTTTCCTGTAATTCACTTATTATTTTTCTGTTCTGAAACTTTCTCTAATTTTGAAATTAATAGAAAAAGAAAACAGATATAAAATATTTTACTTAGTCACAGCGATATGTCTATTTGTGTATTCATTCACCTCCCCTCTCCCCACACAAGAAACTCCCAGCATAGTCCTACATTCTGGAATGAAAATAGCTCCAAAAAGTATGGATTTTGAGGTTCAACATCTGCACTTTTCTTTCTTTTTCCATTGTAAAAACAAATGGTCTCTAATAATTGATGTCAAACACAGTCTTCAGGCCGATGAAATACAGTAAGCCTGAGAACGAATAAGGGAACTAAATGGAGCTGTTTTATTTAACAGAAAGCACAGTGATCTTCCTTACAAGCTGGATTCCCGAGAGGAAAATGTTTGTAATCAGATTTGACTCTAGGATTAACAGGGCAAGGTGCAACCCTCTTAGTGAACCGAAAAGTAAGCAACAGTACACAGGTGTTCTCACCAGGGACAGCAAATGGGAGTTGCCAAGATTACAAGATCCCAAGACCTAAACTATTTCACGTGCTGAACTAAACTCAGAACTTTGTGGGATTTGTTTTAAATTTCTCATTGGCAAGTGGTAACTTCCTGCTCTAGCAAGAAAAATGATTAAAGGGGTTTGTTTACTGTCTCTGACACAAACAGCTCTAACAACACGTTTTGTACACTTGACATAAATGAAATTTAATCAAACTGGTCAAAATCCTTTGGGAGGTGGGGAGAAAATAAATCAATCAGCAAGAAGCACTTGTGATTTCCAAAATAATGATAACGTAAGTCTTTCTCTATGTCTAACATCACTGTTTCCAGATAAGCGACTTAGCTCTACTGTAAAACACAACCCATGGCCAAATTGCTTCTTGTCAAAGCACTACGGGATCCTCCAATAATATCACTCTACCAAGGCAGCGTTCAGAACTCACCCTCCCCTACACCTCTGCCTCTGCAGCTTTGTACCCCAGCAGGGGCCAGCCAGCACACGATTTCTGAAAAGGGCCAGAAAATAAATGAATAAATGTAGTGGGCTTTTGCTTTTTTTTTTTTTTTTTTTTTTGAGACAAGGTCTCACTCTGTGGCCCAAGCTGGAGTGCAGTGGTGCAGTCTCGGTTCACCGCAACCTCCGCCTCCCGGTTCAAGCAATTCTCATGCCTCAGCCTCCTGAGTAGCTGGGATTACAGGCGTGCACCACCACACCCAGCTAATTTTAGTAGAGACAGAATTTCACCATGTTGGCCAGGCTGGTCTCAAACTCCTAACCTCAAGTGATCTGCTTGCCTTAGCCTCCTAAAGTGCTGGTATTACAGGCGTGAGCCACTACACCCGGCCCACGCTGTAGGCTATGTGGGCCAGTTGCAACTTGGCTGTTGTGGCGTGAAAGCAGCAATAGATAATATGTAAGTAAATGGGTATGACTGCATTCCAATTATTATTTATGGATGCTGAATTTTGAATTTAATGCCAATGTGTCATGGATTTTGTGTCTTTGGATTTTTTCAGCTATTTACAAGTGTAGAAACTATTCTTATCTCTCAGGCTGTACAAAAACAGGCAATGGCTACATTAGGGCTGTGAGCTGTCATTTGCAAAATCTTTCACTTGAATATTTCTCTTATAGGGCACATGATATGGCTGCTGATATGGTGACCTTATGGTATACAACTAACAAATATTCAGTTAAATGAGTAAATAGATTATAATTAAAATGGAAACAAGAACTAAAAGTGATTCTGAATATTTCATCAAAAAACTCATTGCTTTCCCTTTTTTGTTAAGTTCATCCATTGTTAGAAGAGCATTCTGAAGAGACATGGCCAACATTTTTGTTTTCAAAATTATACTATTTATGATGTGTACTAGGAATTAACAGAAGCAGTTAGTGCAATTAATTTTTTACAAAAAAAAATTTACAAACAATTTTTTCCTGGTACAATTAATTTGTTAAAAATTTGGTAAGAACTTTCTCCCACCCCCCAGCACTCCAACCGGGATGTGAATGTGCTGATTGTTCAAGGTGGGATCTGGCTGCTGTGCCCAGGTAGGTTAGGAACCTGAAGCTCTAATTCATCTTCTTGGAGGTATTGGACACTGTACATTCATGTTTTTAAACTTTATACTAAAGCATGCTTCTCAAATGCTTACACCATTTACTTCTTTTAAAATTAAAAACTTGAGGCTGGGTGCAGTGGCTCATGCCTGTAATCCCGGCACTTTGGAAGGCTGAGTTGAGGCAGGCGGATCACTTGAGGTCAGGAGTTCAAGACCAACCTGGCCAACATGGTGAAACCCCATCTCTACAAAACATACAAAAAATAGGCAGGTGTGGTGGCAGGTGCCTATAGTCCCAGCTACTCAGGAGGCTGAGGAAGGAAAATCACTTGAGCCCAGGAGGCAGACGTTGCAGTGAGCCAAGATCGTGCCATTGCACTCCAGCCTGGGTGACAGAGTGAGACTCCATCTCAATCAATGAATCAATCAATAAAATTAAAAACTTAAGGCGAGGTATGGGGGCATGCTCCTGTATTCCCAGCTACAATAGGAGCTTCTCCCAGCTGTTGAGAGAAGATCGCTTGAGCCTGGGAGGTCAAGGCTGCAGTGAGCTATGATCTCTCCACTCCAGCCTGAATGGGAGGGCAAGACCCTGTCTCTAAAAATGAAAAAAATAAAAACTAAAAATAGATGAGACTTTTATAACTTTCTGAAACAACCATTTCAAATGGTTTTAAAACCATCAAGAAATTGGTATGCTAGGATAATCTTCAACATCCCATGGGAAACTGATATTGAAGATACTGGAATTTACAACCTCACCTATGAATTCTGAATTAATAGTTTTGAGAATGGATGTTTTAAAATTCCTGGCAGGACCAGGTGCGGTGGTTCGTGCCTATAATCCCAGCACTTTGGGAGGCTGAGGCAGGCAGATCACTTGAGGTCAGGAGTTCGAGACCAGCCTGGCCAACATCATGAAACCCCATCTCTATTTAAAATACAAAAATTAGCTGGGTGTAGTGGCACGCACCTGTAGTCCCAACTACCTGGGAGGCTGAGGCAGGCGAATCGCTTGAACCAGAGAGGCAGAGGCTGCAGTAAGCCGAGATAGCACCACTGCACTCCAGCCTGAGCGACAGAGCTAGACTCCATCTCAAGAAAAAAAAATTAAATTAAATTAAATTAAATTAAAAATAAAATTCCTGGCCGGGCACGGTGGCTCACGCCTGTAATCCCAGCACTTTGGGAGGCCAAGGTGGGCAGATCACAAGGTCAGGAGATTGAGACCATCCTGGCTAACATGGTGAAACCCCATCTCTACTGAAAATACAAAAAATTAGCCAGGCATGGTGGCAGGTGCCTATAGTCCCAGCAAATTGGGCAGCTGAGGCAGGAGAATGGCGTGAACCCGGGAGGCAGAGCTTGCTGTGAGCCAAGATCGCACCATGGCACTCCAGCCTGGGCAACAGAGCAAGACTCTGTCTCAAAAAGTACAGTACAATACAATACAATACAATTCCTGGCAGTTTTCTATGATATATCACAAGGTGATATTTCTGTTACATTTTGTAAGAGAAGGATTTGTCTTTATTTTTCTTCTGTCTTATATTTTTCCCTTAGATTTTTGCTAAATCTTGATCACTTTTTTTTTTAGGGACTACAGCTCCTTGACTACAAAGTAACAACTGTTGCAAAAGGAAGTTTTCTACTTGTTAAAATCCAGTAGCTTGTTAGTCCTATTGTTTAAATACTGGATTTTTCTTTCAAATTTCACAAATATCTTAGGAATGACTGGAACATTTGTGTTCTTAACACTGAGGAAATCCTTGTGTAGACGAATGAGGCCAGATGGAGGGTGCAGCAGAGAGCTTAATATCCTCTTGGAATGGAAGGAGGGGGCCATATTAAAACATGCTCCAGGCCTTCCAGGGGCCCCTATTTTCCAGTATACACACATAAGAGGCATTTTTCTTTTTTCCTTGATTGGGGTCAAGGGTAATTTTTGTGTCAGAAGTGAGTGCTAAGGGGCTGAGTAGGTTTGAGAAAGGCTTAGAGATCCAACTTATAGACAATTCAATTATAATATTTATGATCACTGATTTTTAAAAATTACTGGACCTCTTAAAAAAGGTTGGATATGAGACTGGTATATACTGAAGCTAATAGCTTTCTCTTTTCAAAGCGATAGTGTCTCTCTCTGACGACACACAGGCTGGAGTTGGAGTACAGTGGCACTATCAGAGCTCACTGCATCCTCAAACTCCTGAGCTCAAGAGATCCTCCCATCTCAGCCTTCTGTGTAGCTGGGACCACAGGTGTGTGCCACCATGCTCAGTTAATTTTTTAATTTTTTCTTTTTTGTAGAGATGGAGTCTTGCTATGTTGCCCAGGCTGGTCTTGAACTCTTGGCCTCAAACGATCCTCCTGCCTTGGCCTCCCAAAGTATTGGGATTATAGGTAGGAGCCACCTCTCAGGGTCTAAGAGTTTTCTTATATATCAGCAATAACTAACTCTAACATAATTGGAGAAAAGAAAGAGCCCATCCACAATACCCTTCAAACAGAAATGTATGAGATCCCTTTGGGGAAGACTGTGGAACTGGCGGGGTGTGGTGGCTCATGCCAGTAATCCCAGCACTTGGGAGGCCAAGGCAGGTGGATCACCTGAGGTCAGGAGTTCCAGACAAGCCTGGCCAACATGGTGAAACCCTGTTCTCTACTAAAAATACAAAAATTAGCCAGGTGCAGTGGTTCGTGCCTGTAATCCCAGCTACTTGGGAGGCTGAGGCAGGAGAATCGCTTGAACCCAGGAGGCGGAGGTTGCAGTGAGCCGAGATCGCACCATTGCACTCCAGCCTGCGCAACAAAAGTGAAACTCTGTCTCAAAAAAAAGAAAGAAAGAAAGAAAGAAAATGGTGGGACTTTAGAAAAAAAAACATAGAAGACCCAAATAAACCAAAGGATGCTATGTTCTATAATGGGAAGATTCAAAACTTTTAAAATGTTAATGCAAACCGATGTTAAAGACTAGATGTAACTGGCTTGCCTTCCCAGATATCCAAATATATGCTAAAAGTTAGGGTAATTAAAATAGTGCAATATTGTTGTAGAAATAGGAAAACTGTCAATAAAATAGCTAGAATGTAAATGAGAATTTAATATACAGTTAAAGAGATAATTCAAAAATTAGTAGCAGAAAGAATATACCATTTAATGCTGTGGGAACCATAATATATAGCCAGATCCATTCCTTGTGCCATATAGGTCAGTAAATTCTGATTGGATTAAAATTCAAATCTGAAAATCAAGACAGTAAGAATGCTAGAAGTAAATTTAGAAGAATTATTTTCTAGTTTTGGAGTAGTTTCAATTTACTCATGCGAGACACAAAACTCAGAAACTAAAAGGAAAAGAGGAGGTATTTGACTAATACTGACTTTGGAAATAGGAGTTGAATAAGCAGCAGGGAACTTTTCAGTTCATTAGTCTGTATATATACTGTATACACGCACACACACATATTTTAAAGGAACTGTTCAGGCACTATGCACGTAATTTTTTTTTTTTTTTTTTTTTTTGAGACAGAGTCTTGCTCTGTCCCCCAGGCTGCAGTGCAGTGGCGTGTTCTCGGCCCACCAGCACTCCCAGCTAATTTTTTTGTATTTTTAGTAGACATGGGGTTTCACCGTGTTAGCCAGGATGGTCTCTTATCTCCTGACTGACCGTGTTAGCCAGGATGGTCTCGATCTCTGACCTGGTGATCCACCCGCCTCGGCCTCCCAAAGTGCTGGGATTACAGGCGTGAGCCATGGCGCCCGGCCCCATACGTGTAATTTTTTAAAAACAAGAGAACTTTTAAAAATGTAAAAAAATGTACACCAAAAAATATATACTTCTTCATACATTGAAGCAATATATTTTACATTTTTACGGCAGACATTAATGAACCTTTAGTCCTGTGTGCCTGTGGCTGACTGCCACAAGTACTGCTTGAGACCATAACTATGACAGTTACTACTGTTACTACATGAGACCGTCATTACAAGACTGAACGAAGGCACAAACGTAGAAATGATAAAGGAAGGAAGGGAAGAAGGGAAGGGGGGGAGGGGAGGGAAGGGAAGGGAAGGGGAGAAAGAAAGAAAGAGAGAGAGAGAGAGAGAGAGAAAGGAAGGAAGGAAAGAAAGAAAGAAAGAAAAGAAAGAAAGGAAAGAAAGAAAGAAAAGAAAGAAAGAAAAGAAAGAAAGAAAGAAAGAAAGAAAGAAAGAAAGAAAGAAAGAAAGAAAGAAAGAAAGAAAGAAAGAAAGAAAGAAAGAAGAAACTGTTTTAAAGGAAGTGGAAACGCGGAAGAAGAAGGGAGCGTCCCGCTTCTAGTTGGCAAAGGCAGCCCCCCGAGCTTCCACAGCCCTTCGTATTTATTGGGACAATGAGCAGGGAGGAGGCGATAAGATTGGTCAGCTGCTTAATTGATCACCAGTTCCCATTACTAACAGGCTTCAATTATGTCTAATCATAAAAACACTTGCGCCTGGGTCATGAATGCCCTCAGCAGCCCTTCTGGGCGGCAGACACAGTTTGTCAGTTTGCCAGCACCCTACTCTCATGAGAAACAGTTTGCTGCTTACTCACGTGGCTTCCAGTGGTATAGTGAGTTGATCACGACCCTCAATCTTTCGGCCTCTAAGAGCCGCCGGCGGGGGTGGGGAGGTGCCAGCCTGCTGAGGCCTTTGGGTTCCTAGGCTTCTGGCATTTTAAAACCACCACTGCATTCCACCTCCCCTTGGATAACACCCTGAAACAGGCCAAGAAGAAATACAGGGGGAAAAATTACCTGCTGTTGTATATTTCTATTTCAAATGAATACTAGCTGAACATTTACTAAATAACATTGTTAGGTATCAGCAAAAGCGGGCTTATAATAGTTGGGTGAGGACAGGGGAAAGACTTTGAAATGGGCAGAAAAGATTACTGGATGTCCTGCAGGTTCAGTGTGCTTTGGCCTATTTTTCAACTGTGTAAATTTTCGCCGCCGCCGCCTATTTTTCAACTGTCTAAATTTTCACCGCCAAAGCCGCCACCAAAGTCGCCAAAGCCGCCAAAACCGCCGCCGCCACAGCCTTCTCAAAAGCCGCCGCCAAAGCCGCAGCCGCCAAAGCCGCTGCCAAAGCTGCCGCCGCCGCCGCCTCCTCCTCCTCGTCCTCCTCCTCTCTCTCCTCCCTCTCCTCCTCCTTCCTTCTAGTAAGCTTACTGGAGAGAAACTTGAACATTTTCAAAAAGGGTTAACGCAAATGATTCTTTCCAAAGAAATAGAAATAATAGAAGTGTGACGGGGCGTGGGAAGGGGTTGAGATGTGCCCGTTCAGGCCCGGGGCACTGGCGAGGGTGTGCGTGTGAGTGGGGGGTGGGGGCGTTAACGGTTTTTTCTCCCCACAATGGAAGAGAAATAGTAAATTCTCCTGGGGGCGGCGAATCAGGTGGGAAGGTGGAGCCAACGCTCCTTGCAAACTGTCGGGGGAGCCAGGGGTTGGTAGCAGGGAAGACTGTTCGGTGGTGACCCTGGGGGAGGAGGAGGGAGCGGGGAGCGGGGACAGCTCCGGGGGAGGAATGGGAGAGGGAGGAGGACGCGAGGGGCACAGGGACAGCCTCCGGGGCGGGGCGCGGTGCCACCCGAGCCCGAGGATGGAGGCTGAAGCCGCCCGCGAAGCTGCAGGTAAGGGGAGCCGCTCTGGCCCGGCCCAGGGCAGTCCGCCTCCCTCCCCGCGCGCCGCAACAGCTCCTCCCCGCGTCTCGGGTTTCAATGGCTCAGCCTGCCCGAAACCTGGGCCCCAGCGCTGCTAGAGGATCCCGTAAACAGCGCGCAGCGGCCAGGGAAACTTTCCCCTTAGCCGGCGCCAGGGTGCCGCGAGCAGCGCACCTGTTGTTGCCCCGGGACTGAACTGCAGCGGCGGGCCGGCGGGCGGGGCTCCTGGACGTCTAGAGCGGGGCCGGCGGGGCTCCCGCACTCACCCTCGGGAGGGTTTCAGTCCCTTCCGGGGAAAAGGGGGAAGAAATGCTCGGGGGAGCCAGAAGAGGCACTGCCAGCATCAATTCCACGCGCGCCCCGGCCTCGGTCACGGCTTGTCCCGGAGGTCCCCCAGCGACACCGCGCGCAGGGACTGACCTGGGCTTGCTTCCCAGGCGCGGCAGCGTGGGCAAGGCCCGGCCTTCCCAGGGCCTCCGCTGTCTTGTCTGTGAAATGGGAACCGCACAGTGGGGGAGAATTCTTTATGGCACCTCTGGTTACTGCTAGCGCCCTTCCGCCCCCGCCACCCTCCCTGGGCCGGGACGCCTCGGCTGTGGTTGGGGGCGGGGAATTGGAGTGGGTCGGGGTCGCAGGAGCCCGGGCTTCGTGCCAGTTCTGGACCTGGAGCGCGCGCGTCCCCGAGCCTGTCGCTTCCCGGGCCCCAGGGGGTGCCATGCTTGGCCCGTCTCTCCAGAAAACCAGGCAGAGCGGGTGCACCATCTGAATCTGAAAGCACGTGAAATAAAACACCCCAAAGCCCACCAGCCCCTGAAATGCTGGGATAGGAGCAAGAGTAGGGCCCTTGGATGCTGAGAAAGTGCCTCTTTCCCTCCTGCTCCTTCCCTTCGCCTTGTGGGGACACGTGGCAGGACCGGTTGTGGGAGTGGGACCCGTTTCCGAGGGAAGGAGGGCGCGGTGACCAGCTGCTCCCGCCCCCTACACGTCCAGTCCGACCCATTAGGCGCCCTGGCCTCAGGTGGCCCGCCCGCCCCAGCAGCAGCTCAGCCGCATACTGGCCACCTTCTCCCGCCACACGTCTTGGTAAGGGAACAAAAAATCTCATAAAGGCTCCTCTGCCTTTTCTTGGAAGGCAACTTCAGCGGCGAATTACGCTCTTTTATGACTTGCTCTAACAGCTGTGACTTTGAGTTGCTTTTCTCCTGATTTTAGGTGAGTTAAGGAGGGAAGGTAGCTATTAGCCAATTGTATGGATTAGTTACATTTTTTGTGGACGTTTTAGTTGGCCTAGAGATTGAGAAAGGGTTTTTTTCTTGTTTATTTGTGTGTTTGTTTTGAGACAGAGTCTCTGTCACCCAGGTTGGAGTGCAAAGGCGCAATCTCATCTCACTAAAACCTCCGGCCCACCCCTACCCCCTCCTGGGTTCAAGCAATTCTCCTGCCTCAGCCCCTCCAGTAGCTGCGACTACAGGCGCTAGCCACCATGCCCGGCTAATTTTTGTATTTTTAGTGGAGACGGGGTTTCACCATGTTGGCCAGGCTGATTTCGAACTCGTGACCTCAAGTGACCCGCCCACCTAGGCCTCACAAAGTGCTGGGATTATGGGCGTGAGCCACCATGCCCTGCCGAGAAAGGTTTTTTGTCTTTCGTTTTGGAAGGGGAGATACTATTTGTTTTTTGATTGTTTTCTCTGTGCTTCTTTCTAGAAAGCTGGGTTTCATGGTTGTGGATGGCAAGTACTGTTTCCAGTTTACACGTTGGAGAACTAGGGCAAGGAAAAAAAGTGATTTGCTCTTTGAATCTCATCTTTCTCATCTACAAAATGGAGGAGGTTTTGCCCACTTAGGGGTTTATTGTAGAGCAGTATTACACCGAGGTGCTCCCAGAAGCTCCTGCCTGCCCCTAGGCCTGTGAGTGATTTCATGAGTCCGAGGGTTCCTTCCAAGGATTGCTTTAGAGATCTGTCTTACTCTACCCAGTCTCCTTACCTTTTAATGGGAAAAGTAATGGTAATTTCATCTTCTGGAAAAGTATAGTTGGCTTAAAACGGTTTAAGGATTTTCCTGTATTTCTTTCAACTTTTGCTGTGGCTTTGATGGTCGCTGATGGCCAAGATGACACACAGCAGTTGCACATTAATAATTTCCACATGTACTAGATCCTAATGGATTGGAGTTTTGCATAGCTGAACCATTGCCTGAACTTTGGTAGCCTCTTTCCAAAAAGGGCTTGAGCAAATCATGTCTACTTGGGAATCTGATTTCCTGTAGCAAGGAAGCAGGAAACTAAGAATTAGGCTTGCAGGTAAGGCTGTATCCCAGGTTCCACTGAGCTCTAGTGCTGAAACACAGCGAGAAGGCACACAACATCCCCCTGGGAGCTGTGCTCTGTCTGCATAAGTCTCCTCAATGTTGGTGTGTCTGGTTTTCAGGAGGCAGGTGTACTGTCTGAAGAGGCTTTGGAGATACCCCAAATAATTCAGGTCTTGACCTGCCCCAGGGCCACACACATGCGTATGCTCTCTCTGCTGTCTGTCTGTCTGTCTCTCTCTCTCTCTCTCTGGATTTCTCAGAGTGTGTATGTGTTTTTAATTTCCCCAGTGCTGCAGAGCTTCTTAGGTTCCACCAGACCATCTGTTGCTGTCATTTCAGCTTGGAGTGCAGTGGAAAGAAAAAAGAAAGACACAGCCCGATTCTGTTACCGCCCTCATCCTTTACCTTGGCCTTCCATCATCTATAAGAACTTAACCTGCCTTGTAAGGATTAGATGAGACTGTGTGCATAAGAACCAACCGCCAGGCCCATGGCAAAACTGAGAACAGATTGTGGAGAAAGCCATTTGTTCTGACCTCCTCCCTTCTGTTGACATACAAAACTGAAGCCTTTGTGAGAATTGTGTATGTTATGACTTTCATTTAGGAAGTCAGTTAAGTGTTTAAATTTGGAAAAGGGTGTTCTGACAATTTGCACTGGTGATAAAGCAGAGAGGGGCCTGTGCAGTGGCTCAAGCCTATAATCCCAGCACTTTGAGAGGCCAAAGTGGGCGGATCACCCACGTTAGGAGCTCGAGACCAGCCTGGCCAACATGGTAAAATCCTGTCTCTACTAAAAATACAAAAATTAACCGGGCTTAGTGGCGGGTACCTGTAATCCCAGGTACTTGGGAGGCTGAGGCAGGAGAATCGCTTGAACCTGGGAGGCAGAGGTTGCAGTGAGCCAAGATGGTGCCACTGCACTCTAGCCTGGGCGACAGAGCAAGACTCTGTCTCAAAAAAAAAAACAAAAAACAAAAAAAAAACTGAGAGGGCTGGTAGACTAGAAAGATAGCAGGTGAGGGGGAAAATTGAGGGTGACTCAGAAGCTTGGGTTTGGGGGCAGGGAACAGGGACAGTGGTGACACCCATAGAGGAACTGGCTCTCAGCGGGGGAAATGGTGCAATAGAGACATGGTGATTTCAGAGCGTTTCGGGACATACCTCCCGTTGGAGATACCAAGAGTTGGGCGAAAACACTAACTCCAGAGCTTAGGGGGAATTTAAGTGCTAATTCTAGAAAAGCCAGTGCCTGCACCTGAGCTCTGAGGGACCCCCTGTTACTTAATGGAGAGAGAACAGAGCAGATGGAACCCCTGGAAAGGCTGTCTTATCCCTTGGGGCGTGGGAGGAGGAGAGGAGCTGAGGACAGGGGCAGAAAGCTCAGAGAGTGAGAAGTGTTGAGGACCTGGTTTTGAGACAAGGCCCCAAAGGAGGAGAGACCAGAAAGGAAAGAGGCCAGAGGCAGGCCTGATGCTGAGGAAGACTGAGACACGTGCAGGTTTGGAGAGGCCCAGAAAAAGGATCAGGGAGGGGAGAGTTGGTATATCTCGGGACGTTAAACAGGGTTGGGCATAGCTGCCATTTCCAAAGGGTTTGCAGGAATAAGAAAAAGGAGGAGGCTGAGCTCGAAGTGATGTCAAGCATTAGGGAAGGTGGCTTTTCCTTTGTTTTTTTGGGTGGGGGAGGATTGAATACATTTTTAGTAAACTAACCTTTAGAAACAGTTTACTCTATGCCAGGTATGGTGCTAAGCCCTTTCCTACATTACCTTAAATGATTTTAACAATAAATAGTATACATGGATCCAAAAGTTCCCCCTTATCCAGTATATTTTCCAAGACCCCCAGTAGGTGCCTGAAACTGAGGACAGGACTGAACCCTATATATACTATGCACGAATTTCTCTTTCCTTCTTCACAGACAGCTTCATGGATAGAAATTCGTTCTTACTGCAGATCTTAGCAAGCTCAGTATAGGATTATTTTTTTTCTTTCTTTCCTTACTAAATTGAGAACTTTCACCTTTTCGCTTAAGAAAACACTTTACTAGCTGGGCATGGTGGCTCATGCCTGTAATCCCAGCACTTTGGGAGCCCGAGGTGGGCAGATCGCTTGAGCCCAGGAGTTCAAAACCAGCCTGGGCAACATGGCGAAACCCTGTCTCTACAAAAAATGCAAAAATTGGCCAGGTTTAGTGGCGCACACCTGTAGTCCCAGCTACTTGGGAGGCTGAGGTGGGAGAATCACCTGAGCCCAGGGAGGTTGAGGCTGCAGTGAGCTATGATGATGCCGTGGCACTCCAGCCTGGATGACAGAGACCTTGTCTCAAAAAATATATATGTGTGTGTGTGTGTGTGTGTGTGTATGAAGGAAGGAAAGCAAGCAAGCAAGCACTTCACAGCATCTCTTTGGCATTTCTGAATTGCCAGCATCCCTACTTTTATGCTTTGAGGCCATGAGTAAGTAAAATAAGAATTACTTGAACACAAGCACTGCGACGTCAGGACAATTAATCTGATCATTGAGATGGCTCCTAACTGACTAATAGACAAGTAGCATTGACAGCGTGGATCCTTTGGACAAAGGGATGATTCATGCCTCTGGTTGGACAGATCCAGATGCCTCGAGATTTCATCATGCTACTCAGAACAACATGCAATTAAAAACTTTCAAATTGTTCATTTCCAGAATTTTCCATTTAATATTTTCAGACTGTGGTGGTCTGCAAATAATTGAAGCCTTGGAAAGCAAAACTGAGGATAAGGGGAGACTGCTGTACTGTTATTATCCTCATTTCACTGGTGAGGAAGCTGAGGCACAGAGATGAAGTAACTTGCCTAAGGTCACCTGGATAGTAAGTGGCAGTGTGGCCATGGGGTTGGTGGCGGTTTGATTCCCAGAGAAAGGAATCTGTCATGAGGGTGAGGTTCAAAGTGGATGCTCCCTCCCCTCCAAAAAGTGGAGTCCCCTCTAAAAAAGTGGAGGCCTAGAAAGTAAATAATTTATGATTCAGTTTCTAAGGGGACTCCTTCAGAGATGACCTCATGTAGACATAAAATTTTTAAAAACCAGGGCAGGCGCAGTGGCTCTTGCCTGTAATTCAAGCACTTTGGGAGGCTGAGGTGGGTGGATCACTTGAGGCCAAGAGTTCGAGACCAGCCTGGCCAACATGGTGAAACTCCATCTCTACCAAAAAAATACAAAAAAAATAGCCAGGCATGATGGCTCATGCCTGTAATCTCACCTACTCGGGAGGCTGAGGCACAAGAATTGCTTGAACCTGGGAAGTGGAGGTTGTAGTGAGCTGAGATTGCACCACTGCACTCCAGCCTGGGTGACAGAGTGAGACCCCATCTCAAAAAATAATACTCCCCCAAACCAAATAGTCATCAGTCATTTTGGATCTTCTCTAGTCCGTGCTGTGTAAGTGTCTCTGTAGGAGAACGTGGACCCAGCATGTCTGGGATTTCAGTTCTTGGGGAGCAGGGCCTCACTGGGGACCATGGGCGGGGGCTGGGCTGGATATTTGGACTCTCATAACACTGCCATAGACTATTCCCATTCCTTCATCAGTGTGAAAGGAAAGAATGAGGTGGCCTCTGAAAGTCTGCCTGGCCATGGAGGTTGTCAGTTACTTCTCACCCAAGCAGATAATGCAGTCAGTGAGGGCAGTACCTGCGCTGATCCTCCAGCCCTAGTGCCCTGCCTGTACCTGGCACACAGCAGGCGCTCCGTGAGCATGGGATGGAGGAAACATTTCCTGTTAGGTGCCGCAAAGACCCTCATAGGTTCTGTGGTTGTAGGAAAGTTCGCTGGGAGGGATTTTTTTGTGATGGGGTGTATCGACCACCTGGCCAGGGCTCTAGACAGCCCATCCCCTAGAATGTCTTTCCAGGGATCCTGTTCTTCCTGTGAGGGCCAGGTCCACAGTGAGTTCCCCTGATGGCCCAGGCATCTGCATTTCCATCTTCTGTTGTGATTCCTTGCCATGTAGTGGCATCTACACTAGAGATGGTTCTTGTCACCCCCTTTCTACACATCAGGGGCTGTAGGATATCTGTATGAAATGGGATCTCCACAGCATAAGATGGTTGGTGTCCTGACCCCCTCCACATGGGTCCTGCCATGGCCTGGCAGGACAGAGTGAATGACCAGACGGCTGGGACTTGGATAGGGTGGTGGCAGGGCAGTGGATGCTGAGCGTTATCATTTTGACCTTCGAAACCCTAGTCTGGCGGCCAGCTGACCAGTCTTTGCTGGGCTCCTGACATTGGCTGGCTGCTGGTTCCTCTGATATTCAGATTTACAGCTCAGCCCTGGGAAATTCAGAGGACTGTAGAAAATGGCTGTTTTGTGGTATAGAAAGGAACTTTAGGGAAAAATTTAAATGCTTGGTCAGATGCCCCGGGGGTCACATGACTTTTAAAGTCAGGGTTGCTGGAGGGCTGGAAGAGCAGTTGCAGGTCAGTGACACCTGTCGGACCTGAAGGTCTGGGGCTTTGGCAAGCAAAAGTGGCGGTTTAGAAATGCCACGCCTTCTAGTATGCCCACCCATGGTTGTGGGTTTGCTTTTCCAAGGTCAGCAGTCAGCAGGCTTGGGCAGAGGTGGGGCACACAGGCTGCATGAATCCAAAGGCCACTGTTGAAATCCAGGCATGTCCCTCGACCCCCTACTGCTCTTCTCCCTATCTTTCTTTCCTGTCCCATTCTTTGGGCCACTCTGAGCCTTCTCACTTCAAACCTTTTGCATTCTGTATCCCCAGGCAATGGCTTCATTTCCCTCCTAAGAGGAACCTGCTCAAACCAATGCCTATTAACTATCAAGGCACAGAAAACTTTCCATGCTTCCTTGCTCTTCCAAAGCAGGGCAGCCACAGAACCACCAGGAACTGCCCTGAGGCTGAGTCCTGGGAGTGCATGGGGAGGGCAGGAGGGGAACTCCTTGTGATATGTGTGTGTGTGTGTGTGTGTGTGTGTGTGTGTGTGTGTGTGTGTGTGTGTGTGTAAGGGAGGCTCCCATGGCCCAAACCCTCATAGACCACTTGGTTTCCTTTACTTGAAAAAATTAAGATAAATGTGTTTTTTTTGGAAACCGAGTCTGTAACCACGATTGGCAAATTCCATTAACACAGAGAAAGCTGCGTTCATTTCTTCATTGCATTTTGCAATGAAGTTGATTTTTCAGAGTCTTCGATGCATAAAGCGCCTCCCAATACTGCCCCCTGTCCAGCTGTATTCTATTAGACCGGTACTTAGCAGATTATTTTTGGTGTATGCATGTATGTGGCAGAGTTGTATAATATTCAAACAGCGAATTATGGTTGGTTACTCATTTTTACCTTTATGGTTCCCAAGAAGTGATTTGTGTGATACACGGATACTGCCCACATTTGACCTGCTGGAACATCTTGAAAAAAAATTTTTTTAAGCTATGCAGGAGGAAAAAATAAGCTATGCTTTATTTTTTTTATAATATATGAATACTAAATTAAAATATTATTAAAATATTTAAAAATACTGGGGGTAAAAAAAAAATCTCTCCTCCAAAAGAAAAGTCTAGTTATTTGTTGATGAATATCTGCTTTTAAGAATAACACTTAAACATGGTTATTGGCAGATCATCTTCTCTTCATTTCTTGCCTTCTTTTATTTATTTATTTGTTTGTTTGTTTATTTATTTGTTTGTTTATTTATTTATTTGATGGAGTCTTGCTCTGTCACCCAGGCTGGAGTGCAGTGGTACGATCTTGGCTCAATGCAACATACGCCTCCCGGATTTAAGCGATTCTTGCGCCTCAACCTTCCGAGTAGCTGGGATTATAGGCGCCCACCATGACACCCAGCTAACATTTGTATTTTTGGTAGAGACAGAGTTTCACCATGTTGGCCAGGCTGGTCTTGAACTCTTGACCTCAAGTGATCCTCCTGCCTTGGCCTCCCAAAATGCTGGGATTACAGGCGTGAGCCACGGCACCCTGCCCATTTCTTGCCCTTTAAATGAGTTGAGATTCCCTTCACCTTTGCCCCAGTCCCATTTTTTTCTCTTTCCTTTGAAATTTAATATCTATGTTTCTGTTCTTTTAGAAGCTAACTTAGAAATCTTAATATGCATGTTTCACTTTATTTTCAAATCAATGATTTTTAAAGCTTTCTCTGGAAAAATATAAGGTTCTTAGAATGCTTATACTCCAATTACTCCTTCTCACCTTGTGTACTATTGTTTGTAGCACCTTAGTTCTATGATGATTTTTTTTTTAGCTCCTCAGATTAGATGCTTGTGTTCTGTATTCTCAGCATTTTGACTTAGATTTATTCACATGTTGATATTTTTGTTGTTCCCATTCCTTCTTGACTGTTACCTCTTTATTGTTGTTGTTGTTGTTGTTGGTTTAAATTCTTTTTTTTTCTTTTTTTTCTGAGATGGAGTCTCACTCTGTCACCTAGGCTGGAGTTCACTGGCACAATCCCGGCTCTGAGATGGAGTCTGCTCTGTCGCCCCAGCTGGAGTACAGTGGTGCAATCCCGGCTCACTGCAACCTCCGCCTCCAGGGTTCCAGCAATTCTCTGCCTCAGCCTCCCGAGTAACTGGGATTACAGGCACATGCCACCACGCCTGGCTAATTTTTGTATTTTTAGTAGAGACAGGGTTTCACCATCTTGGCCAGGCTGGTCTTGAACTCCTGACCTCGTGATCCACCTGCCTCAACCTCCCAAAGTGCTGAGATTACAGGCGTGAGCCATCGCACCTGGCCTTAAATTTTTTTCCTTTATTTTTGTCTGACCGAGTTAACCCAAATAACTGGTCTTTGAGCTCTGAGATTGTTTCCTCAGCTTGGTCTTCTGCTGTTAATACTTCTGAGTGTATTATGAAATTCTTGCAGTGAGGCTTTTTTTTTTTTTTTTTCCAGTTCAATCAGTTTAGTTTGATTTTCTTTCTTTCTTTCCTTTCTTTCTTCCTTTCTTGATGGAGTCTTGCTCTGTCGCCCAGGCTGGAGTGCAGTGGCGCAATCTTGGCTCACTGCAAGCTCTGCCTCCCAGGTTCACACTATTCTCCTGCCTCAGCCTCCCGAGTAGCTGGGACTACAGGTACCCGCCACCACGCCTGCTTAATTTTTTGTATTTTTAGTAAAGACAGGGCTTCATCGTGTTAGCTAGGATGGTCTCCATCTCCTGACCTCATGACTTGCCCACCTCGGCCTCCCAAAGTGCTGGAATTACAGGTGTGAGCCACCGTGCCCTCTCCCCTCCCCTCCCCTCCCCTCCCCTTCCCTTCCTTTCCCCTCCTTTCCTTTTTCTTTTCTAGTGTGGGTCCTAGGACCGAAGATCACATGTTGTCATGACTCCTGGAACTGCAAAACTCAGAGGGGTACTGGGAGCCCAGGTGGGGGTGCACCAGGGAGGTGCAGGCACCTGCCCAGGGAGAAGGCCTCTCACTGCTCTCTGAAGCCTGGGCCAACCAGGAGGGGAACCTGTGACCCACCCATAGTTCCATTACCAGGCTACAGCTCCTGGGCCGCCATCCTGCGGCTGCCTCTGCTCTCCACCCTCCCTGGAGGCTGATGCTGAAAGAAGGGACCGGAGGCCTGGGTACTGATCTCCCTCACTCATACATACTCCCTCAGCAGAGGGAGTGGGGCCAATAGGGACTATGATGTCCTCTGGATGCCGCCTTCCTGGATTGTTCATTTGGAACTTCTCTTCCATTTCAAGTTTCCCTGTGATGCCCATTGAAACCAGATGGCACTTGCTCAGCAGTTTGGAGGAGAAGACCTGTTCCCCCGCAGGTGTGGTGTGGGCCTTTGGGATCATTACCCTCCCCAGACCTGGCAGCTCCATCAGGTGGTGGCTCTTTCTCCAGTCGTCCTTGACACCTTTAGTGCCCCTCCTTCTTCTGTGCCCTCTGGTGAACTGGGGTTTTCTGCATCTGTGGTGACCATATTTCTGAACCCAAAACGAATCATGGGTATGAGAATTCTTGGGGTGTTCAAGGGAACAAATATTTATTTATTTATTTATTCATTTATCGAGACATGGTTGTACTCAGTCTGACCTCACCCAGGAGTTCAGTGCCATGATCATGGCTCACTGCAGCCTCGACCTCTGGGCTCAAGCCATCCTCCCACCGCAGCCTCCCTAGTAGCTGGGACTATAGGCATATGCCACTATACTCAGCTAAATTTTTGTACTTTTTTTTTTTTTTTTTTTTTTTTTTTTAGAGAGATGGGGTTTCACCATGTTGCCCAGGCTGGTCTCAAACACCTAGTCACAAACAATCTTCCTGCCTTGGCCTCCCAGAGTGCTGGGACTGCAGTGGGAGCAGATCTTTGAAATTGTGGCTGCCCTGAGAAACCAGGGACACATGGCAATTGTACCTCTGCTGGAGCATCCTGGGAGGTTTCCAGTGATGGGACTTCCTTTTTGGGTATGGTCAGACTAGTTGCATGCCTTTTTATTTCACTTGTTGCCTAGGTTTCTCCCTCATGAACTTCACTTATTTCAGTTACCAAAAAATACTTTGTAGATAATGATGGGGGCTTCTTACATTGATGGCCCAGAAACACGGGAAGATGTAGGTTAACCAGATGGCCTAGGCACAAAAGCCATATCCACACATTCTAAACAGGGAGAGTGCTGAGAGCACACCCTTTGCTTTATTTCTGGGAAAAAAAATATTGCCTCCTTCCCTTAAGAAACTGATCTGATTTTTCAGTGTGGCCGTCAATGTTCATCTACCCTAAGGATACTCAACTCTACTTCATGTTGTTGTGTACATAAAGCCTAAGGGTTGGCAAGAGGTTCCGGCTTCACCTAAAATACTCATTCACTGGTTGTGAACTCTTTTGTGAGAGGTGGATTCTGAAAGTGAATGTGTGGTTCTTGAATACTGCGATCAACACCAGCTCTGTTAGCAGCAGAACTTGGGGGGTTTCAGGGAAAGAGACCTGGGGCAACAAAGGGAGGGTAGATGGGCAGAGCGGGGGTGAGTGGGGCAGAGCTGGAATGGGGAAGGCCAAGGTAAAGATGGACTGAGAGCTGAGACTAGCTGAGGAGCCCTGGTCTGCATGGCTGGGGCAAGGCTGGCTCAATCTCAGCTCACTGCAACTTCCATCTCCTGGGTTCAAGCAATTCTCCTGCCTCATCCTCCTGAGTAGCTGGGACTACAGGTGCCTGCCCCCAGGCCCAGCTAATTTTTGTATTTTTAGTAGAGACGGGTTTTCACCTCATTGACCAGGATGGCCTTGATCACTTGGTCTTAAGTGATCCATCCACCTCGGCCTCCCAAAGTGTTAGAATTACAGGTGTGAGCCACCGTGCCCAGCCCCTTGGACACATATCTTTAGGTGGTTTATTTAACAAACACTTACAAGAGTCTACAATGGGCTCGACTTACATGGGGGAAAGATGCCCATTGTGGAAGAACCCTTACAGTGGACTTTTTTTTTTTTTTTTTGAGTCAGGGTCTCACTGTTACCCAGAGTGGAGTG
The DNA here is from genome assembly GCF_049350105.2 of Macaca mulatta. NCBI lineage: Eukaryota > Metazoa > Chordata > Mammalia > Primates > Cercopithecidae > Macaca > Macaca mulatta. The sequence goes on from NC_133412.1 coordinate 89,286,519, forward strand.
CACTGGTGTGATCATGACTCACTGCAGCCTCGACATCCCAGGCTCAGGTGATCCTCCCACCTCAGCCTCCCAAGTAGCTGGGACCATAGGTATATACCACCACGCCCAGCTAGTTTTTTAATTTTTTTGTAGAAATGGGGTTTCTCCATGTTGCCCAGGCTGGTCTTGAACTCCTGGGCTTAAGCGATCTGTCCATCTCAGCCTCCCAAAACCTGAAGCCAGGCCAGGTATGTTAGTTTCATCGGGCCCCCATGTCAAAATACCACAAACTGGGTGTCTTAAATATTGGTCATTTTATTGTTTCACCCTTCTAGAGTCAGAAGTCTGAGATTCATGTGTTAATAGGGTTGGTTCCAGGCATTTGGAGGTGGGGCACTCATATTTCCTTCTGAAGGCTGTGCGGGAGAATCTGTTCCATGCCCCTCTCCTAACTGCTAGCAATCTTTGGCATTCCTTGGCTGGCAGATGCATTGCCTGGATACTTGCCTTCATTTTCACATGGCATGCTCCCTGTGTGTGTGTCTGTGTCCAAATGTCCCTTTTATAAGGTCACCTGTTGTATTGGATTAGGGGCCTACTCTACTCCACTGTGACCTCCTCTTAATTTAACTGTATCTGCAATGACTCTATTTCCTAATGAAGTCACATTCTTAGGCACTAGCGTTTTGGGTACCAAAATGTTAAGATTAGGACTTCAACATAGGAATTTGGAGTGTCAGGGACACAATTCAACCCATAACACCAGGTCCAAAGGGTGAGGCAAAGCCTGGATGGTGCCTGGGCAGTCAGGCAGGAAGAGAACCTGGGGTGAGAGTGAGGAAGAGTAAGGACGCTGGGGTCCTCGGGTGCTGAAGGATCAAGGAGCAAAGAGGGAGTGACTGAGGCAGGAATGAAGCCTGGATTCTGCCTCGGAGCTCCTGAATGCTTTCAGGAGGCAGGGCCCCTCCTAGGTGAGTTAGCCTGAGCCCTGGAGATGGCTCAGGTTCCCACATACTCCCTGATGGATGGCACGCATTTAGAAGTGGGGTGCTCAAACCGTGGGGAGTAGCATGCATAGGGCCAGTGGTGAGGCCAGCAGGCCTCAGCAATACTGAGATAATAAACTGCCCATCACTCCACAGTCCTGGCTAAAGACTGTGTCTCAGGTCCCAGTTCTGTCTGTTAAACCAGGATATTCTGCCGACTCCCTAAAAATTTAGCAGGCTTAAAATCTGAGCCTTGTCTAGGCTGTTGGTGAATGTGGCAGCAACTATGAGTTGTCTTCCAATACCTATTCTCCTTTTCTTCCATAGTAAAAAAATCCCTAATCTTTAGCAAGGCATATGAGTTCCTGAAATAAAAGCATTTCCCAGCCTCCTTGCTGGGAATATGTGACCACATAACTAAGTTCTGACCAATAGGAAGTAAGCAGAAGCTCCTGGGAAATTTCTGCCTTGGGAAATCTGGTTCAAGACAACCTTCCTTTTTTCTCCTCCTTTTCTTCTCCCCTCTATCCCCAGTCCTTTTCCCGTAGCTCTCTATTATTGAGCATTTAATATAAGCCAGGTGTCCTTCTAAGCATTTTATGTCTGTCAACTCCTTTGTTTCTCAAATGAGGAAACTAAAGCACACTTGGCACATGCCCTTATTTCTGTTTTGTTTTGTTTTGTTTTCTCTTTCCTTCGTCTCGTGGATGCAAAAATATAAACTAACTCAAGAGATTCATTCTTTAGAAAGTGATGCCTTATACCTAGGATTTAGTCAGTGGCTCTTCAGGTTGTCATGTAGAAAGCAGCTTTGCTAGCTGCCACTTTTGATCAAGGGCTAAACTCTGAGGGTACATGCTGCTAAGGAGCTGAAAAGAGCCTGGGTCCTTGTAGCAGAGGCTGGTCTCCAGACCTGTCTGTCCTTCTTCTTGGGCACACAGCTAGGCTACATTCCCCAGCCTTCCGTGGAGCTTAGAATAATTCCTAGCCAATAGCATTTGAGTAGATTTGAGTGGGCCACCTCCAGATGTGGCCCATTACAAGTCACATTCTCTGCTTTGTGCTCTTCCCCCATCATCTGGCCAAGTACAGAGGATTCTGAGGTTTTAAGTAATAGCAGAGCCACAAGATAGAAGGAATCTGTGTCCCTGATTCTGTGAACACATATCTTTAAGTGGTTTATTTAACAAATACTTACAAGAGCCTACAATGAGCTAGACCTACATGGAGGAAAGATGCCCACTGTGGAGGAACACTTATATTGGACTTTTTCTTTTTCTTTCTTTCTTTCTTTCTTTCTTTCTTTCTTTCTTTCTTTTTTTTCTCTTTTTTTTTGAGACAGGGTCCTGTCCCATTCTGTCACTCAGGCTGGAGTGCAGTGGCATGATTATGACTCATTGCAGTGTCAACCTCCCAGGCTCAATTGATCCTCCCACCTCAGCCTCCCGAGTAACTTGGACCACAGGTGCATGCCACCACACCCAGCTAGTTTTGGTATTTTTTGTACAGATGGGGTTTCTCCACATTCCTCAGACTGGTCTTAAACTCCTGGGCTCAAGTGATCTGCCTACCTTGGCCGCCCAAAGTGCTGGGATTATAGGTGTGAGCCACCATGCCCAGCTCTGCATTGGATTTTTGTTTGTTTTGTTTTGCCTTGTTTTTGAGACTGAATCTCCCTCTGTTACCCAAGCTGGAGTGCAGTGGCGCGATCTAGGCTCACTGCAACCTTTGCCTCCCGGGTTCAAACGATTCTCTCACCTCTGCCTCCCAAGTAGCTGGGACTATAGGCACACATCACCATGCCTGGCTAATTTTTGTATTTTTAGTAGTGACAGGATTTCACCATGTTGGCCAGGCTGGTCTCAAACTTCTGGCCTCAAGTGATCTGTCTGCCTCAGCCTCCCAAAATACTGGGATTACAGGTGTGCACCACCAAGCCTGGCCCCCACTTTGGACTCTTGAATAACCAGAGGGAACCATCTTCATTGGGTTAAGATGTTGACATTTGCAGATTTGTCACTGTAGCCAGCATTTATTTGAACTAAAATAATCCTCAAGACCATTTTGGAACAGATTGGCCACACTAACCCTGAACAGGCTGCATAAGGACTACTATATGAGAGAGAAACAAACCATCATGCTTCTTGCTTTCTCTCTGTTATTTCCATGACTCCTGTAATTCTCATTTGTTACTTGGAGTTTTCTGCTATGCACAGATCAAGCTAATCCTGAAAGAGAAAGTGACAAGTGCCTTGGTCCTCTTGGTGCTGCCCTCCCTTGCTTCTTGCCCCTGTTTTGGTCCAGTGTGCAACTAACGTAGACCCTGGGGTTTCCCACAAATGTAGCTTTGCCAGCTTTAACCCTCAGAGGTTCCAAAATGCCACTTACTCCAAGAATGCCCTTTGGTGCCTCCAACCCAGGTCACTTCAGGTGATAATCCTTCTGCCTGGAAGGGTTGGGCACCCTGATATGCAAAAATCTGCATTAACTTCACAGATGACTCAATTAGTGGGTGATGACTTACAGGCAGTGTTTATTACAATGGCCTTTCTAGTTGTGATCTTCCCAGTTGACATTTTTAAAATTTGATCTCTACAGTTTCCAAAAACACTACTTGACACCTGTGGATTTAAAAATGAAATAGCCTCAGATACAAAATAACCTTTCCCCAATCCATTCATTGTAGTTGGAAGCTGGTCTTACTAATGGCAGGGCGACCATAACACTTGGTTATGAACCAGGGTATTGCCTCCAACCAAGCCTTAACAATCTCATCCTCCCTTTAGCCTTCCATGATTAGACCTCAACTCGTGAGAACTCTTGCCTTGCTCATAAGTGGGAGTAAATGCTCATAGCTCTAGAAATCTCCCAGGAACCAGACATCATGGAAGCTAGAAAGGCTAAGGGAGTCCAGCCTTCCTCTAAATTGGCCAACAGTGGAGTGGTGGAAAGATAACCAGCTGCAAACCAGACAGACCCAAACTTGAATCTCACCTCTGCCAACCTACCAGGTACGTGAGTTTTTCCAAGTTATATCACTCGCCTGATACTCAGGCGCCTCATCTGAAAGATGAAGAATCTTCATATCTTGCAAGGACTAAGCATATGGAATGGAAAGCCCTCTGTCAACATGGTTATCTTTGGAAGTGATTGCAGCTCTCTTGCTTCATTCTCGCACACCTCTGGAGCCCTTGGTCTCAGTTAGAATCCCAGCCCTGACACTTAATGAGGTGTGTAACTTGTTCAATAATCTAACTTCTATGTACCATCTTTTAAAAAAAGACAATAATAGCACTACCCGCACAGCACTGTTGCGAGGATTTGGTGAGTTAAAGTGTGCATAGTACATAAAGCAGAGTGTGTAGAAATATCCAGTGAATTGTTATTATCATATGAAGAGACTATTTGGTTGATCTCATCAAGGACAGAAAGCTCCTTGGGGGTTGAAATCTTGTTTGTATACCAGTTACAAACTTCCTTTTGCTGTTAAACCTAGTCCTTAGGATGCTCAGTCAAATCCTGTGGACTTACTGGCTAGTCTGCTGACGTGGAAACAAGGTAGGGTGTGACCCATCTCCAGGCGAGTAAACTTTTGGGCACCTGCACAGTGTCCGAGCCTCAGGTACCACCTCTAAATGGATGGAACCCTGTGTCTGTGCCCGTAGCATTGGTCTGGTCTGTCATCAGAAAAGAATCTTGCTGTCAGATGATCACACATCCTCCCATAGTCTAGTGTAGTTTAGTTTAGTTTTTTTTTTTTTTTTTTTTTTTGACACGGAGTCTCGCTCTGTAGCCCAGGCTGGAGTGCAGTGGCCGGATCTCAGCTCACTGCAAGCTCCGCCTCCCGGGTTCACGCCATTCTCTGGCCTCAGCCTCCCGAGTAGCTGGGACTACAGGCGCTGCCACCTCGCCCGGCTATTTTTTGTATTTCTTAGTAGAGACGGGGTTTCACCGTGTTAGCCAGGATGGTCTCGATCTCCTGACCTCGTGATCCGCCCATCTCGGCCTCCCAAAGTGCTGGGATTACAGGCTTGAGCCACCGCGCCCGGCCTAGTTTAGTTTTTTAAGACAGGGTCTCGCTCTGTCCCCCAGGCTGGAATGCAATGGCATGATCATGGCTCACTACAACCTTGACCTCCCAGGCTCAAGTGATTCTCCCACTTTTGTCTCCCAAGTAGCTGGAACTACAAGCATACACCACCATGCCTGGCTAATTTAAACATTTTTTGTAGAGAAGGGGTTTACCAGTGTTGCCCAGCCTGGTCTTGAACTCCTGGGCTCAAGCGATCCTCCTGCTTTGGCCTCCCAAATTGTTGGGATTACAGGCGTGAGCCACTGCACCTGGTCCCCAGCGTGTAGAGGATGGTGCAGGTTCTGTTTTTAAATGTACCTGTTGAGTATGTATTAGCTCAGAGTTTACCTGAGATGTGCATCTGGAGTCTACATTCTTTGGCACTGTCACTCATTTTCTTCCTCCAACATTCTCCCAATCTCTCTCTGTTAACCCCAACAACCTGCCACCCCTCCCTAACAAAGGATTCTCAGCTCAAGGCCAATTGGATCAAGTTTTTCTCCTGCAGAAATTGTGGGGAGGTGGCTTCAGAGGCCCACAAGCAGAACCCCGCCCAGACTCATAAACCTTTCTTTGGCTGGTACCAACTCCTCTATTGCAGGCTGTGGTCCAAATAGGTTATACAAGTCTCTACCTCTTCTGGCTGAAGCTAACCTCCCAGGAAAAGGATGAGAGGAGAAAGCCATCCTGCCTGATGTGTGTCTCCTGTAATTTCAACTCGATGACATGCAGCCACATGACCTAAGGCACGTACCTCCATTCACAGGGTGTGGTCAGTACTCCGTGAATGTCAGGTGTTCTTTCTGCCCTGTCTCCTGTCCTCCTGGAGCCTGCCCTTACCCAGTGAGTCCCTGGAGAGAACATTCTAGCATCTGGCTGTGAGCTGTCACACACATGGGTTTCTTTCGGTTCCCAGAACGATGGAATTCCAGCTCCTGGCTGCCTCCAAGAAGCTTGGAGCAAGACAGGCTTGGCTGTCCCAGAGGAAGAGCCTGGCATGGGGCCAGGCGGCTCAGGAGGGCAGATGAGCTCGGTGTCTCCTGTATACAGACCAGGTCATCACAGGGACCTGCCTCCGCATTTGCATCCTCCGCGGCATATTTTCCCAGCACATGCAGCATCGGAAACTTGAACGTGTCCCTCTGCTTTTCCTTGTGTGAGACCCACCAACCCCGCATTAGGAAGGAGCCTGAACATTTGACGGAGCTTTCCCGTCACCTGTGAGCAACGTTCAGGCTGCTTCCGAAGAAAGAGACACCCCCCTGCTGTGTTCTCACAGTGGGACGATTCAACTTTGTCTTTCTCACAATCCCAGATAATCCTATCTTCCCAGGTTTTGCCATCTTCACGGACTACTTCATATCTAGTTATGAGTCAAACAAAACCCGATTTAACTGGTAACTAACCAGCCATCACGTATCCCTGAAGATAAACCTGGTTTATCCTTTTTATACCCTCTGGCAGAGCAAAGGAACAAGGAGTTCAGGAAAAACAAAACAAAACAAAACACACACTAGAAACAACACTGACATATGTCGTTAAATACAAATGTGACCAGCCTTGATTACAAGTGTTGTTATCCTCTTTTAACAGGCACCTACCCCGAACTTTCATTAACCCCTGCTAGCTGAGTAGCAGCTTGTGTAAGTGAGGTGCGGGGATTTTGTCAAAGCCTGCCTTAGTGTAAAAGGCAGGGCCACCCACCATGAACTTCTCTCTGTGACTTCATTCTTTAGCAGTGCTCAAGTGTAAATAAACTTGTTTACCAGGATCAGAATGGCCATGTTAATGAAGTCTTATTTGTGTCACCACAATGACATGTAATTTGTGCACAGTTGGACTCAGAGAGTGGACAAAACCAGAGAAATTGTATTTCTGTTCTGAAGTTTCCATACAGATGCCTTGGGCCAAAGTTAGTACAGCCAATATTTGCCTATTTCTTTTGATTGTGTGTCCATGCTAGAGAAAAACCTTGTTACTGTGCCCAGTGTGGTAAATGAAATTATACTGTATGCAATGAGAAGAAAAATGAAATAAGAAGCATTGATGAATGTACTCACGGGTGTAACCTTGGTGGCCAGTATGTGGTTTTTATGAAACGAATGCAAGAATATGAGGACCCTAATTATTGCTTTCAACTGACAGAGTATGGTGAATATATAGAGAATGTTGCTGTACAACACTGGCTGTGTCTCAAAGCAGCTTTAGAAGTAAATATAGAAATTCTTGTGTACATGCTATTGCATAGAAAGTCATTAAGAAAAAAGCAAGACAATTTGTTAAGACCTTGTTAAGTGGAGCTGGGGTATGATTAATTTTGTTTGTTTGTTTTTGTTGTTCCCTAGTAGAGATCAACGAAGTACAGACTATGGGACCAACTGCTGCTTTTGTAAATAAAACTTTATTGGAAAAAAGCCACGTTCAAGTATGTGTTGTCTGTGGCTGCTTTTGTGCTACCAAGACAGAGTTGTGTAGTCGCAACAGAGACCATATGGATCCACAAGACCTAAATTATTTTATTTATTTATTTATTTATTTATTTTTATTTTATTTTATTTTTTTGAGACAGGGTCTCACTCTTGTCACCCAAGCTGGAGTGCAGTGACATGATCTTGGACTACCACGCCTGGCCCAAGACGTAAATTATTTACTATTTGGCCTTTTACGGAAAAAGTTCACCAGCGCCTGTTCTTTTGGAAATAGTTATTTCAGAGAAGGTTTGCTCATGTGGAGTTAGTGTGGTGATGGCCAGATGGAGGAGAGAAAGAAAAAGTCACAGGATGATGGGAAGGAAGGCACAGTATTAGAGTATGTGCAGAGGAAATTGAGGCCTTCAATTAGGAGGTAGGCTCCAAAGTGAACAGGGAGAAGAAAGGGCTACGTGGGTTGTGATTCCATTCTCTAATAAGCAGTCTATGTGGAGTAAAAGTCTAAATGTAAATGCTCAGGTACAAAGGGAAATTACCATGTAGGTTTTCATAGCGGTATTAAACATTTTATCAGCTCACGGGATCTCTGACTCACAAATAAATCATGTCAAAGTCAGAACTACAGTAGAGCAAAACATTTCTTTGGAAGCTCAACCATGGAAGGGAAGGATCCTGACTTCCTCTTGTAGTTGTGTTCTCTGGCTTTTAAAGATTTGTCTGAAGGCCATCACCCACATTTGCACTGTTGCTGCAAACCGAGAGAAAAGAAGCATGGAGAATTTTTCTCCTGCCACAGGGATCTATTGCTCAATAGAGTTTATGACATTAGGCCTGTGCCTATCTGTTTAATAATTCTGAGTCTGGATTCAGTAGCCCAGTGGGTTATAAGGAAGGTACGGGCTGTGGATTTTACTGGAGATGGGGATCTTTCAATCCCAAAGGTAGGGCTGTGAGATTGCTCTGAGTAGACAGTAAATAATTAGACTATTAATACAATAATAGCTCTTTGCCCAGTTAGCCCAATGTCTGGGCCTTCTTTTTTTTTTCAAGACGGAGTTTTGCTCTTGTCGCCCAGGCTGTAGTGCAGTGGTGTGATCTCGACTAACTGCAACCTCTGCCTCCCGGGTTCAAGCGATTCTCCTGCCTCAGTCTCCCAAGCAGCTGGGATTACAGGTGACTGACACCATGCCTGGATAATTTTTTGTATTTTTAGTAGAGACGGGATTTTGCCACGTTGGGCAGCCTGGTCTCAAACTCCTGACCTCAGGTGATCTGCCTGCCTCAGCCTCCCAAAGTGCTGGGATTACAGGCGTGAGCCACCGCACCGGACCTGTCTGGGCCTTTTTAGTCATGCAAAAGATGACTTCTAGTTCAAAAAGTCCTAGCAGAACTTTTCTTGCTGCCTTCCCTTTCTGCTGTATTGGTGAGAATAGGGCCTGTGTACATAGCCAGGCAGTGTGATTCCAGAGTCTATGCTTTAAAAACTTTTTTTTAGTGGACCTCAGGTTCATAGAATTAGATTAATTACAATCTTCTCATGCATGGGCTCTCTTTAACTTAATGAAGTCACAAATCATTTAACACACATACACACACACACACACACACACACACACATAATCTTAGTTTAGGCTCCCACAGAGGCAGACTCTGAGACAGGGATTTGAGTGCAGGTGGTTTACTTGGGAGGTGAAGGGAAATCAGCAAGAAAGGGGTGATGTGAGACACTAAAAAGAAGGCAGCAGATACAGGGTACATTCCTCAGGGGCAACCACAGGGGGGGCAACCAGAACTTAGTCATGTTGGCAAACTCTGGGAAACATCTGCTTCAGAATTGCCCAGTGCAGCCCACGGGTGAGGGAGTTGGGGTATTTATACACCAACCCCAGTCTCTTGCTGGTTGAATGAAGGGAAAACCTTCATGGACAAAGATACAGATCCCGGCCGGGCGCGGTGGCTCAAGCCTGTAATCCCAGCACTTTGGGAGGCCGAGACGGGCGGATCACGAGGTCGGGAGATCGAGACCATCCTGGTTAACACGGTGAAACCCCGTCTCTACTAAAAAATACAAAAAACTAGCCGGGCGAGGTGGCGGGCGCCTGTAGTCCCAGCTACTCGGGAGGCTGAGGCAGGAGAATGGCGTGAACCCGGGAGGCAGAGCTTGCAGTGAGCTGAGATCCGGCCACTGCACTCCAGCCTGGGTGACAGAGCGAGACTCCGTCTCAAAAAAAAAAAAAAAAAAGATACAGATCCCAGTAGTTCAGGATCATCTGGGGTACATGAAAAAGCAGAATCCAAAGTACTTTCTCCTTTTTGTTTTTTTTTTTTGTTTTTTTTTTGTTGTTGTTGTTGTTTGTTTTTTGAGACAGAGTTTTGTTCTTGTTGCCCAGGCTGGAGTGCAATGGCACAATCCTGGCTCACCACAACCTCTGCCCCTCGGGTTCAAGCGATTCTCTTGCCTCAGCCTCCCAAGTAGCTGGGATTACAGGCATGCGCCACCATGCCTGGCTAGTTTTGTATTTTTAGTAGAGATGGGGTTTCTCCATGTTCATCAGGCTTGAACTCCCAGCCTCAGGTGATCTGCCCACCTTGGCCTCCCAAAGTACTGGGATTACAGGCATGATCCACCGCACCTGGCCCAGCACTATTTCTTGATCTTCTTAATTGAATAATTGCCACCCCAAGTAGCTTTTTTTTTTTTTTTTTTTTTTTTTTCTTTTTGAGACAGAGTCTTGCTCTGTCGCCCAGGCTGGAGTGCAGTGGCACTATCTCAGCTCGCTGCAACGTCTGCCTCCTGGTTTAAAGCAATGCTCTTGCTTCAGCCTCCCAAGTAGCTAGGATTACAGGCACTATCTACTAAATTCTTTTGTACATTTATTTCATCCTCTATCAGCCCTGGGAGTTCTACATTATTTATTAGCGTCACTTTACACAGAAGGAATTAGTGCTTAAGAGGTCATGTGATCGATCACTCCCCGAAAATCTCACAGAGAGGAAGTGGATGAAAGCAGACTTTTTTTTTTTTTTTTTTTTTTTTGAGACGGAGTCTCGCTCTGTCGCCCAAGCTGGAGTGCAGTGGCGCGATCCTGGCTCACTGCAAGCTCCGCCTCCTGGGTTCACGCCATTCTCCTGCCCCAGCCTCCCGAGTAGCTGGGACTACAGGCACCCGCCACTGCGCCTGGCTCATTTTTTGTATTTTTAGTAGAGACGGGGTTTCACCGTGGTCTCGATCTCCTGACCTTGTGATCCGCCCGCCTCGGCCTCCCAAAGTGCTGGGATTATAGGCGTGAGCCACCGCGCCCGGCCGAAAGCAGACTTAATTCTGGGTCCAAGTCATTCATCTTTTCATGAATCAAGTAGCAACTGAGTATTAGTAGGTGCCAGACAGGGTGCTGGGGCCTGTGAATTTAGTGAAGAGCAGAACAGACTGGACTTTGCTCTCAAGGAGTGTAGAATCTAGTGGAGAGACAGATATTAAAAGAACAATTGTAATGCTTTTTTGTTGTTGTTTTCTTTTGTTTTTTTTTTTTTTTTTTCTTGAGACGGAGTCTTACTCTGTTGCCCAGGCTGGAGTGCAGAGGCATGATCTCAGCTCACTGCAACCTCCGCCTCCTGGATTTCAGGCGATTCTCCTTCCTCAGCCTCCTGAGCAGCTGGGACTACAGCCATGCACCACCATGCCTGGCTAATTTTTTTTATTTTTAGTAGGGACAGTGTTTCACCATGTTGGTCAGGCTGGTCTTGAACTCCTAAACTCAGGTGATACGGCTGCCTCAGCCTCCGAAAGTGCTAGGATTACAGGCATAAGCCACTGCACCCAGCCCCTAAGTAGGTTTTTTGAATGTTTTCTTCCTAATTGCTTCTCGACTCCCCATGAAATTTTAGTACCACAGATATACTGTAGATCTGTTTATGTACTGTGTCCCTTTGGAGGGACCCAAACCATTATTAAAATATGCAGATTTTTTTGTCCCCACTGTCCCATCCCTGGATCGATTTTTTTTTTTTTTTTTTTTTACCCATTAGCAGTGTTGCCCCTGTTGAGGAGGTATGGCCCTAGTGCCATGGGCAGGACAGTAACTGATGCACGTGTACAGTGGGCCCCAGACCACCCTCACCTTATCTCTCTATACCTGTTATTTGGGGCAACTCATTGGTGCTGGAGTGGTGAATCCACAGGAATAGAAGGAAAAAAACACTGCATCAGTTCATTCTTCTAGTCTATGGAGTCTTAGGAGTAGGAGACGAGAGAGGTGGGGCAGATGGAAACAAATGGTTATCTTTGATCATCTATCACAGCAGAAATGAAGCTGTGGTTTTCATTATTTTCATGGATTCCTATACAGTTCTGATTTCCCCCAAAGAAGCCCCAGCACAAAGCAATGAGGCCCCGCTTGGCATTTCGCTGCTGTTGAAATCAGATGCTAGAGAGGATGTGAACATCCCTCTCTGCGCCTGAGTCCCACTACAATCTCGCACCAGTGTCAGGCTAGCTTCTCATGTTCCCGAGTTGAAAACAGATGGTGGCTGACACCTTTCTCAGGAATCCTGGAAACCCACCAGTCTACCCACTGAGGCACACACACACACACAGAAAGGGGGAGGGGATCCGAAAATGTGGTGTAGAAAGAAAAATAACTGAAGTAGGATGAGCCCAAGAGAAGCCTGTCCTGCTCAGTGTGATGGAGCAGTGTTCTCTAAGTGTTCTCACAAGCCAGACATTTGGGAGCAGGGGCAGGTGACTTGCAATCCCTTAGGTGAGGGATGTTGCCGCAGCCAGGAGTCGGGGACCAAACAGCATTCCGACCCTGCCTGGGCACTGGGAAACTCTTTCTCCCAAAGACTCTGGAGATGAGTTAGAGCAATGCATTCCAAATTTTTATGCTTGCCTTAAAGCAACAGAATTTCTTCCAGGTTCTAAATGGAAGCTTAAGTTGTGAAAACTAGATCATAGAAAAAATGAAGAGAAGAAAAGGAAAACCAATGCAATATGGCATAGCTACATTTTCCTTGAGAAAGCAAAACACACCACAGACCCCATGTGCACACTTAAGCACTGAGGATCAAGCAAGGAAATTTTCCAGGCTTGTTAGGATAAGAAAAAAAGTCTTGTTTCCTTGTTAGGATAATAAAAATGTCTAAGCAAAGAATGTCTTTGAGGGGAAAGGAAAATCTCAGCTTTAATCCTGAAGTAACACCTTGGTAAGATGTATATATCTGCCTTTATGCTTAATGATTTCAGATTTTTTTTTAATAAATAGGGCAGTAAGTGTAGCATATAATCCAGACCTATGCCAAATTCTTTCCCTCTTTTATTTAACTTGAGACATAATAGCTATATTACATTTGTCCTGTAACAAACTCATCTTTCAGCCTCAGTAAGAATTTTGTGGCTGACCACCTAAAAATTACCAGAAATGAAACAACTGTAGCAGAATTGCTCTAATTTTTTTTTTGTTTTTTAGATGGAGTCTCACTCTGTCACCAGGCTGGAGTGCAATGGCGCCATCTCAGCTCACTGCAACCTCCAACTCCCTGGTTCAAGCAGTTCTCCTTCCTCAGCGTCCCAAGTAGCTGGAATTACAGGCACGTGCCACCATGCCCAGCTAATTTTTGTATTTTTAGTAGAGATAAGGTTTCATCATATTGGCCAGGATGGTCTCGAACGCCTGACCTCAGGTGTTCCACCCACCTTGGCCTCCCAAAGTGCTGAGATTACAGGTGTGAGCCACTGTGCCTCACGTAATTTTTCAGTTTCCATAAATTCAATGCATTAGGACATTAGAAGCCCTTACAGGAACAGAAAAGAAACCTAGAATACAGAACATACTATTGTTTTAGGTCAAATGGAATCTATTTTTTAAAAAATTATTTAGTTGCCCAGGCTGGAGTGCAATGGCACGATCTCGACTCACTGCAACTTCTGCTTCCCGGGTTCACGTGATTCTCCTGTCTCAGCAAGTAGCTGGGACCACAGGTGCCTGCCACCATGCTGGCTAATTTTGGTATTTTTAGTAGAGACGGAGGTTTCACCATGTTGGCCAGGCTGGTCTTGAACTCCTGACCTCAGGTGATCCGCCCAACTCGGCCTCCCAAAGTGTTGGGATTACAGGTGTGAGCTACCGCACCCAGCCATCAGATGGAATCTTAAAGATCCAGCAGAATCACTGAAAGGATGTCAGGATAGCTATTCCCATGCCTGTCCCACCTCCTCCCCACCACCACCACCACCACACACAAAAAAACACGTTCAAATCCCATATACTTGTTTTCAGATGCCTGAAAAGCAGGAATAAATGTTTCATTTTACAATTAAATAGGGGCTTTACATGCGCATGGAAGTGATATAGTCATCCCCAATATCAAATTATACAACCACAGACAGAGAATGGAAAGCAAGTTTTTATATATATATATAACTCTCTCTCTCTATATATATATATAAACTCTCTCTCTCTCTCTCTCTACATATATATATGTATATACATACATATATATATATATACACACATATATATATGTAGAGAGAGAGACACTCACTCTACTGCCCAGGCTGGAGTGTAGTGGCACAATCTTGACTCACTGCAAACTCTGCTTCCCAGGTTCAAGCAATTATCATGCCTCAGCCTTCCGAGTAGCTGGGACTACAGGCATGTGCCACCACATCCAGCTAATTTTTGTATATTTAATAGAGACAGCGTTTCACCATGTTGGCCAGGCAGGTGTTGAACTCCTGACCTCAGGTGATCCAACCACCTTGGCCTCCCAAAGTGCTGGGATTACAGGCATGAGCCACCGAGCCCAGCCCAAGGAAAGGAAGTTTAAATGAGCTGACCAAGATCTCCTGCATTCAAGGAAAGAGCTGGGATCAGGAATTACTGAACATTTCTGACAGCATATCTGTTTACTGGAGCAGGTTTTAATAGAATCATAGGACCCCTCAGTTAACAGAACCTAATTTCAGAAAGGGATGCATGAGATGATCTTTTGGGGTATGGAAGAAAATATTAGATTTTTTGTTTTGATTTTAAGTAAAATATGAAGAAGAAATTCATTTTTACTACTATCTAATATGTAGATAATGTAATTGCTCTCTTTTGGTCAAACATCTCTGGTGTGAAAGGTACCAGGAATCCTGGGGAAAGAGAGGGAGGTCTCATCGTAATACATTGCTGTCTGAGTGTATGAAATAAAGCAGCTTCACAAATTATAGTACTTAGTTTTAAGTAAACTAACTCTAACAAAATGGACAAGTGGAACCTTTGGTGTACAAGTGATGAGCTAGGTTACTCAGAGTAACTCTCTGCTAAAAACATATAGAAATGCTGGACACAGGCCAGGCACGCTGGCTCAAGCCTGTAATCCCAGCACTTTGGGAGGCCGAGACGGGCGGATCACCAGGTCAGGAGATCGAGACCATCTTGGCTAACAAGGTGAAACCCTGTCTCTACTAAAAAATACAAAAAACTAACCGGGCAAGGTGGCGGGAGCCTGTAGTCCCAGCTACTCTGGAGGCTGAGGCAGGAGAATGGCGTAAACCCAGGAGGCGGAGCTTGCAGTGAGCTGAGATCCGGCCACTGCACCCCAGCCTGGGTGACAGAGCAAGACTCTGTCTCAAAAAAAAAAAAAAAAGAAAGAAAGAAATGCTGGACACAATATATTTTTTAAACTTTTCTTAAAGTATCAATGAATTGGCAACATAGTTAGGAATTCCTAGGTACTTGAAAATTGATGGAAAATTGAGAAGCTTAAGAACCTTTGTTCTCAGGGCACTTGCTGATCTAAACACATAGGAACATTAGATTTTACAGGGTCTTGGGGAAAGAGGAATAGAAATCAAAACCATAAGAAGCCATCTCCCAAATAAGCTGGGACCTCAAAGGAATACACTCTCTAGGTATATATGATCCAGAAGTGAA
The DNA here is from genome assembly GCF_049350105.2 of Macaca mulatta. NCBI lineage: Eukaryota > Metazoa > Chordata > Mammalia > Primates > Cercopithecidae > Macaca > Macaca mulatta. The sequence goes on from NC_133412.1 coordinate 89,301,904, forward strand.
CCAATGGTTGAACGGATTTGAAGCTCAAAGTATCACAATTTGGGAGCACTAAACCCCTGCTAGCTGTGAACCTCATTTGAAAGAAACTCAGACTGTAGTGCTTTGAGATACTCAGCAGAAACAAATACAAATCCTCTTGTGAGAATACTTCCTTCTAGATCTCAAATTATTCCTACAAATAATTTTTAGTGACAAAAAGCAGCATACACTAAAAATAATCAAGCACACAGGAAAATAGCCACTGTGAATGAGAAAATAAGGAACAATACAAAATAGAGGCATTTAAAGACTTCATACTTCAGAACTGTCAAACACAGATCATAAACAAATGTGCTTCCTATGTTTAAAGATTAAAGACAGCCTTAAAAATGTATATAGGGAATAGGAAACTATAGAGTATAATAGAAGATTTGAAAAAGAAATAAAATTTCTACAAATGAAAAGTTCAAGAATTGAAATGAAGAACTCAATGGATGCATATAAAACATTCTAGACATAGCCAAAGAAAGAATTTAATAAGATGGAAGATATGCTGGAAGACATTTTCCAGGATGCAGAACAAAAAGATGAAACATACAGAATAGAAGTTACAAGACATGGAAGATAAACAGAGAAGATCTAACATACGTTTAAGCAGAGTCCCTGAAGAGAGAATAGAGAGAATGATACAGAAGCATTATTTTAAAAGATTATGACTGATAGTTCAATAATGAATCATTCCATAATGAATTTAACAATGAGTTCAAAGCAAGATAAGTAAATGAAAATCTAGATATATTATAGTGAAACCTCAGCACATCTAAAACAAATAGAAAGTCATAAAGGAGTCAGAGTAAAAAGATGTACTTCCTTCAATGGAGTGACAGACTGACAACTGACTTATCAGCTGTAAGAATGGAAGTCATAATATAGTAGAATGATATCTTCAGTAGAATGAAAAAAATGGCTACCAACCAAGGATTCTATCCTTAGGGACAACATTTTTCAAGTATAAGAGCAAAACAAACAAACAAAAAAATCTACTTTCAGAAACAAACAAAAACTGTGACTTCACCACTGGTAGACTTTTGTTTAAAAAAAAAAAAAAATTCTAAAGGCAGAAAGAAATTTGTCCCAGAAAGAAGATAAAGAAGGAATGAAGAAGCAAGAAAGAATATATAGCCAATTCTAAATAAACACTGACTGTACAAAATAACCATAGTTTCTCGTGAGGTTAAAAGAAGAGAGAGAGATTAGGGGAAATTATAGTGGTGACAGCTCTTTTCTTGCACTGAATCTCCACATATTAGCAAACAACAATTACAAAAAAACCGGTGACAAGATATCTTCAAAAACCCTAAAATACAGGTGGATATGTGGACAAACCACCAATAACCTCAAGATCTTTATGATTTTGGAATCTGTGTGGAAAGGGGAAAAAGAAAGCAACAGAGTGGCATTCGATATACCTGAGAATAGCAGAACCCCGGCAGGAGTTTGCTGGAAAACACTGAAAACTAATTGACAACAGCAGTTGACTCTGGGAGGGGCAAATACTGGGCAATGATATATATGGATCGTGAACCCTAAAAGCTAACCGTCTAGGGCTTTCTTCTAGGACACAGTCCCAATAAGGAGAAAACGCTGGAAGTAGAATTAAAACTAAGCAGGATGAAGACAATATAGATGAAGGAAAGAGAAGGTCTAGTTCAAAACAGAAGGAACCAGAGACAGGAAATCTCAGAGAATAAGCCATTATATGTTTGATGCATGTTACACAAAAACAACAGAAGAAGACACTTTATGATGTTAGAAAACTTTCCTGAACCCACTTCATTCTAAAGTCAAGAATATGAATTTCACCTAAAACTAAGGTCAAATTCTGTACAAAGTTAGAATTTTTTAAAAAGAGAATAAGGATCAAAAATAATAAAACACACAAAAGGCATGCCCACAAAATAGACCAAAGAATGTAACTTACTATTTCAAAACAACTAAAAACATTAAAAAAATTATAAAAGACATGGAAATACATCAGCATTATAAAAACTTAGAAATGAAGTGAGAGAAATAAGAAGTAAAAGGCAAATTCACTTCAGAAATGAAAACTAAACTAGATGGAACATGGCAAAGAATAAACAACAAATAATGCCTTAAGAGGAATATAAGATTTTTAAAAAGTTTTCAAATAAAAAAGAAATGAGGCCGGGCGCGGTGGCTCAAGCCTGTAATCCCAGCACTTTGGGAGGCCGAGGCGGGCGGATCACAAGGTCAGGAGATGGAGACCACAGTGAAACCCCGTCTCTACTAAAAATACAAAAAAAAAAAAATTAGCCGGGCGTGGTGGCGGGCGCCTGTAGTCCTAGCTACTCAGGAGGTTGAGGCAGGAGAATGGCGTGAACCCAGGAGGCGGAGCTTGCAGTGAGCCGAGATCGCGCCACTGCACTCCAGCCTGGGCAACAGCGTGAGACTCCGTCTCAAAAAAAAAAAAAAACAAAAAAAAAAAGAAATGAAAAAAGGGATAAAAAGGATTTAGGAGAAAGTAACAGTGGCAAATGATAGCCAAGGATTATATGCTTTCTTCAAGAAAACCTGAGGAAGCATACCAAGAGAGGGACCAAAACAAATATTAATACTAAAAACTATAATTAACCCAAGAAAACTTGCCCAAAATTTTAATTAAAGGATTTGAAATTACATGTTCAGGAGGACACTATGTACTTATGAATATTGACAAAAAGTTATTAACACCTGGAGATATTCTAATATAATTACTGAACTTTAGAGAAGTTATTTGCTTGGGAGGCTGAGGTAGAGGCCAGGGGGTTGAGACTAGCCTGAACAATATAGCAAGACCCAATCTCTAAAATAAATAATAAAAATAAAAGTTATTTGGGCGGCCGCACGCAGTGGCTCAAGCCCGTAATCCCAGCACTTTGGGAGGCCAAGACGGGCGGATCACGAGGTCAGGAAATCGAGACCATCCTGGCTAACACAGTGAAACCCCGTCTCTACTAAAAAAAAAAAATACAAAAAACTAGCCAGGCGAGGTGGCAGGCACCTGTAGTCCCAGCTACTCGGGAGGCTGAGGCAGGAGAATGGCGTAAACCCGGGAGGCGGGGCTTGCAGTGAGCTGAGATCCAGCCACTGCACTCCAGCCTGGGTGACAGAGCGAGACTCTGCCTCAAAAAAAAAAAAAAAAAAAAAGTTATTTGGACATAAAAAGAGAGAATGGAATTTGAATAGAAATGATAATAGATAATTGTCAGACTTTTTGAAAGCAGTACTTTATGCCAGAAAAAAAAATAGTCACATATTTAAGAAAAGGTGCATCCAGGATTTTATATTGCAGCAAATTGAATTCCAAGTATTAAAAACACACTATTATCAACAAGAAAGATCTAAGGGAATATTGTTCCTATGAGTCTAAGACGTTTAGTAGAGAACAAAACTTCAGACAACCAAAATGACCCTTACCGATGTGAAGGCAGATGGCGAGGATTAAATTTAACTTGTAGAATTAGGACCGAATAGTGGCTAAAAAGGTGTGCATCTAGACTGTCTTGGCTATATGTTCTGATAATACATAGCACAGCTGTTGAAAAATGGAGAGAGGGCTGGGTGCGGTGGCTCAATGCCTGTAATCCCAGCACTTTGAGAGGCCGAGGGGGGGTGGATCACAAGGTCAGGAGATCGAGATCATCCCGGCCAACATGGTGACACTCCATCTTTACTAAAAATACAAAAATTAGCTGGACATGGTGGCGCAAGCCTGTAGTCCCAGCTACTCTGGAGGCTGAGGCAGGAGAATCACTTGAACCAGGGAGTTGGGGGTTGCAGCGAGCCAAGATCACGCCACTGCACTCCAGCCTGGAGACAGAGCGAGACTCTGTCTCAAAAAAAGAAAAAAAGAAAAATGGAGAGAGAACGGGAGAACATATGCAAAAGGTTTATGTTAATGTTTTAAAAATCATATTGATAGTAGATTAGTATTTTAGTATTTCTATTCCATGTCTGTTGTGTGTGTACTATGGGATTCAGGAAAATTATTAATTATGAGAAATTCTAATTACATGATTCCCTGTATTCTTGAGAACCAGGATTTGTGATAGAGAAGAAAGGAGTTACAGATGTAATACAGAAGAAGTTAAATAAAATTGTGGTAGTTTGAATTAGAAGTATCAATATTGACTCATGAGCTATTTTATTTTTAAATATATAATTTTGGCCAGGCATGATGGCCCATGCCTGTAATCCCAGCACTTTAGGAGGCTGAGGAAGACAAGGTCAGGAGTTCAAGACCAGCCTGACCAACATGGTGAAACCCCGTCTTCACTAAAAATACAAAAAATTAGCTGGATGTGGTGGCACGTGCCTGTAGTCTCACCTCCTTAGGAGGCTGAGGCAAGAGATTCCCTTGAACCCAGGAGGTGGAGGTTGCAGTGAGCCGAGACTGTGCCACTGCACTCCAGCCTGGGTGACAGAGCAAGACTCGGTCTCAAAAAAATATTGTGCATATTTGTACAACATATTTGAATATGTGTTCTAATACATTAGAATTAGAAAAACTCAGAAGTGTGTGTGTGTGTGTGTGTGTGAGAGAGAGAGAGATCGAGAGAGAGAGAGAGAGAGAGAGAGAGAGACAGGGAGAGACAGAGAGAGTGTTCAGTGCCACAGAAAAGAAACAGTGACCAGTCTAGAGAAGTGAGCTTTGCTGGTGCTGATATTATGTATTCAAGTTCCACATCACACTACAAAGGACCAGGACTTCTTGCATAAATGACTGAATTCAGGTCTGGGCCTGGAACATCTTGTCATGTCAGAAAGCAGCGATGTTAAAGACTTCTAGCATCATGTCCAAAGGACTCAAGAACTAACCTAAAGAGGTTTGCACTGGCCCAAGTCAGAACAATTTGAAGCTACGGTAAAGATAATGTTTAAATTCGTGAGTACATGATAATATTGAAACAATAAAAAAGAACTAGTCACCCTCAGAGGATGACAAGAAACCGATTCATTATCTTGAAAACTGCCAAATAAAGGAAGAATCTAGCATCTATTCCCATTTCTATATGAACTGTACTGCTGGGTAACCAGATCGCAGTTGGAAAGCATCTCCTTAGAACAGTATTATAACCATTAAATAACAAAATGATGAAAAAGGTAGAATGTCACCATTTTGCATCCCCAGTGAATTATTAGATGGAGGCACTAAGCATCAACAACTGCTAACATCAATAAAAGAGACAACAGGGCTTTCTATGCCTCCTATTGTCTTGCCAATCTAAGGGATCAAATCTGAATCTGATCCAGTTCCTGGATTCAGCTGCCCAAATTTCTGGAAATACAGAGGGCAGGGAAATGCAGTGTACCGTGAGGATGTAAGCAGCAAACTCTAAGCTGAAGGAAGCTAAACCACTCAGAGAGAGCCCAGGTTCCTCAAGAGATAAACTCCAAGGAAAAGAAAAGGATGAGAGGGAATTTACAGATTAAAAGAGACTTGAAGTGTTAAATTCTTTAACTCGGCAAAGCAATGCTATAGTATTATGGATATACCATTTGGTTGATAAAATTATTATTATTATTATTTTTGAGATGGAGTCTTGCTCTGTTGCCCGGGCTGGAGTGCAGTGGTGCAATCTCAGCTCACTGCAACCTCTGCTTCCTGGGTTCAAGTGATTCTCCTGCCCCAGCCTCCCAAGTAGCTGGGATTACAGGTGCACATCACCACACCTGGCCAATTTTTGTATTTTTAGTAGAGATGGGGTTTCACCATGTTGGGCCAGGCTGGTCTCGAACTCCTGACCTCAGGTGATCTGCCCTCCTTGGCCTCCCAAAGTGCTGGGATTACAGGCGTGAGCCACCACACCTGGCCAAATAAAATTATTTTTAAAGGAAATGATAAATATAGAAACTAGCACAGTGGTTACTTAAGAGGTAAAGGAGGGTTTGTCATTGGGAAGAAGCAGACAGAGGTGCTTCTGGGAAGACTGGCAAAATTTTATTTCTGACTTGAATGATGTTTATCTTAAAATCATTCAGTAAGCCACACAGTTGATTCATGTGGGTTTCTGTCTCTGGGCTTTATTTCACAATAAGAAGATTATTTTTAAAAATAGATTTGAATACATGGCAATAATGTTACATAAGGTTGGGAGAAGGGCAAGTGGAATTAAAGTGGTCTAAAACCTTTCTATTGTCCTGGGAGAGGGCAAAGGTATTGATTAAATATACTTCATTGTAATGTGCATGTTGAATACATACAAATATATATAATTTCTAGAATAGCAACTAAAAGAATAGAAATAGAATATAAAACTCTCAATGCAGTGGAAAGAATAAATGAAATAATAAAATTTATCCCACATTTTTAGGCAAGAAAGGAGAGAAAAAGAGGCATGGAGCAGGTATATTATGTGTTGAATTGGGTTCACCAAAAAGATATGTTGAAATCCAAAGCCCCAGTGTCTGTGAAAGTTACCTTATTTGGAAATAAGGTCTTTGCCAATGTAAAGATAAAGTCATGCTGAATTAAGGCGAGCCCTAACCTAATATGGCTGGTGTCCTTATAAGAAGAGAAGAGACAGACAAAGGGAAGGAGTCCATGTGACAACGGGGCCAGTGGAAGTGATGCAACTGCCCGCCAAGCACACCAAGCATAGGTGACCACCAGCAGAAGCTCGGAAGATGCAAGGAAGGATTCTACACAGAATAACAGAGGGAGCATGGCCCAGCTGACACCTTGATTTCAAACTTGCAGCCTCAAGAAACGTGGATAATGACCTTGTGTCATTTTAAGCCACCCAGTTTGCAACACTTTCTTATGGCAATGTGATGGGTAATCTCATGTGTCCATGTGACTGAACCCCAGAATGCTTAGATACTTGATGAAACATTATTTCTGAGTGTATCTGGGAAGGTGTTTTTGGAAGACATTCAATTTGATTTGGTAGACTGAGTAAAGCAGATTGCCCTCCCCATAGGAGTGAACCTCATCCAAGTCGTTGAAGGCCTGAACAGAATAAAAAGATGAGTAGGAAAGAATGAGCTGGGACATTGGTTTTCTCCTGCCTTCAGACTGGAACTGACATCATCAGCTCTCCTGGGTCTCCAGTTTGCCGAGTGTAGATTTTGGACTTCTTAGCCTTCATAATCACATGAACCAATTTCTTATAGCAAATATCTTTGTCTATTACCTATCTATCCATCATCTATCAATCAATTATTTACCTAATTATCCTATTGGCATATGTATCCTATTGGTTCTGTTTCTCTGGAGAACCCAGGCTAATACAGCCATACCTGGAAAACTAATACAAGGTAGAACAATTGGAAAGCACAAAATAAAGTGCCAAATATAACCAAATATGAGGTGGTGGCTCATGCCTGTAATCCCTGCACTTTAAGAGGCCGAGGTGGGTGGATCAATTGAGGTCAGGAGTTCGAGACCAACTTGGCCAACATGGTGAAACCCTGTCTCTACTAAAAATATAAAAATCAGCCAGGCATGGTGGTACACACCTGTAGTCCCAGCTGGGAGGCTGAGACAGGAGAATTGCTTGAACCAGGAAAGTGGAGGTTGTAGTGAGCTGACATCGTGTCACTGCACTCCAGGCTGGGTGACAGACCCCCACCTCAAAAACAAAACAAAACAAACAAATGTAACCAAATATATAACAAAATGTAAAAGGTTAAATGTTCCAAGTAAATGACAATGACAGGGTGATTTTTCAAAATTTCAGCTATATACTGTTTTTAAGAAAAACATCTAAAATAGAAGGCCACAAAAATTAAAATTAAAAGATTGAAGAAATCACAAAATGAAACTGATATTGCCACATTAGTATCAAACAACATATGCTTTACAGACAATAGTTTTAGCAGCAATAAGACAATCACTTCATGATAAAAGATTGAATTCAACAGGACTATATAATAATTTAAAATGTATGTATGCCTAGTATCATTTCCTCAAAATATATCAAGTAAAAGACAAAATTAGGCCACGCATGGTGGGTCACGCCTGTAATCCCAGCACTTTCGGAGGCCGAGGCAGGTGGATCACCTGAGGTCAGGAGTTCTAGACAAGCCTGGCCAGCATGGTGAAACCCTGTCTCTACTAAAAACACAAAAATTAGCTGGGCATGGTGGTGCATGTAGCTGTAATCCCAGCTACTTGGGAGGCTAAGGCATGAGAATCACTTGAACCCAGGAGATGGAGGTTGCAGTGAGCCAAGATCGCACCACTGCACTCCAGCCTAGGCGACAGAGTGAGAATCAGTCTCAAAAAACTAGAAGACAAAATTATACAGAGAAAGAGACAAACCCTCAATCAATGTGGAGATTTTTAACAAAATCAATGAGTAGCTTAAAAAGATGTGGAATATTATCACATACTAAAAGGTTATACTATATAATATGTATGTTATATCATTTAATAATGCAAACATAAGGAAACCAAATTTGCAGAACTGACCCCACTCTTATTCCTACTATAAGCTCTTAGCTGCACTGAAAGATAAAAAAATGATGAACTAATCAGATTAGAAGTGAAGTCCAAACAGTGTTATAATTGCCAAGTAATATGAACCCTTAAATAAGGGTTCATATTAACTGTCCTCAATGATGAATATTGCCCTAAGTGTGCACTGCACCTAGAGACACTTGCTGATAGTAAGATAAAGTCATCAGGATTGATTTGACACTTGAAAGCTAACATTCACTTTCAGGAAGGGATACTGGAACAACTGGATAGCCCCCTTGTGGGAATTGGGGAGAACTGTGTTCCCTACCTTAAAAAATTAATGCAAGATGGATCCCAAACTTACATGTAATTTTTTTTTTCTTTTTTCTTTTTTTTTTTTTTTTTGAGACAGAGTCTCGCTCTGTAACCCAGGCTGGAGTTCAGTGGCCCGATCTCAGCTCACTGCAAGCTCCACTTCCTGGGTTCACGCCCTTCTCCTGCCTCTGCCTCCCGAGTAGCTGGGACTACAGGCGCCCGCCACCTCGCCCGGCTAGTTTTTTGTATTTTTTAGTAGAGACGGGGTTTCACCGTGTTAGCCAAGATGGTCTCGATCTCCTGACCTGGTGATCCACCCCCCTTGGCCTCCCAAAGTCCTGGGATTACAGGCGTGAGCCACCATGCCCAGCCAAGTGCTCCAATTTTTCTGGCAATCTTGAAAGTAATGAAATATTCAATCCATACCTTAAAACATTTCATTAAATGCAATGGTAAACACTTAGAAATCTCTTCTAAGGTTTTTGGCACAAAAGACCAAAATTCACATATCATTTCTGGATATTTGATCTATTTTTCATGTAAAAATAGTATAACTAATATAGAGAAAAATAAAGACAAAGTGAAATGCATTCGTCTGAAAATACTGCTGAAGATTTGAAAATAAAAGTACTAGAAAAATAAGCAATAAGAGATATTTACTGTGTAGTTGTATAAAAGTACAGTGAGTTTTTTTTACATGTATTAGTCTATGGTATTTGCTTGATTTTGTTTCAATGATGAAAAACAAATAATTTGATTGTTTGGAAGCTACTAAGGAAAAGATGTAGCAGAGAAGATATATTCTCAATAGTATATGACTTTATTAAAAACAATGTTTTATGGGAAAACAGTGTAAATGTAACTAACCACAGCAGGGATGGCTGGGGTTTTTTGTTTTGTTTTGAGGTGGAGTCTCTGTTGCCCTAGGCTGGAGTGCAATGGCATGATCTTGGCTCACTACAAACTCCACCTCCCAGGTTCAAGCGATTCTTGTGCCACAGCCTCCCGAGTAGCTGGGATTACAGGTGCCCACCACCATGCCCGGCTAATTTTTGTATTTTTAGTAGAGACTGGGTTTCACAAAACATAGTGGCCATCCTGACCTCAAGTGATCCACCCGCCTCAGGCTCCCCAAGTGCTGGGACTACAGGTGTGAGCCACCACGGCCAGCCAGATGACTGTTTTGATTGCAATTTTCTTTTTATAAAAGGTCTGAGGTAGGCCGGGCGCCGTGGCTCACGCCTGTAATCCCAGCACTTTCGGAGGCCGAGGCCGGCGGGTCACAAGGTCGGGAGATCGAGACTATCCTGGCTAATACCGTGAAACCCCGTCTCTACTAAAAAAACACAAAAAAATTAGCTGGGCGTGGTGGCGGGCGCCTGTAGTCCCAGCTACTCGTGAGGCTGAGGAAGGAGAATGGCGTGAACCCGGGGGGCGGAGCTTGTAGTGAGCCAAGATGGCGCCACTGCACGCCAGCCTGGGCAACAGAGCGAGACTCCATCTCAAAAAAAAAAGGTCTGAGGTCAGATTTCAATCAAGACGATTCACTACATCATTCAGAGGCAAAGTATTGCATGAGAGAACTGGAAACCAAAAGCACACACAAAGTGATGGAAGAAGTCATCAATGTGATTAATTTTATGAAAACAAGGTGTTTAAAATACAGTTAAATCTATATAGACTGTCATAATGCCAGGTGCTTAAATAAGAAACAAATGTCTTCTTTGACCAAAAGCAACAACAACAACAACAGCAACAAAATCAACTGCTGTCGATTTCCTGACTTTTCCTGAGAAGACAAGCGATTATTTTTTGTTTTGTGTGTGTTTGTGTGTGTGTGGGGGGGGGGGGGTGTGTGTGTGATGGAGTTTTGCTCTTGTTGCCCATGCTGGAGTGCAATGGCGGTACCTTGGTTCACCTCAACTTCCACCTCCCGGGTTCAAGTGATTCTCCTGCCTCAGTCACCTGAGTAGCTGGGATCATAGGCGTGTGCCACCACACCTGGCTAATTTTGTATTTGTAGTAGAGTTGGGCTTTCTGCATATTGGTCAGGCTGGTCTCGAACTCCTGACCTCAGCTGATCTACCCGCCTCAGCCTCCCAAAATGCTGGAATTACAGGCGTGAGCCACTGCCCCCGGCCGACAAGTGGCTTTCAATAATACAAGTATATAGCAGGTAAAATAGAAGGAAGAAACTGGTTTCCTCTCTACCTTCAAGTAAAAGTGCTGCTTTGAATAATAAATTAGAAATGAACTACTTTTTAAAGAAACGTGCTACAGAGAGATCATTGTGAAACAGATGTTTTTAGATGTTTCCAGTATGTTGTGTTTTTTATTTTCTTACCAAAAAACAATGTGTGGCCACAATAAACTCTGCTACGTACCTATTTTAAAATTTAGAAACAAAATTTTTATTTTCCAAGTGAAAAAGGAAATATGTAGTTCAGGTTTGAACCCAAATATTACAAGTATAAAACTGCATTGTTGTTTAATGGGTAGAGAGTTTGAGTTTTGCAAGATGAAAAAGTTCAGAAGATTGCACAACAATGTGAGTGTACTTAACACTACTGAAGTGTGCACTTAAAAATGTTTAAGATAGTAAATTTTATGTTATGTATACTTTACCGAGTTAAAACAATATAAAACTCTAATATGTTCCAAATTAGTTTTCAAGAATAACTGATTAACATGAAAAGAAATGCAGAATTACTAACCAATCTCATTTAAAATGTTTTGATCAGTTGATGGCTGGAACTGGAAAAAAAAAAAAAAAGTCATGATTCACTAACTATGGCCAATGATGCCTGCCTGCCAATTGGAATCAGGCATCTTTGAAAATTATCTTATGAAGCGCAACAGTTATTAAAACTAAGTATTCAAGGAAACTAAATTTAGAGCTAGGCTTCCACATTACACTATTACAGAGTGGTAAATCCATGAAACAATAATAAAATATTTTCAATCATATGGCCCTAAAATACCAATAATTAATCTAATACTTGTGATAAAGAATTTTTAGCTGGGTGCGGTGGCTCACGCCTGTAATCCCAGCACTTTGGGAGGCCAAGGTGGGCAGATCACAAGGTCAGGAGTTCGAGACCAGCCTGGCCAATATGGTGAAACCCTGTCTCTACTTAAAATACAAAAATTAGCCAGGGGTGGTGGTGGGCACCTGTAGTCCCAGCTACTAGGGAAGCTGAGGCAGGAGAATCGCTTGAACCCAGGTGGCAGAGGTTGCAGTGGGGCAAGATTGTGCCACTGCACTCCAGCCTGGGCGACAGAGCAAGACTCCATCTCAAAAAATAAAAAAAATTAAAAAAATAATTTTTAGTGTTAATTAATAAAATAAAAATTCAAAAGAGATTTATTTCATTTATCGCTCATTCTTTTAAAAGTCTATTTTGTGATGGTTATTCTAGGCATATCTATTATTATTACGGTAGAATGTGATATACGTTTGCATAAACACACACACACACACACACACACACACACACACACAGGCTGCATCCTCAAAATACTCTCCTGATGGGAGTGCTCAGTGCAAACACTTTGAGCCCCTCACCTGGTTCAACTGCCCACCATGCTTAGCTTGCTTCTTTTGCATCCTGAGTGCTTGACCAGCTGATGCTCAAATGTATTCTATACCAGGGAATGGCTGCATCCCTGTGGCCTAGGGGCTGTTGGAAGGGGCTGGGAGTTTCTGCCATGTACCTAATCAAAACCCACCTCCCTGGATGTTCTGCTTATTGCCCCCAGCCCAGCCCTGCCCTTATAGCCCATAGTCCACACTGGCTCCTGCTTGACCCAGCTGCCCTTCAGCACACTTGCAGATCATCCAAGTCTCAGAGTTACCCTCTTCTAGTGGAGTCTCACTCATTTTTTGGTCATCTAACATCCCACTTCATTTTTAACAGTACACTGAATTTCATCTGGGGCATTCCCTGAGAAGCCTTGTCCTGAAGCCTGTGCCCAGGGGCTTGGCCTCTGTCCAGCCTCAGCACCACTAGGAAACTTGCATGTAATGTCCCAGGACTTTGGATCTTAAGCAAGGGACACAAAGATGTGGGATAGTTGCAGCTTACATTTATCCTCAGGGATCCTTCTAAAGCTCTTGTGTGTCTTAGTGTGACCCCCCACACACACACAATAAATCTCCCGATTTCCTAGTCATCCCCATCTCAGTAACTGGCATCTCACTGGGCCAAGAACCTGGGAGTTCTTAAACTTCTCTCTTTCCCTCGTACTTTATCTAATCCACTAGTATTGTCAGTTCCACCTCCAAAGAATATCTAGGGTCTGGTTATTTCTTATTCCCTACTGGAACAGCTCCCTCAACCCCTATCACCTGTTGCAGAGACCCCCACCTGGGTGCCTCCCACCTGGGCTCTCTTCTGGGTGCCTCTCCACTGCATGTTCCACACGTGGAAGTCAGAGAGATTCTTTCAGCATGTTGGCCGGGTGCCGTGGCTCATGCCTGTAGTCCCAGCACTTTGGGAGGCTCATGTGGGCAGATTGCTTGAGCCCAGGAATTCAAGTCCAGCCTGGGCAACATGGTGAAACACCATGTCTACAAAAATGCAAAAATTAGCCAGATGTGATGGTGTGCGCCTGTAGCTACTCAGGAGGCTGAAGTCGGAGGATGGCTTGAGCCCAGGGAGACAGAGAATGCAGTGAGCCATGATTGAGCCACTGCACTCCAGTCTGGGCAACAGAGCCAGACCCTGTCTGAAAAAAAAAAAAAAAGGATTATTTCCGCATGTAAATCAGATTGGGTTAGGGTTATCCCCCTGTTCAAATCCTTCCAGTGGCTCACCATTTCACTCGAAATCCACAGTGCCCACTGTGGCCTGCTAAGTCGGCAGTAGCCACATGGGTCTAACTGTTCCCATGACAGACAGAGCTTGTTCTAGCCCCCATTCTTCTGCTGGAGATGCTGGCCCCACGGAGATTTGCAAGGCTGCATCTTCTCTGCATTCAGCAATCTCTTCTGATCGCATCACTGGAAAGGACTTCCTGTCCCCTGCATCTGAAACAGAACCCCTCCATGCCCTGTGTGGCTCTGGGGCCCTCCTTTGCCTTCATACATTCTTATCCCACCTGCTATTCTGTTACCTGTGGATGTGCTGTTGCTTGGCACCTAGTAGGCACACAGTAAATGTTTGGGGAATGAAAGAACAGGGGATTCCTGCTGCCTGACCATCTGGAGCCATCTTGGTTCCTGTCCATTTCCTAAGCCGTCAGGTTTGATGAGTTCTGTTAGCCTCCCAATGAATGCCTTTCTTACGTAAGCTTGCCTGAGTCCATTTTTGCCACTACTTTCCAGGAGCTCAAATTGATGCACCTCTTACAAACACACACGCTCCTTTCTTTCAGGTGTTCCTTATATGGTCTCATCCTCTCTTGAGATAAGGGATCCACAGGAGTGGATCCAGCGAGGAGCCACAACACCCTTGACAAAGATGTGGCAGGGTATGAGGCAAGGCAGACAGAGAATGGCAGTCCCGCTGACTTTAACTCCTGCCCCCACAACTCAGCCACCAGCTCCTTTGGCCCAGCTAGCATAATCTCTCATCTGGACCCCAGCAAGAACCTCCTACCCAATCTCTTCTCGTAATTTGGATCCTCTCTGGATCACTGTTCAAACTGCAGCCAGAGGGGTGCTCCTATCCCTCTGTGAGCTGTGAGCCGGATCACAGCATTTCACAGCAGTTCACATGCTTCTCAGCACGGTTCAAGTTCCACCTGGCCCACTCAGCCCCCTCGCTCCCCCTATCCCCAGCACACACACCTCAGAGGAGCATGTTAGCTCCTCTGATCCTTCCTGGTTCTCAGACCCCTGCCCAATTTCTGCACCTTTGCCTCACCCTGGGATAGCGGGGCAGACACTGTCAGTGCCCTGGGACCTTGGTGGACAGCTCCCGACAGGCTGACACCTCTGTCCCTCCAACATCTGCCTTTCTCTGGCCTGAGAGTCCTCTGTGGCTACAGCGGGGCAGCCCCCTGGCTCAGGGTAAGTTGGAAGTGCTGTGGGATCAATCTTCTCTTAAGAGCGTCCTTCAGCCATGAGCGGAATTTGGAGATAAGCACCTAGCTAGTGGCTTTGTGGGTGGGACGCTCCTTAAGTGTGTTTCACATGGTCCCTCAGGAGATCTCCAGCAGGCCTGAGCTTCCATTGCCCATGGCAGAAAATCTCCCACTGATATTCCTTTCACTGACTCCCTTCCCTGTCTCCCTTCCCCACCCGCTGTCTGAGTTTACCTCCCAGATGAATTCCTTATACACAAACTCTGCCTCAGGGTAAGCTTTCCGACAAAAGCTTTTTTTTTTTTTTTTTTTGGAGACAAGGTCTTGCTCTGTGACCCAGGCTGGAGTGTGGTGGCACAACCACCTCTCTCACTCTGGCCTTTACCACCTGGGCTCAAGCAATCCTTCCACCTCTGCCTCCTGAGTAACTGGGACCACAGGTGCGTGCCACCATGCCCTGGCTAATTTTTTGTAGAGACAGGGACTTCCTCTGTTGCATAGGCTGGTCTTGAACTCCTGGCCTCAAGCGATCCTCCCACCTTAGCCTCCCAAAGTGCTGGGATTACAGACATTAGCCACAACACCTGGCCAGCACCTCTCCTTCACAGCATAAAATATACTTTGTAATAATAGGCATTATAATTGCTTTTCAAATATCTGTCTCTCCAGTAGATTCTAAACTCCCTGAGAGCAAAGTCCAGTCTTCTGCTCTTCACTAAATTCATAGGCCCCAGCACCCTGCCTGGCACCTACTAATACTCAGTCACTACTTGATTCATGACAGGATGAACGAGTTGAGCCCAGAACTAAGTCTACTTTTATCTACTTCCTCTCTGTGAGATTTACGGTGAGTGATCACATGACCTCTTTAAGCGCCAATTTCTTCTGTGTAAAGTGAAGCTAATAAATAATGTTGACCACCCAGGGCTGACACAGGATTAAATGAAATCATGTACAAAAGAATTTAGTAGATGGTGAATGCTCAATACGGTCACGTGCTAGATAACATGTTAGTCAAGGATGGACTGCCTACAGGACGGTGATCCCATAAGATTATAATACATGCAGGCCAGGCGCGGTGGCTCATGCCTGTAATTCCAACACTTTGGGAGGCCCAGGCGGGCAGATCACTTGAGGTCAGGAGTTCGAGACCAGCCTGGGCAATATGGTGAAACCCCGTCTCTACTAAAAATACAAAATTTAGGTGGGCATGGTAGCTGGTGCTTGTAATCCCAGCTAATCGGGAGGCTGAGGTAGGAGAATCACTTGAACTTGGGAGGCAGAGGTTGTATGAGCCGAGATCATACCATTGCACTTCAGCCTGTGTGACAAGAGCAAAACTCGGTCTCAAAAAAAAAAAATCATAATACATGTTATTATGCACTTGTCAAAACCCATGGAACTGTATGACACAAAGAGTGAACGTTAGTGTAAATTCTGGATTATAGTTAATGACAATGTATCAGTGTTGGTTCATTGATTGTAAGAAATGTACCACATGTAAGAATTTCATAGGATAAACCACGGTGGGGTGGGTGAGAGAGCAGTGGATGGGTGCATGAAATTCTATGTCGTTTTGCTTAATTATTCTGTAAATTTAAATCTGTACTATAATAAAGCTTATTAATTGTTTTTAAAAAGATTATAATGCTGTATTTTTACTCTGCGTTTTCTATGTTTGTTTAGATATACAAACACCACTGTATTACAATTACCTACAACATTTGGGACAGTAACACGCTGTACAGGTTTGTAGCTTCAGAGCAATGGGCTATATCATACAGCCTGGGGTGTACCAGGCTATGTAGGTTTGTGTAAGTAGACTTTACAATCTTCATACGACAACGAAATCGCCTTATGACAAATTTCTCAGAGCATATCCCCATTGTTAAGCAATGCATGACTGTAGCTGGTAACTATCCTCAGATCCAAAAGAGACCTGCACCGTAGGGGCACCTGAGGAGCACATGGATAGCGCCTGGAGGCAGAGAATCAGGAGACAAATGGGAGGAGGGCTGACACATTCTGGAGATGCAGACATCTGTGCAGGGTCAGTTTTTACCTGCCCTCTGTTCACGTGTGGGACATGACATTGAAGTGTTCTTGGACAAATGGACACCCTGGATTGACATCAAGGACAATTGCACCATGACTGCTCTCTGAATGGGGGTGCAGAGTCTCTATCCCAGAGATGGGGATAGTGCGGGATGGGGCGTGGTATGTAAAAGGTTCAGAGAGGAGACACAAGTGTTGGGAGACTCCCCAGGCAGAAGGTGGGAGGCTTGCCCACTTTCCAACACCCTCAGTCTTGAAATGTGGAGTGTGCCTCGGTGGCCTCTCCCTCAGCTCAGAGCATGTTTAATGGCAGGAAAGCAGCACCTTAGTATTTGTTTGTCCAGTGACTGTTCTCAAGCTTAACTGTTAGAGAAGTGACCAGAGGTCCATGACATCTAATAATTTGCCAATTTGCTCAGGCACTGGTTTGAATTGCATCAGATTGGTGTGAGAAACAAATCATCATGCAGCTTGTGACCAAACCTAGTCAACAGCCTGGCATCCACCCTCAGTGTGGATTCGTAATGTTTTATTTACAGTTGTGTGTGCACTGAATCTCATTAAGGGTCTACAGGGATCTTTAGTTCAGTAGGTTCAGTAAGACTTTACTGCATTTTTACACTTATTTATTATCATTATATTATATATAATACCACATATGTACAAATATGTACATTTATACTTATTTGTAATATTTACATTGTTAAAGCGTTTTGTTATGTATTCTGTTTATATTATTATGTATCATATTGTTAAAGCATTCTGCTACACTAGGACATTGAAGATTTCTAAAGTCCTTCACACCCAATCTTTATGGATAGCAAGGTTTTTCTTTGTTATTTGTTTGTTTATTTATTTATTTTTGAGACAGAATCTCCCTCTGTCATCCAGGCTGGAGTACAGTGACTCCATTTCGGCTCACTGCAACCTCCACCTCCCAGGTTCAAGTGATTCTCCTGCCTCAGCCTCTTGAGTAGCTGGGATTATTCTGGCCAGGCTGGTCTCGAACTCCTGACTTCAAGTGATCTACCCACCTCGGCCTCCCAAAGTACTGGGATTACATGTGTGAGGCTCCACACCCGGCCTTTCTACTATTTAAAATTGGCTAGTCTGACTCAAAATGGGAGGAGTATGGGTCTCCTGTGTAACCCAAAACACTTCTAGTTACCCCTCCCCTGCGTGCTTGGTTTGTGAGTGCCCTTAGCAGCAGAACTGATCACTGATATAGTTTGGCTTTGTGTCCCCAGCCAAATCTCATGTTGAATTGTAATCCCCAATGTTGGAGGTGGGAGTCTGGTGGGAGGTGATTGCATCATGGGGGAGGACTTCCCTGTTGGTACTGTCGTGGAGATAGTGACTTCTTGCGAGATCTGGTTGTTGAAAAGTGTGTGGCGACTCCCCTGCTCCTCTCTTCCTCATGCTCTGGCCATGTGAAATGTTGGCTCTGCCTTTGCCTTCCATCATGATTGTAAGTTCCCTGAGGCCTCCCCAGAATCTGATGCCATGCTTCCTGTATAGCCTGCAGAACTGTGAGCCAATTAAACCCCTTTTCTTTATAAATCACCTAGTCTCAGGTATTTCTTTATAGCAATGAGAGAATGGACTAATACATTCACCATTAAACCATTAAAGTTTTTTCTCTATTATCATTCTTTTTCTTCTTTTTCCTTTTTTTTTTTTTTGAGGTGAGTCTCGCTCTGTCACCCAGGTTGGAGTGTAGTGGTGCAATCTGCAACTTCTGCCTCCTGGGTTCAAGCAATTCTCCCACTTCAGTCTCCCAAGTAATGGGGATTACAGCCATGCACCACTATGCCCTGCTAATATTTGTGTTTTAGTAGAGAGGGGGTTTCACCATGTTGGCCAGGCTGGTCTCAAACTCCTGGCCTCAAGTGACCTGACCACCTAAGCCTCACAAAGTGCTAGGATTACAGGCATGAGCCACCTGTGCCTGGCGTTTTCTCTACTATCTTTCTGATCCATGGTGTACATAGGCAGGGTGTAGTGGACATCTGTCATACTTACCTGCTCAGCATCCCTGACCTCTTTTAATAAAGGGAACCATGATTTCTTTTAGAGACCCAAGTCTCTAAGTTCTCTTAGGCCTGGCCAACAAGGGACAAAAAAGGTTCACTGAAAGAGCCAACCTGAGAATAAAGCCAACAGGGAGGAAAACAGGGCTAAGATATGGAGAAGGCCAGTCGATATAATGTTGTTAATCTCCTGTATCAAGCTATGCCTGAAGCTGGACCCTTCCATTATCAGTTTCATGAGCCAATTAAATTTCTTTTTTGCTTAAATCAGTCTGGGTTGGATTTCTGTCTTTTCCAGAAAACAGGAAGAGTCCTGACAAGCCTTAAAAGGACTGGGCTTAAAAGGACTGCCATGTGGCTTGAAGGATTTAAGAAGACAGTAGTCAGGAGACCCAAAGGTAGCTGCTGTCCACTGGCATTATATCTACATGTGTAATTAGCCTTCTGTCACTGGCTTGTACATCCGTTTCAAAGACACATGGCTAACTGCCAGTTATTCACACTGAGGAGTCAGTTTTAATTCCTCTCCATGAAGACCCTGCAGCTCACTTTATAGGACTGTTTATGATTTATTCTTTCTTCCAAGGTTGCCCATAACTGCAAAGCCACACACTTTGGAGCCAGATGGATCCTGGCCCTGCTGTATACTAACTGTATGACACTGGGTAACTTACTTAGCCTGATTCTGAGTTCCTTTTATACGCAATAATGTTGTCTGCATTCTAGGTTTCCACAAAGATTCAAATGTATAAGTAAAGAGCCTTAGTTTGTAGCATATAGCTGACCCATCAAAAGAAGTAGCTGATTATACTACTGGCCACATGACTGTGCCCTCTCTTAAGTGCTAGGCCCTGGGCTAAGGGTTTTTACAGGCATTATTTCACGTAATCCTCTGAACTACCCTGGGAGGTATGCCCACCTGTGCTCCCCAGGGGGCAGGTACTGTGTTAAGTCCTTCACATATGAAGCGATCATTAAATCCTCACAACAGGGGGAGCACAAAGAGTTTAAGGAGTGTGACCAAGGCTGTGCAGCTCTGTTCCCTATGTCCTTGCTCCATTGCTGGGTACCACTGCCCCTCCAAATAGGGCAGCCCCTGAGATGATGCTGGGACAGTGTGACATTCCTTTGGCATAAACAGAGAGCAGAATCCAGGCAATGGAATGGAACCATATCTCCATTTGGGAGTAGTTTCATGCTGAGGAGAACCTCAGGAAGAAGTGCAGAGCCAAGGCAGGCGTTAGGGACCACCAGGCTCCAGCCTGCATCTGGGAGGGAAAAGGCAGCAGCCATGCTGCTACATTCCTGACCCTGCTGAGGACTCTTACTGGCTTCTGGGATGGGGACCTGGGCTCTGGGATGTCAGGGCAAACCCAGATGGGGTTGCCCCCAGCTGGAAGTGACTGCTGGTTCTCATGGAAGCTGGTGTCTGGGATTAGCAGAGTCATTGCCAAGGAGAGTGAGCCTGCCTCCTGGCCTGTCAGCTAGGAAGTGCCAAGCAAGGGACTAGCAACAAAAAGTGCAGTCCTGAGCAAGACACAAGAGCAGTGGAAAAGGCCTGGGTTTTTCCACTAGGAAATGGGAGGCCTTACCGGAGCTGATCAACTTGTTCATACTGTGGAGTTGACTGTAACCAATACAACAATGCTGGAAGTAAAAGCTATAAGATATTCATGCTGTCCTTTTCCCACAGAAATATACTATGTATCAAGCTAAGTAAATGTCTGGAAACCTGGAAACCTCCCAAAACTGGTAGAAGCAGCTTCTTTTCTTTATTTTATTTTATTTTATTTTTTAACTATTTCACACACACACACACAAAAAGCTAGAGAAAAACCATGTTTCTTGGATTTAATTTTGTTCACGCAAATTTTCTTTTTTAAAAAAGAATAAACTGGAACCATCTAATCTAAGGTAAGCATGAAACTGTCACAGCGACTCTTAAAAGTTGTCTGTAATTGTGTGACTTGAAAATTAATTTCTTTCCAGATGAAGAAACCCGATGCAGGTCTTGTGAGTGAAAATTATTGGTAACCCCCTCAGGAAGCAGCTCGAACAATGAGAAGGGGCGGAGGACCCTGTGGGACCTGCAGGCAAAACACGAGGGCTGCTTGCAACTTGCCTGAAATAGAAAATAGAGTTAGCAACAGCTTTCCCGCCTGCCAGGCCCCTCTTTGGAAGGCTCTGTGGGGTAACAAGTACCGAGGCAGAACGCTACCCAAGAGCCTCTCTGGAGATGGACAAGAGCCCCTGGGGCAGCTGGAGTGAAACGAATGCCCCCTGGTTTCCTTCTCACCTCTAGGGAGCAGGCTCGCCCACTAGACTTACCTCCAGTGCTGATGCCCTTTTGCTTTGTTCTGCTGAAAAAGTCAAACCAGTTACTGTTTTGATCTTTTTTTAAAGGTCTTCGAAGAATGACACATATTACCCGAGCTTTATTTGGAGGAGTGATTGGCGGGGTAATGTGCTCTTAACCGTGGAATAAGCCTTAACGCTGAAGGGTGAAGGACCGGGGGGGGGACCAGGGTTCAAATCCCAGCTTGGTCAGCTTCTTCTTTTTGAGCTCCGCAGGATAAGAAGGTTGGGCAAGGCCCAGCCTGCACGTGGCTAGTGCTTAGAAACATAATCCCAGCACTTTGAGAGGCTTAGGTGGGAGGATCACGAGGTGAAGAGATGGAGGCCATCCTAGCTAACACGGCGAAACCCTGTCTATACTAAAAATACAAAAATTAGCTGGGCTGGTGGCGCGCGCCTGTAGTCCCAGCTACTCAGGAGGCTGAGGCAGAAGAATCGATTGAACCCGGAAGGCGGAGGTTGCAGTGAGCCAAGATCGCACCACCGCACTCCAGCCTGGGGGTCAGAGCGAGACTTCCCTGCGCGTCACCAGGCTCACCTGAGAGGCTGGAAAAGCAGGGTTGGAGGGAGGAGTGAGGAAGAGAGGGAAGGGGGTGGCGAGGAAAGTGCCCGAGCCGACACTGATCCCCAAATCGTACCTTTTTAATTATCTTAGTAACTTGCACCCCAATGGCACGGCTTATCTTAACACTGATTACCGCAGCACCCCGCACCCCGCCCCCACCTTCCCCCACCCCGTGCACTCTCAAATGCTTCACATGAAATCGACATGGCAAAGTCACACCCTCGAACTGAAACGGTTTTCCAATTTTGGAAGCTTGACTAGCCATAAAAAGGTTTTGTTTTCTTCTTTTCCCTCTTCTTCCCTGCCTGTGACACCGCCCCCTCCGTCGCCCCCCCTCCGTCCCCCCTCCGCCCCCACGCCAACCTCCTCCCCACTCTGAAGAGCGGATCCGCGCCGGCCGCGGCGGAACCTGCGGGCCTGTTTACCAGCGGCTGCTCCCCGGCGCTGCCCGGCGCCGCCCCCTGCCGGCGGGAGTGGGAGCTGCTCCGCGTGCGTGCCGGCCGCTGCGGGCTGATGACCCAACGCCGCAGGCATCTGAGGATAACCTTTCCCCTTTCTTTCCAAGACCAAATAAGGGGGCTCTTCCCTCTGCGCGCCGGGCCCGCGGCAGTTAGGCCAAGGGGCGTGGAAAGGAGGATCCGGGAATGAGGCTGACAGTCGGCAACAACCGAGTACATTGTTCCCGCGGCGCCCGGCCTCCCCCTCCTCCAGCGGGCCCGGCCCGTGCCCACCCTGCAGCCGCGGGCGCGGGGAGCCAGGCGGGATGGGCGCGACCCCGGACCCCGTCGGCAGCTCCGTCAAGCCCACCAGCCCCTCCCCCGAAAAGAAGTGAAGGGCAGGGTGCCCGCGGGCCCTTGCCCCGGTGCAGACCCTGCAGGCCCGCGGGGCAGCAGACCCGGGACCCCGGCGGGGGCCAGGCCCGATGCCCGGCCTCGGAACCCTGGCATCGCCCCCGAGGGAGGGAGTGGGTGGTTGACAGTGTTTGGTAACCACAGAAACCGAGATTTGACCTATATTTTCGAACATGGCCTAAACTCTAGCTTTCCTTCTAGAAATCAAAGTGAGAGAATCTGACTTGCTGCCTATTTTCCTCCTGCTTTATATTCCAAAATGCCGCCCGGAAGACAGGGCAAGTCAAGCCTCGCTGGCGGTGTGGATGGCTGGTGAGGGTCCCCGGTGCTCCAATTAGGAGGCAGGGTCTGTCTCCTCTGCAGCCTCCCGCCGGCCACAGCGTCCTCCTGTCCACCAGAGGCTGGTGCATTTCTGGAGGGCAATTGGATGACATTGATCAGGATTTAAAATAAGTGCACTGTTTGACGATTTCATTCCACTTCTCGGTGTTTATCCTAAGTAGGTGCTGAGAAGGGTGCACAAAGATAAACATTCTAAACACAGAGGATAGCCACAGTCCTGCTTAACAGTAACAGTAGTTGGCCTTAACAGCATTTACTGTTAAGTGCAGTGCTTAACAGTGCTAAAAACTGTTCTAAACATTTTACAAATAGCTACTCACAACATCCCTATGCTGCGGGGACTGTATTATTTTTTATTTTTATCTGTATTTTCTGTCGCCCAGGCTGGAGTGCAGTGGTGCGATCTCAGCTCACTGCAACCTCTGCCTCCCGATTTCAAGCGATTCTCCTGATTCAGCCTCCCGAGTAGCTGGGACTACAGGTGTGCACCACCACGCCAGGTTAATTTTTTTGTATGTTTAATAGAGACAGGGTATGGCCGGGCGCGGTGGCTCAAGCCTGTAATCCCAGCACTTTGGGAGGCCGAGACGGGCGGATCACGAGTTCAGGAGATCGAGACCATCCTGGCTAACACGGTGAAACCCCGTCTCTACTAAAATACAAAAAAAAATTAGCCGGGCGAGGTGGCGGGCACCTGTACTCCCAGCTACTCGGGAGGCTGAGGCAGGAGAATGGCGTGAACCCGGGAGGCGGGGCTTGCAGTGAGCTGAGATCCGGCCATTGCACTCCAGCCTGGGCAACAGAGCTAGACTCTGTCTCAAAAAAAAAAAAAAAAAAAATAGAGACAGGGTTTCACCATATTGGCCAGGCTGGTCTGAAACTCCTGACCTCATGATCCACCCTCCTCGGCCTCCCAAAGTGCTGGGATTACAGGCGTGAGCCACTGTGCCCGGCCGGGGGCTGTATTGTTAATACAATCAGCCCTCCATATCTGTGGATTCAACCAACCATGCATGGAAAACATTCCGGAAAAAAAAAAATTCCGCCAAGTTCCAAAAAGCAAAACCCAAATTTGCCATGCGCGGACTACTGCTACATTGGATCCACAAGAATGAAATGAAGCGTTGGCACTGTATGGGGTATTATAAGTAATCCAGAGAAGATTTAAAGTATATAGGAGGATGTGTGCAGGTTATATACAAATATCACACCATTTTATATAAGGGACTTGAGCATCTGTGGATTTTGGTATAGGGCTCCTGGAACCAATTCCTCACGCACACCAAGAAACAACTACACCTCCATTTAATACAGGAGGAACATACTCAGAGATGCTAGGTTTCTGCTGACCGTCACCCAGCTGGGGAGTTGCACAGCCAGGATTGATGCCACGCTCTGAGGCTCCAGAGTCTGTGCCCTTGACCGCAACACTAAATGTTTATCGATGGGGATTTGATTAATTTAGAGTACATCCGTATAATGGAGTATTTGCCGGCCGCTTAAATGGTGATGTAGATTGGGAATAATTGGCATGGAAAAATGTCCATGACATATTGTTGAGTGAAAACAGCTGGTTATACAAGAGTGTGCCTAACGGGATCCCGTGGCTGTGCAGAAGGCCACTCATGGCTATGCTAACCATGATCACCTTTGGACATTAGAATTTCAGGTGGCTAATTTTACAGGTATGTTGTCTGTGTTGTTGAACTCTTTTTTTTTTTTTTCTTATTGTTAATCACAGTCCGGGCTGTGTTCAAATCCCACTTTCTTCACATAAGCGTTTCCTGATCCCCAAAGTTGGAAGCTGCAGCTCCCCATGATTCTGACAAGTGGGAACTTGTGTTGGAAGGTTATTCAGCGGCATGAGCATGTACCTGTGTTGTCAGCTAAACTGTGAACTTGGGAGGGAGGCACAGACTGTTTCATCTTTTTCGGTATGTCCATTTGTACATTGCATGGTACTTTACCCACTGCA
Source organism: Macaca mulatta (assembly GCF_049350105.2). Classification (NCBI taxonomy): domain Eukaryota; kingdom Metazoa; phylum Chordata; class Mammalia; order Primates; family Cercopithecidae; genus Macaca; species Macaca mulatta. The sequence goes on from NC_133412.1 coordinate 89,326,862, forward strand.
GTATTCAAATATTTATCAGTAATTTGGTATAACCCAATGATGATGGAGCAATCCTCAGAAAAATTAATTGCATAATCAGTTGTTTGAGAGCTGCTTCCATTAGCTAGGTGGTAAGTTCCTAGGGACAGAGACGTACCTGTTCCTTTCCTGTCCTGGCACTAGGGCAGTGCCTGCACACAGTAGGTGCTCCATAAATGTCTGTTAAGTGAGTAAGCCAAGGCTGCTCTGCCCCAAGCAGTCGTCCTTCTTGAGGAATCAAAATGAGAGCTTCTTTGCTTTTCTCGGGGACCTCTGTCTGTCAAATGATTAGTCACCTATATGAATCAGACCCCTCAGCAGAAATTGGCTCTGGTTAACATAAAAGAAAAAGGAAGCTCTTGAAATGGATGGGAAGGCAAGAGAAGGCGGCTTGAAAATTGGGCAGGAAATGAAGGAAGGGGAAGGCAAGAGGAAGACTTGGCCAAAGTCATGCCAGGGAGGGGCAACTGACTCTGGCACCCTTGGGCCCTGCCACCACCCCCACTAGATTCCCCTCTGCCCTGCCATGGCCAGCTGCCCCTGCAGTACATGGATTCTGTCTTGTTCCTGTGTCTTGGATCACTTGCCTGAGAGTCAAGGCCTCAGAGGGAGGATCAGGTGGCTAAACCCAAGTGCTGTGCTGGGTGGTGGGCTGAGAAACGTTTAACAGCTTGCTCACCAGTGGGAAAAGCCCTGATTTGTAGCATTTGCTGACTTCCATGGTGAAGACATTCTCACCATGACTGATTTTTATTTGCCAACCATTTAACAAGCAGCTGGAAGGATTCCTGAGAATTTAAAAGTTGGTGCCGGTGGGCCGGTGAGCTGTGCTCCAGCATAGTCCTGTGTGTGCCCCATTGTCTGAGATTCCCACAGTAGGGAAAATCCCCTGGAAAGGAAGCAGAAAGGATGCCAGGTAGCCCTGCAACACCAGCGCACATCCATATCTCAAAGCAATCCAGGGTGTTGTGGCAGGGGCGCTATAACCCAAAGTGTGCTAGCCCTTTTACTTGTTAACAGGAGCTTTCAGAGATAATACCCAAAGGAAGGTGAACGATGAAATTTAAGATTGTGGGACAGGCCAGTGGGGGAGATGTTTGAAGGCAGAGATGGATGAGGGAAAGATGTTTAGATCTGTACCCTTCAGTTATCTCAGACAGTGTCCCTCCTATACTTGTAGCCCTCCAAGAACAAAGTCCCAGCCCTGAATTATCCAATAAGTGGTTGGGAAACAGGAAAGCCTTCTCCAGGAGGGATTTACCTCTTTTCCCAGGTTTCAAGTCCAAGGGCAAGAATAATTACAACAGTGGCTACTATGGTGTACACAGAGCTTCCTGTATGTGCCAGGCACTGTGTGAAGCATAGTCCTTCACCTAGGTAGCTTTTCTAAAGATAGATCACTCATGGATAATCCCCCTGGGATTTGAGCCCAGGCTGTCTAATGGCCAAGCCATGTTCCTGATCACAAAGCCATCCTGACTTGGCCCATCTCTGGGTTGTCTTTGAATGAACCACGAGGCATGCCCACATTTTGGAAAATGGAGAACCATTCAAAACCCTGGAGCTTCCAGACACACATTAGATTAAAGAGACTGCGGAGACAATGTGGTCAAGCTGATCTACACTGGCATCTGAGGTCTGCCCCTTGGCAGCTTTCTTCTATGTGAAAATGGATACAGGGATGCCCAATGCCAGGGCTATGGTGGAGCCGTGTTAGAGCACAGGACATCTGACACGTCATAGGCTGTTAGTGTCATTATGCATTTTTAGAAGATCGTTTACTTACATCGAAATTATTACGGACGTTTACTATTTTTGTTTTAAAAATCATCTCTCAGACATCGCTTAGAGATATTCACACATCGATTTAAGAGTTAAGACGTCAAAATGTGGGAGACTGGCTTATTGAGCAGGCAGTACTCCTGGGATGTCATCATGAAAGTAACTGATTTTTTTTCTCACGTTTTCCCTTGAAATATCCCTCAGAATTGCCTTTTCTGCTTCTGGATGAAGTCTCAGGTCAGTTCCATGTCTTTCCTGGTCACTCTTAGGGGCATAGAATGTTCGAGGTGACAACAGAGACAGCCTCCTCTCCAGACACTGGTTACATGCGGTGCTGGCTGATAACCAGAGTCTCTGCCTTCCTTCACAGTGACAGCTGCTGCCCCTCCACTGTAGGACCTCTTGCAGGCAAGGGCCTGCTGCACAGGAATGGGGGAAGGGAAATGGGCATTTTCTCCCTTTCCAGTTCTCTTCCACAGCTTGAAGATGACAGACAAATTCAGACTCTTCTGGGTTGAGTGAAACAACCAGTTTTTTTTTTTGAGATGGAGTTTAGCTGGAGTACAATGGCGTAATCTCGACTCACTGCAACCTCTGCCTCCCGGGTTCAAGCAATTCTCCTACCTCAGCCTCCCAAGTAGCTGGGATTACAAGCGTGCACCACCTTGCCTGGCTAATTTTTGTATTTTTAGTAGAGACGGGGTTTCACCATGTTGGTCAGGCTGGTCTCAAACTCCTGACCTCAAGTGATCCACCCCCCTCGGCCTCCCAAAGTACTGGGATTATAGGCATGAGCCACTGCGCCCGGCGGAAAGTCACATCATTTAAGAACCACCTAAGCAATGACCCATGTGAAGGGACACCTGGCCTTGGCCCTGCCACTGCCACTGCAGTGGGAAATGGGGTGGGGAAGAGGGGAGTAGGAAAGGGGGCAACAAAGTCCATCATTCCTTCCTCAGCCTTGTTGTAAGAGGTTTTCTGCTTGTGGGGCCTGGCAAGGGGCTTCCATGGGTTCTTTGGCTGGCGCCAGTGGAAATATTTGACTGCATATGTTACGACAAAGGCAGGGCATTTCCCCCAGGCAGGCTCACACCCCTGATAGTCTACTCCACACAGGTTCTTCCTGTTGGGATTCTATTGCCCAACAGCGTCACACCTGCTCCATGGGGAAAGGTCACACATTTTCTGTTCCATCAAATTGTGGGAGTAGAGACCCATTCAGTGCAGTAGCCCTCAACTAGTCAGCTCCTCCCTTGTCCTCAAAGTTTCCTGATCGGTCATCAGATACCAGGTCACCAGGTCCCCCTTGATGACAAGGGACACATGTCAAGCTCTCCATGTGATCCCTTGAAACCCCATTCTCCTGATTGAGGGAAGGAGGGAGGCAGCTTCACTCCGCCCTGCCTGGGTTGGTTCTCTCAGCTTAGGCATCTGCGGAGCGGTACCCTTTATAAATCTTCTCTAATGCCTAATGACCCAATCCCTCCAGGGGGTCTAGGCTTGGAGAGTCATAAGACTGGCTTCACGCCCACTGCTTTGGAATGCTCACCACTCCAGCACCTAAAGTTCCAATTTGGCATCCTGCAAGAATTTACCAACTGAGTGATAATTACAGGGGTCTTGGCCTGATGATATTTTACTACATCGTACACTTAGGATTTAGGCATTTCATTCTCTGTGAATGAAAGAACAAACAAAAATGCTTTAAAAAGTATACACTGACTAGGGCTAGGTGTGGTGGCTCATGCCTGTAATCCCAACATTTTGGGAGGCCGAGGCAGGCGGATCACCAGGTCAAGAGAGCAAGACCATCCTGGCCAACATGGTGAAACCCCGTCTCTACTAAAAATAAAAAAATTAGCCAGGCGTGGTAGCACGTGCCTGTAATCTCAGCTACTTGGGAGGCTGAGGCAGGAGAATTGCTTGAACCCGGGAAGCGGAGGTTGCAGTCAGCCGAGATCACACCACTGCACTCCAGCCTGGTGACAGAGCAAGACTCTGTCAAAAAAAAAGTATCCACTGACCACCATGTGAGATGGGAAAGAACAGGTAGAAAGGAAAATGGGCTGGTTCTTGGACAAAGAGTGCAAGACATGCCAATGCTCATTTTCATCATGATCTGGAATCTTAAGAGATGTAAGAACATAGTAGGAAGTGGAGTGTGATGTGAATCTGGAAGGGAACCCCAAGGGTGAGGGATCTGAGACAATGGCTGGTAGGAAGATAAGACTAGAAGAAACTATACTCTGTGTCCTGTCCTCTCCTGCAGGCTAACCATGTTCAGTCGTGAGTTCTACACTGAGTCCTCTCATGTCTTTCCATTAGTGTAGTAACAGTAAGAAACTATACTCTGTGTCCTGTCCTCTCCTGCAGGCTAACCATGTTCAGTCGTGAGTTCTACACTGAGTCCTCTCATGTCTTTCCATTAGTGTAGTAACAATGACTAAAAAGGCTCCCTGTGGAAATTGTGCCTCCCTGGCCTTCCACCTCTGCTTCTGCGCTTTGGTATCCTGGAGGAGAATGCCAGTCATCAGCCATCAGCCATGGCCAGTATGTTTCACCTAACAGCCTCCCATCTCTCTAGACCCTGTGCAGTCCGTTCCAGTCAGTTTAGTCATGCTTTGTAACAAACAACCCCCAAATCTTGGTGGCTTAAAACAATGAAGATCAGCCAGGCTCAGTGGCTCACACCTGTAATTCCAGCACTTTGGAATCACACGCCTGTAATTCCAGTACTTCTGTTGCCTAGGCTGGAGTGCAGCAGCACCGTCTCAGCTCACTGCAACCTCTGCCTCCTGGGTTCGAGCGATCCTCCTGCCTCAGCCTCCCAAGTAGCTGGATTACAGGAATTTGATGCTGAGGTCAGGAATTTGAAACCAGCCTGGCCAACATGGTGAAACACTGTCTCTATTAAAAATACAAAAATTAGCAAGGAGTAGTGGCGCACGCGTGTAATCCTAGCTACTCAGGAGGCTGAGGCAGGAGAATCGCTTGAACCTGGGAGGCAGAGGTTACAGTGAGCCGAGATTGCGCTGCTGCAAACTCCAGCCTGGGCGACAGAGTAAGACTCTGTCTCAAAAAACAAAAACAAAAACAAAAAACAAAAAAAACCCAAAGATCTATTTCTTGATCATGTCACATGCCTATTGTTGGGAGACTAGGGGCTTGTCCCGGCACTATCCTCACCCCAGGACCTAGGTGGGCAGAGGAGCTGTGAGCCGGCGTGTTGCCAGGTGTCTGGCAGAGGAAGACAGAGCTTAGCAAGTAGTGCGCTGGTTCCTGAAGCTTCCACCTTGAAATAACACAGGTCATTTTCCCTCACGTTTTATTAGCCAAAGCAAGTCACAGAGCTAACTCCATGTCACATGGCTAACTCCAATCCTATCATTACCCGGGAAAAAAAAAAAGAGAAGTATTTAATGAACAGCACTAAAGATGACCCCTGGGTCCTTCTCTCAGCCCTGTCAGAGGCATTCAGAGGACAGGTGTCTGGGCAAGTGGGAATGGGACACACACCAGAAATGGGTTAAATAATTTGGGTTAAAAAGAAAGGACCAAGGAGAAGGTTCTACCTGTAAGACAGTGGTGGCAGTGGGCTTGGAGGGTAGCTGGGAGGAGTGGTTTGAGAGCGGCCTGAGTGGCTTGGTGGGAATGGAAGAGAGTCAAGATCTCAGGAGAGTGAGAAGGGAGTGAGGAGGTTCTCATTGTCAGCTCTTGACTTCTCTGTACTCCCAACCATGGGGCTTCTTTGTGGGTGTAGTGGATTCAGCTTGGATCCTCCAGGCTGGCTTCTGTTAGCTGAGCATTTGATCCACCTCCTGAGCACAGGGAAGAAATACTGACTATTCTCCTCTGCTCTCTGTGCTGTCCTCTCTGAAACTTACCAGACCTGCCCTAAGCCCCTAACAGGGCATCTATATTCCTTCTCCTTAGAAATGGGAAATGTCTCATTGAGCCACCTGAAGAATCCTTTAATTATTTATTTATTTATTTATTTATTTATTTATTTATTTATTTATTATTTGAGACGGAGTCTCACTCTGTTGCCTAGGCTGGAGTGCAATGGCAAGATCTCGGCTCACTGCAACCTCTGCCTCCTGGCAGAGCAGTTCTCCTGCTTCAGCCTCCCAAGTAGCTGGGATTACAGATATGCACCACCGCACCTGGCTAATTTTTTTTGTATCTTCAGTGGAGATGGTGTTTCACTATGTTGGTCAGTCTGGTCTCAAAACTCTTGACCTCAGATGATCTGCGGGCCTCAGCCTCCCAAAGTGCTGGGATTACAGGCATGAGCCACCATGCCTGCCCTATTTATTTATTTGAGATGGAGTCTCCCACTGTCGCCTGGGCTGGGGTGTAGCAACGCTGTCTTGGCTCACTGCAACCTCTACCTCCTGGGTTCAAGTGATCCTCCTGCCTCAGCCTCCCAAGTAGCTGGATTGCAAGTGTGGGCCACCCTCACCTGGCTAATTTTTTTATTTTTAGTAGAGACGGGGTTTCACCATGTTGGCCAGGGTGGTCTCGAGCTCCTGGCCTCAAGTGATCCACCCACCTCAGCCTCCCAAACTGCTGGGATTACAGGCATGAGTCACCATGCCCAGCCAGAGTCCCTTTATTTTAAAAAATATTATAAAAAATTCCAAATACTGGCTGGGCGTGGCTCATGCCTGTAATCCCAGCACTTTGGGAGGCTGAGGCAGGCAGATCATGAGGTCGGGAGATCGAGACCATCCTGGCTAACACAGTGAAACCCCGTCTCTACTAAAAATAAAAAAATTAGCCAGGCGTGGTGGCAGGTGCCTGTAGTCCCAGCTACTTGGGAGGCTGAGGAAGGAGAATGGCGTGAACCCAGGAGGCGGAGCTTGCAGTGAGCTGAGATGGTGCCACCGCACTCCAGCCTGGGCGACAGAGTGAGATTCCGTCTCAAAAAAAAAAATTCCAGCTACTGAGACATAGAGAGACGAGTACAGTGCACCTCCATGCAGACATCATGCAAGATGTTTTCGGCAGTTTTGCTGTCTAAGAACAGAATCACCATGCTAAACTCTGCAGAAACTTGGTCCCATCTTATCTGCACGAGAGTCTTACTATTATTTGTCCCATTTTATAAATGAGGAACTGGGACCCAGAGAAGCTAAGTGACTTGGCCAAATTCACACAGCTAGTGAGGATAGAGCTGATGGCACATCCACCCCTGGCAGGGCCGCTGGAGGGTGTTACAGCCTCAGGGGTAGATAGAGCTTGGCTAGAGGCCATGGCAGGGAAGCAGGCATGTCTGTCTTAACAAGGTGCTAGCCGCGTGTAAGCCTGGCTCCCCTTCCAGCCTGCTTTGCTCTGAGCTGGGGCGTCACTTATCAAGAGCTAGAGGAGGAGGCAAAATCCAAGAAATCAGAAGGACCCTTATCCCCAAAGAGGAATCGTCGTGAAATGCAATAGTGTGGGCGCATAGACATTCATTTGCCATTTACGCTAGCATTTATTCTTCAGTGTTTACTGAGTCCTGACTCTGCACCAGCTCTGAAAATACAAAAATGAGTGAGCCGGGCCTGGCCCTTGCCCTGTAGGGGAGACTCCTGCCTCTCTGGGTGACTGACTAGATGATCTCAAATGCCTGCATTGGAGTCTCCCTTTCCTCACCATTGTGAGCTACTGAATTACACACTTTAAAGTGGTTAATTTTATGTTCTAGGAAGTTTATTTCAATTTTAAAAATAGGCAGAGTGATAGCCTCTGTACAGCAAGACTGTTGTGAAGATTAAGTCAGCTCATGCACATAGATGAGTGGGAGCTGCTACCTCCTTCCGTGCCCATGGGCAGGGGTAACATTCCAAGTACTGAACAACCCGGAAGGCACAGTCAGCAATCACTAAGTAGGTCAGAGCTGAATATGGGCCTTGGTGTTGCTGTGTTTTCACAGATAGATCCCTAGACAGCTCTGGTTAGTGGGTGCTGTTTGGTCTTATGAATAGGTTTCCGGCCAGGCACGGTGGCTCATGCCTGTAATCCCAGCACTTTGGGAGGCCAGCACGGGCAGATCACTTGAGATCAGGAGTTCGAGACCAGCCTGGTCAACATGGTGAAACCTCGTCTCTACTAAAAATACAAAAATTAGCCGGGCATGATGGTGCACACTTGTAATCCCAGCTACTTGGGAGGCTGAGGCAGGAGAATAGCTTGAACCCAGGAGGCGGGTGTTGCAGTGAGCTGACATCACACCCCTGCGCTCCAGCCTGGGCGACAGAGCAGAGCAAGACTCCATCTCAAAAAAATAAAAATCAAAATAATAATAATGAGTAGGTTTCCCAAAGGTGGCTGGCCTCTTGACCCTAGCTGGCTGAGGTTCATCCATGCTGTTGGTCTCCAGGGCTGGAAGCATGTGTGGATGGATCCCACTCCTAACCCCTATACCCATCCCTTCTAATACACCCACCCTTGTAAGTGCAGGGCCAAGAATAGCTGGAGAGTAACAAAAGATTGGAGACATACCCAGATCCTCCTCTTGTGCTTAAAGCCTGTGTCTTTCACTCTGGTGGGTTCCTGCAAGAGAAAGAACAGTTTGCTACTCTTGTCTTGGTAATGAGCCCTTTCTAAGGACCTACCATATCCAAAGTTCCCACGGAAGGATGCATCAGCCCCCGTGTACCTGCTGGAGGGGAGAGGTGTGAGCAAGAGCTTTGCCCGTTGCTGCTATGAATCCGCCTGAAATAAATTAATTTGTTCTGTGCTAGTTACAGACATGTTACAAAGCTTCTTCTTTGAAAGTGGCAGCAAATGTCTTCTCATATTAATGAGGATGATTCTGGGGGAAAAAAGTCTCTAGAAAGGTTTTTTCTTCTTCCAGAGTGTTAGGCTGTCTACGTCTCATTACTTGGGGAAGATTCTCTTTCTCCTGCCTCTTCCATGTTATTAAAAACCAGTTTGTTCCCATGTTCATGTGTGGCTGTAGGATTAGACCACATGCAAGAAATTCAACAACAATTGGAACTGGGATTGGAATTGGGGTCGGACTGGGGAGGAAAAGTCTGCCAGCTCTATTTGCAGAAACCCACATGGAAAGATAAATTGCAGCAAGAAACTCTGACAATCCAGTGAAATAATTAATGCATCATTGTGAAGTATTCTAAATCACATTCCTCAGTATCATTTTCCCCATTTGGCTGCTACCAGTAAACTGAGATGTGTGATCCTATAGTGTAGTGCTGCTCTCCCCCAAAGAAGCTCACTGGGATTAGGAAATGCTAATGAATTAGGTGGCACATGACCATGAATCTGCTATTATTACACCTACATTACAGATAAGAGACTGAATCATCAAAAAATGTAAGTAATCTGCTTGGTGTCAACTTAGAAGTCACTGGTGATGGGCTGGGTGTGGTGGCTCATGCCTGTAATCCCAGCACTTTGGTGAGGCCAAGGTGGGATCACTTGAGGTCAAGAGTTGGAGACCAGTCTGGCCAACATGGCGAAACCCTGTCTCTACTAAAAATACAAAAAAATACCACCAGGCATGGTGGTGGGCACCTGTAACCCTAGTTACTCGGGAGGCTGAGGCAGGAGAATAGCTTGGACCCGGAAGGCAGAGGTTGCAGTAAGCCAAGATGGCATCATTGCACTCCAGCCTGGGACACAAGAGCAAGACTGTCTCAAAAAAAGAAAGAAAGAAAGAAAGAAAGAAAGAAAGAAAGAAAGAAAGAAAGAAAGAAAGAAAAAGTCACTGGTGATGATTTGGAAAGATCCGCTGCTCTACCCTGGCTGATGTAAATTCACTGTTTCCCCCAGGCCAAGGTTAACAGACAAAAGTCAGGGGCAAGATATTTCCTGAAGTCTCTGGCCTTCAGACCTCTCCCCATTGTGTGGGGGAGAAAGGGGAGGCTGGGAGGAATCCTGTAGAGACAGGAGGCATCTGGGAGGACCAGTGGGGGGCTGCAAACCTGCTGTTGACTGACCATTGCTAGGAGGACAGGAACAGACAGATTCCAAATAGAGAAACAGGTGCATTGCTCCAGGGCTGCCGCTGCGGGCCCCTCGCTCAAAGTTATCTAAAAGACCGTATGTCTTTGACATATGGACCTGAAGGGTGTGGAGCAGGTGAAGAGGCAGGGGTGCCTTGCACTATCCCCAGTCCGTTCACCTCCTATTTTGAGGCCAGGAGCCTGGGACAAGCTTATGTCTCCCAAAAACTGCTGAGAAGAGACCACTCACATCGCTTTGAGCTCAGTCCAAGAGAGGAACCAGAGCCTGGGAAACTTGGAGAGGGTGCTGGATCCTGAAAACATTGTCATTTCAACCCTGGGAGGGCTTTTATGTTTGCAGGGGATGGAGGCCTGCATGCATCTTTGGGAATGTGTTTCCCTAGGTTCTGGAAAAGCCACCCAGAGAAGCACACACATTAGGGAGGCCATCTGCCCCATGCATGTGCGGGTTCTTGAACAGGGATACAAACCACCGACTGCATTCAACCTTCTGATGTGATCTGTTTGGCCTAAACAATGTTTTAAAAATAAACAAGTTCACAGTTAAAAATTAGAATCTCCTTTTTTTTTTTTTTTTTTTTGAGATGGAGTCTTGCTCTATTGCCCAGGCTGGAGTGCAGTGGCTGGATCTCAGCTCACTGCAAGCTCCGCCTCCCAGGTTCACTCCATTCTCCTGCCTCAGCCTCCTGAGTAGCTGGGACTACAGGCATCCGCCACCTCGCCCAGCTAGTTTTTTGTGTTTTTTAGTAGAGACGGGGTTTCACCATGTTAGCTGAATGGTCTCGATCTCCTGACCTGGTGATCCGCCCGTCTCGGCCTCCCAAAGTGCTGGGATTACAGGCTCCTTACTTCTTTTGTTTTTTTTTGTTTGTTTGTTTCATTTTGAGATGGAGTCTCGCTCTGTCACCCAGACTGTAGTGCAGTGGCACAATCTCAGCTCACTGCAACCTCCGCCTCCCGGGTTCAAGTGATTCCTGTGCCTCAGCCTCCCTAGTAGCTGAGATTACAGGCGTTTGCCACCACGCCTGACTGATTTTTGTATTTTTAGTAGAGAGATGGTTTCACCATGTTGGCCAGGCTGGTCTCAAACTCCTGACCTCAAGTGATCCGCCCACCTCAGCTTCCCAAAATGATGGGATTACAGGCATGAGCCACCATGCCTGGCTTTACTTCTTTTTTTCTTAAAGCAACAAAACTTGAAAATCTAGCATCGCTCCACCTACATTTGCAGATGGCCCCCAACTCCCCTTTGGACGGGTTTGTAGGCTCCAGTGCACCCCTCCCCTATAGCACCAATATTGCTTGTAGCTCCCTCACCCCACGTGGAAGCTGAACACTTATCATTTCATTTGCACCATTGTTTTCATTATAGAAGAGCCTGTGTTTCTTCGTACCTGGGTCTCTATCAAACATGGATCAAAATAATATGGTAAGGTGTCTCTGTGACTCCTCAGGGGCATTTGGGTTTGCATCCCCTGATATAGGAGATTGTCTCTCTTGAAGTGAGAAGCCAGTGAGATTTCCTTTGGATAATATTTTTCCTAAAAAGGGATCTAGACAACCTGCAGCATCCAACTGTTATTTGTTTTTGAGGAAATATTAATAATAAAGTTAACATTTATTGAGTACTTGCTCTGTGCTTGACAATTTCCCAAGCTCTTTACGTGATTTTTTTTTTTTTTTTTGAGATGGAGTTTCTTCTAGTCACCCTGGCTTGAGTGCAACGGCGTGATCTTGGCTCACTGCAACCTCCACCTCCCAGGTTCAAGCGATTCTCCTGCCTCAGCCTCACAAGTAGCTGGGATTACAGGCATACACCACCACGCCCGGCTAATTTTTGTATTTTTAGTAGAGATGGGGTTTCACCATGTTGGTCAGGCTTGTCTCGAACTCCTGACCTCAGGTGATCTGCCTGACTCGGCCTCCCAAAGTGCTGGGATTACAGGTGTGAGCCACGGTGCCCAGCCTACATGAATTAATTTATGTAATTCTCACAAGGATATGCAGTAAATACAATTATTCCTAATTTATTATTTTTTTATTTTTATTGAGACAGGGTCTTGCTCTGTCACCCAGGCTAGACGTACAGCAGTGCTATCATGGCTCACTGCAGCCTTGACCTGGCTCAAACAATCCTCCCGACTCAGTCTCACGATTAGCTGAACCTACAGGCACGTGTCACAGCTAATTTATCTTGTTTTTGTTTTTTTGTTGTGATGGGGGTCTTGCTTTGTTGCCCAAGCTGTACATTATTGCCATTTAATAGATGACGAGACAGAGGCATAAAAAACTTGAGTAATTTTCCCAATATCACTCAGTGAGGAAGTGGCAGAGCCAAAATTCAAATGCAAGCATCACAAGCCATGGGGCCCCAGAGATGGGGCAGTTACTTGCCATGCTATCGTGCCTGTGTGTGTCTTTTCTGGACCAGTTTTCACAGGTTCATCAGTCAGGATGGGCTACTAGACCATGCTACATACAGAAGCAACCCTCAAATCTCAGTGGCTTAAAACAACAAAAGCTTATTTCTTGCTTATGCCACATGATTACTGAGGGTCAGCTGATGTGTCATTGTGGTCCTGGACAGACAGAGCTAACCCATCTGGAACACCGCCAGTTGCCATGGCAAAGAGGAAAGACAGCATAGCCCCTGTGCATCAGCTCTTAAAGGCTTTTCCCCTAGAAAGTGGAGCTCATCACTTCTGCTCCAGTTTCACTGGCCAAAGCAAGTCACATGGCCAAGCCCAACTGCAAGAGGCTGGGGCAGTGCAACCCTCCTGCAGAGAGAAGGGCTGGTGAGCAGTTTGCAGAAGAGGAGATGGAGCTGACTTGCAAGATGCACATTTGTGACCTTCAGGAAATAAGCAGAGCTGTTTGGGGGCCCAGAGGACAAAGTTTGCACAGTTAGGAAGATGGCTTTCCTCCCTACCTCTGCTGCAGCTCCTTAGACAGCACTGATGGCTTCAGAAAACTCAGGATGTCCACTTATCAGGACTATTGGCATGCAAAGGGCACATTTCTGTACCCAGTGCTTTGCATATGCTGTTTGCTCTGCCTGGGTCTCTTCCCCACCCTACCTCCTCACCTACTTAGTTCCTTCATCCTTCATATCTCATCAGTAAGTCCAGTTCCTCTGGGAAGCCTCTCTTATAACTTCCACTGTATTAGACCCCCTGTTATTCTGCATTGCACCCTTTGGTTTTAATTGCCTGCACTTATTAAAGATTATTCTTGCATGTGGATCTGCGTGATAATGTGATTGCGCTTATTTTCCCAAAAAGCCTGTAAGCTTCATGAAGGTAGGCTCCAAGACTGTTTCACTCACCTTGCCCCCCCAGCACCTGGCACAGTATGAGGCACATCACCAAGTCTCTCCTTAATGCCAGTGAATGCAAGTGAAGACAGGCCATGCAGTGGGGGACTGCAGCTGACAAACAAGACTGTGGGCACATGGGAGGTTCCCCTTCTAGGACTTCAAGAAATAATTTAGGGGAAATTTCCAGGGGTTCAGTGGTCCTGGAACTGAGGTAGAGTCAAGACAGGAGAGAGTTCATAGAAAGGATAAGCAATATTTTATCAGAGGCCCCCCAGAACCCCTGATCCTGAGTCAAGCATCAGGAGGCAAGTAGTTTATATGAGAGATGATCTCAAGGGGCACTGGCAGGGGACTGGGGAAGGAGGCAGGAATGGGGAGGAAGCCAGCCATTCTCAACTTATCAGTGTGGCCATGGAAGCACATCCTACCCACCACAAGCATTCTGGGTGTGGTGTAAAACACATGCCTAGAGTTAATCCCATCTAGGCAGTGAGGGAGCTGGGGTATTTATACACTGACTCCAGCTGATCATTGATCCAGGGTTGCTCTCAGGGGTCTGCCAAGTGGACAACAGAGATGGCTTCTGCAGCAAGGGAAAATACCAGACGGAAATGCAGGTGCTGGCAGTTGCAGAGCAATGAGGGCACAGTTGGCATCTGCTTCACTAAGGAAGAGTCCATTTATTCCATTCTCACTGTGGCATCTCCTATACTGGTGAGAGCTGAGGTTCTACTCTAAGCTTCTCAATATCCATTTTGCATTTTCTGGCTCTCTGGGAGTGCTCCGGGAAGTCCTTGACGTAGACTCAGGCTAGTCTGGTGTAGAATTTATGTTTATGGCTTGGCCATATCTCTACTGCTATTTCATTCGTCATTCATCATTTCACTTAATAGACCCCTCAAACATTTATTGAATTTCTTTGTTTGGCTGGCACTGACCTAGAGGCTGGGGTATAACAATCAGATAAAGCACAATCTCTGCTTTGAAGTACTTTATAAAGCAGTATTTCCCAGGATTTAGAGAGGTGCTAAATACCAAACAAGATATTTTGTTAAATAAGTTTGAAAAGCTTTGCAAAATACCACCTCTTCTTGGACAACTGCAAAGCACATTGACATATTAAAGGCTCTGAGAATGTCTGCAGAAAAGATATCTGTTTATTTTACCTAGGATTTTCCACACTTATTTGGCATTGGAGCCCTTTTCTACCAAATTGCCTTTATTAACATCCCAAGGAATTTGAATTCTGTGGAACATACTTCGACAAAGTTACTTGATTTCCATCTAATCCACTGAAGGCCTCAATAGCAAAAAAAAAAAAAAAAAGTTGAGTCGGCAAGAATTCACTCTCTCGGCCTTAGAGCTGGGTCTTCACTCTCTGGTCTTTGAGTTGGGACATCAGTCCTTTGCCTTTGGGATTGGACTTGAACTGAAACTTACATTATTGGCTCTCCTGGTCTCAGGTCTTTGGCCTCAAGACTGGAACAATACCATCAGCTTTCCTGTGTGTCCAGCTTGCCAACAGCAGATTTGGGGGCTTCTCAGCCTCCATTATCAATTGAGTTGATTCTTCATCATATATGATATATCCTGTTGCTTCTGGTTCTCTGAAGAACCCTAACTGATACAAGTTTTGGTTGAGATTTTTGATGGGATGGTCTGCAGGGCCTCATGGCTCACTGGCTGCTTTATAGATGAATAGCTACGAAGGAAATCTCAAATCCTTCACATGACTGACCTGCTCTGGGATATAGAAACTATCTGCCTCCTCATGGAGTCAGAGTTCTTGGTTCTCAGAAATACATACATTGTATATTCATTAAAAACACTATTTATACATTCTGATGGGAAAAAGTCCAAATAATAGAAACACTGATACAGTAATTACACTTAGTTTTGGAGCTAATTTTATTGCAAAATTGTCCTTAAATTGTTTCTTGACTTTGCCCTTAATCATGACCCTCACAGGAAACACTCAGAGGAAATCAGCATATGGCTCTTTAATGAACCAGCAGTGCATGACCAAGAAGTGTGGAGGTTGGTGTTTATTTTGAGATCAAAGGGAGCAAAATGAAGCCCAGAGGTACTTGTTTTCAGAAAAAAAAAAAAAATCACACTCCTGTGTGTGAGGGTGACGGGAATCTTTTTAATTTAACAGTTTTCTCCTGACTGTCCTGTTTACTCCCACCACTAATCTGAATCTATAAATAGCATTTAAATATTGCCCCCTGGCTGTTTAATACACAGTCAATTATTTACTTTTAATTAAGAGATTTCCAAAGAGCCTCCTTCCATTTCACCCTTGCAGCCAAACAACAGAGGGTGTGGCCTTTCCACAAAGAATGACTTTCTGTAACTCACAGCCAAGAAAAGACACTGAAACAGGAGGAGACTAAGGAGCACTTCCTCTCTTTGACTTGAAGCAAGGCCAGGCTTAAAGACGATCATTTTTCCCCCCAGAACTTAAAAAAAAAAAAAAAAAAAAAAAAAAAAAAAAAGCTGTATGCTCACTACATGATGCAGGATGAGGCCAGAACCTGGCACAATTCCTGGTCCCAGGTCTGTTCCGTTCCATCTTTGGTTGCTTACTGCTTGCCTAAGTCCTTCACCTCCCCAAGAGTTCGGCAAAAACCTGGTTGTTGAAATGCTGTCGTGTGGATAACACGCCATCTAGTGGTTAATAGGACAATTGCAAAAATAGCTTCACAGGTCATACCTCAAATTATTCCAAAATTGGGCTTCTGACCTCAGTTATCTATGCCACTGGTTCTCAGGGTTTGCTTCTCATTAAAATCACCCGGGGAGCCTTTAAAAATCTGATGTCCAGGCCGTACCTTATCACAATTAAATCAGAATCTCTGGACGGAGGGCCCAGACATCAGCATTTTTAAAAATCCCCAGGTGATTCCAAAGGGCAGCCAAGCTTGAGAACTGGTGACCTTTGCAACCAAAACAATGGGTTAAAAGGTAGAAACACTTTATGCAGTTATTATAAATCACATGTATCATAAAAAACACTTAATACATAAAGCATATATAGAAGTTGATTTTTTTCCTTCTTCTTCTTTATAATTGGATTTCCTTGATCTTGTTTAGACAGGGTCTCACTCTGTCCCCCAGGCTGAAGTGCAGTGGTGAGATCTCGGCTTACTGCACACTCCGCCTCCTGGGTTCAAGCGATTCTTGTGCCTCAGCCTCCCGAATAACTGGGACTACAGGCATGTGCCACCACGCCTGGCTAATTTTTGTATTTTTAGTAGAGATAGGGTTTTGCCATGCTGACCAGGCTGGTCTTGAACTCCTGGCCTCAAGTGATCCACCTACCTCAGCCTCCCAAAGTATTGGGATTACAGGCATGAGCCGCCATGCCTGGCTCATAATAGTACTTAAAACTTGTTTTTTCAACTTAATATGTTATGGATATCTCATATAGTCAATACTCTAGATCTAACTCGTTTTCTTTTTTAAAAAAACTTTTATTTTAGGTTCAGGGGTATATGTGCAGGTTTGTTATGTAGGTAAACTCATGTCACTGGGGTTTGTGTACAGATTATTTTGTCACCCAAGTACAAAGCCTAGTACCCAATAGTTATTTTTTTCTGATCCTCTTCCTCCTTCCTCCCTCCACCCTTAGGTAGTCCTCAGTGTCTATTCTCTTTTTTTGTGTCCATGTCTTCTCATCATTGAACTCCCACTTATAAGTGAGAACATGCAGTATTTGGTTTTCTGTTCCTGTGTTAGTTTGTTAAGGATAATGGCCTCCAGCTCCATCCATGTTTCTGCAAACGGCATGATCTTGTTCTTTTTTATGGCTGTATGGTATTTCATGGTGTATATGTACCATATCTTCTTTATAAAGTCTACTATTGATGGGCATTTAGGTTGATTCCATGTTTTTGCTATTGTGAATAGTGCTGCAGTGAACATAAGTGTGCATGTATCTTTATAATAGAATGATTTATATTCCTTTGGGTACATACCCAGTAATGGGATTGCTGGGTCGAATGGTGGTTCTGTTTTTAGCTCTTTTGGGAATCGTCACTCTGCTTTCCATAATAGTTAACCAATTTACACTCCCACCAACAGTGTATAAGCATTCCCTTTTCTCCACAACCTCACCAGCATCTGTTATTTTTTGACTTTTCAATAGTAGCCATTCTGACTGGTGTGAGATGGTATCTCACTGTAGTTTTGATTTGCATTTCTCAAATGATCAGTGATATTGAGCTTTTTTTCCTATACTTGTTGGCCACATATGTCTTCTTTTGAAAAGTATCTATTCATGTTCTTTGCCCACTCTTTAATGAGGTTGTTTTCTCCTTATAGATGCTGAATATTAGACCTTGTAAATATTTTCTGCCATTCTGCAGGTTGTCTGTTTACTTTGTTGATAGTTTCTTTTGCTGTGCAGAAGCTCCCAATTTTATTAGATCCCATTTGTCAATCTTTGCTTTTGTGGCAATTGCTTTTGGTGTCCTCATCATGAAATCTTTGGCAGTCCCTATGTCCAGAATGGTATTGCTTAGGTTGTCTTCCAAGGCTCTTGTAGTTTTGGGTTTTACATTTAAGTCTTGAATTCATCTTGAATTGATTTTTGCATATGGTGTAAGGAAGGGGTCCGGTTTCAATCTTCTGCATGTGACTAGGCAGTTATCTCAGCACCATTTATCAAATAGGGAGCTCTTTCCCCATTGCTTGTTTTGTCAGCATTGTTGGAGATCAGACGGTTGTAGGAGTGTGGCCTTATTCAGTGCTGTTCCTATCAAACTACCAAGGACATTCCTCAGAGATCTAGAAAAAACTATTTAAAAATTCATATGGAACCAAAAAAGAGCCCAAATAGCAATCCTAAGCAAAAAGAACAAAGCTGGAGGCGTTACCTTACCCAACTTCAAATTATACTACAGGGCTACAGTAACCAAAACAGCATGGTACTGGTACAAAAACAGACATGTAGACCAGGGGAACAGAGCAGAGAGCCCAGAAATAAGGCCTAACTCATTTTCAATAGCTGTGAAAAATGAAAAACCACCTGTAAATATGTGTCCTTTGAGGTATAACATCCACCAGTGGATTTCTTTGGTTAGATGGTGTATATGTTTGACATTTAACCAAAGCTTCTGGCCAGCATTCTTTGTCCAAAGGACAGTAATTCACTCTCCCACTAACATTGTATGAACTATTTCATCTACACCTTCATAAGCACTGAATGCTATCAAGCTTTTTAATTCTTGCCAATATGATTTGTGAGAAATCCTATCATGTTACCTTATAAAATACATTGCATTTCCCTGTCTAGTGAGTCTGGGGATCTTTCACTTACTGACCATTTTCATTTCCCTTCCCATGTATTACCCAGTCACGTCCTTTGTGCGTATTTCTGTTGGGTTGAGAGTTTTTTTCCTTATCAGTTGCAAGAGCTCCTTATGTATTACAGATGTTAATTCACGAATCAAGAATGTTGCAGATATTTTCCCCAATCTGTTCTTTTTTTTTTTTTGAGACGGAGTCTTGCTCTGTCACCCAGGCTGGAGTGCAGTGGCACAATCTTGGCTCACTGCAAGCTCTGCCTCCTGGGTTCATGCTGTTCTCCTGCCTCAGCCTCCTAAGTAGCTGGGACTACAGGCGCCCGCCACCACACCCGGCTAATTTTTTGTATTTTTAGTAGAGACGGGGTTTCACCGTGTTAGCCAGGATGGTCTTGATCTCCTGACCTTGTGATCCGCCCACCTCAGCCTCCCAAAGTGCTGGGATTACAGGCATGAGCCACCGGCACCCGGTCTACCCCAATCTGTTCTTGTGTTTTAACTTTTATTGTATTAATTTTTATTTATTTATTTGAGACAAGGTCTTGCTCTGTTACCCAGGCTGGAGTGCAGTGACCCAATCACGAACTCCCGGACTCAGACAATTCTCCCATTTCTGCCTCCATACCTGGCTAATTTACAAATATTTTTGTAAAGACAGGGTCTCCCTATGTTGCCCTGGCTTCTCTTGGACTCCTCAAGTGATCCTCCCACCTTAGCCTGGCAAAGTGTTGGGATTACAGTCATGAGTCACTGCACCTGGCCATGTTTTAACTTTTTATAGTCAAACTTGTCTTTTCTCTTCTGGATTCTAGATTTCCTGTAACGCATAAGCAACAACCCCCACCCCCGCCACACCCCAATCTTGAAATTATACACATTTTCTCCTAAATTTATTCTATTATTTTTTGTTTTATTTTTCATTTAGGGTTAATTCATTCATAATGATTTTATTCATGGCTGGAGGTGTTATTTTCCAGATGAATAAACAATTACGTTAGTTTATTCACCATCTTCTTAAATACACCATCTTCTCTCCCACTGAACTAAAATGCCATGTTTATAATGTATTAAATTTGAATATACACTCAGATTTTTTTTTGACTTTCTGGTCTTCTGATCTGCACACTTATTTATAAGCTAAAGTCATACAGTTTTTAAATTATTATATTAGCTTTGTAGAAAGTTTTAATAGCTGGTAAGGGAATCCCACTCACTGTCTTTTCACAGTTAAATATTTTTGTTGTCAGTTCTAAAACATTTAGAATTTCTCCAATATAAATGCTAAATACTTTTTGTATAGCCCCAGGAAAAGACTTCTGATATTCTGATTGGAATTAACTTAAGGTACATATTTATTTGGAAATCATTGACATTTATCATGATTAATTCTTCCCATTCAAGGACAGCCTGTGTCTCACAATTAGTTGAAATATTGTTTTTATGCCCTGTAACAAAATGTATAGCTTTCTTCATGGAGGTCTCACAATTTTTGGTAAATTTTAACAGTTAATTTTTCTAAGTAAATAATATAGTGGCTATACAGCATTTAACCCAGAAATCCAGTGTGTACTAACTATTACAAATGTTAGATATTAAAATTATTGTTGTTATTTTTATTAGTAGCTTAACTTATTCTCATTGAGTAAAATCATAGAAAAGATAAAGTTTGAAAAAGCTCTTTGCTGGTTAACTCACATAGATTCTCGATATTGTAAAAATGTAATTTCTCCCCAAAATTGATCTATAGAATCAATACAATTCCAATAAAAATTCTAGTAGATTGTATGTGTGTGTGTAAATTGACAAGTTGCTTGTAAAATTTATATAGAAAGACAAAGAGCCAAAAATAACCAAGCTAATCTTGAAGGAAAATAAGAGGACTTATACCAGAGGATATTGAGACTTCTTATGAAACTCAATAATTAAGACAATGTGGTATTTTTTTTTTTTTTGAGACGGAGTCTCGCTCTGTCACCCATGCTGGAGTGCAGTGGCCGGATCTCAGCTCACTGCAAGCTCTGCCTCCCAGGTTTACACCATTCTCCTGCCTCAGCCTCCCGAGTAGCTGGGACTACAGGTGCCCGCCACCACACCCGGCTAGTTTTTTGTATTTTTAGTAGAGACGGGGTTTCACCGTGTTAGCCAGGATGGTCTCGATCTCCTGACCTCGTGATCCGCCCGTCTTGGCCTCCCAGAGTGCTGGGATTACAGGCTTGAGCCACCGCGCCCGGCTGACAGTGTGGTATTTAAGCAAGATTAGACAAATGACGAATAGAACAGAATAGTCTAGAGGTACACACACATGCTCAATTTATGACGAGTCAGAGCAATAGGAAGGTATGATCTTTTCAATAAATAGTGCTCGGTCAATTAAAAATTAATGTTTATGTTAATCTCTATAAACATTTTACAGGTGGATTATAAGTCAAAATATAAAAGGTAAAACAAAAAAACATATAAAAGACAATATAGGAGAATGCCTTCATGACCTTGGGATAGACAAGGACTTCTTTCACAGTATACAAAAAAACAAAAAGGAAGTAAAACATTGGCTGGGCATGGTGGCTTATGCCTGTAATCCCAGCACTTTGGGAGGCCGAGGTGAATGCATCACTTGAGTTCAAGACCAGCCTGGCCAACATGGTGAAACTCTGTCTCTACTAGAAATACAAAATTTAGCCAGGCATGGTGGTGGGTGACTATAATCCCAGCTACTCAGGAGGCTGAGGCAGGAGAATAGCATGAACCCAGGAGGTGGAGGTTGCAGTGAACTGCGATCACACCACTGCACTCCAGCCTGGGTGACAGAGCAAGACTCCATCTCAAAAAAGAAAAAAAGTAAGTAAAGCATTATAAATTGACCTATATTAAGATTAAGAATTATTTATTGAAAGGCACCATTATTTGGCTCAACATAAGAAAATCAATCAATGCAATATACCATATTATTGGAATAAAAGAGAAAAAACAACATGATCATCTCAATAGATGCAGAAAAAGCATTTGACAAAATCCACCACCCTCTCATAATAAAAACACTCAACAAACTAGGAATAGAAGGGAACTCACTTAACCTGATGAAGGGCATCTATGAAAATCCCACAATTAACATCATTCTTAATAAAGAAAGACCTAATGGTGAAAAGGCAAAAGACCTAAGATTCTCCTAAGATCAAGAACAAGGCAAAGATGTCCATTTTCATTATTTCTATTTGTCATTGTCCCAAAGGCTCCCAGGGCAATTAGGTAAGAAAGTAAACTAAAAGGCATCTAGACTGGAAAGGAAGAAGACTATCTCTATTTGCAGATGACATGATCTTGTATATAGAAAATTCAAAGGGATACATACCAAAGAAACTTATTAGAATAAATGAGTTTGGCAAGGTTGCAGAATACAAGGTCAATATACAAAAATCCGTTGTATTTCTATATATGAGCAATGAGGAATCTGAAAATGAAACTAAAAAATAATTCCATTTATAGTAGCATCATAGGGAGTAATATAGGAGTAAATTTAACAAAAGACGTACAAGATTTGTATACTGAAAAGTACAACACATTGTTAAAAGAAATAAGATTTAAAGAAATGAAAAGACATCCATGTTCATGGATTGGAACACTTAATATTGTTAAGATGACAATCCTCTCCAAATTGATCAACAGATCCACTTCAGTTCCTAGCAAAATCCCAGCTGCTTGTTTTGCGGAAGTTGAAAGCTGATTCTAAAATTCATATAAAATTTTCTGATTCAAGGGACCCAGAATAGTCAGAACAATCTTGCAAAAACAGAACGAAGTTAGAAGACTGAAGCTTCCTTGATTTCAAAACTTACTACAGAGCTACAGTAATCAAGGCTTTGTGGTACTGGGATAAGGATAGCCATATAGATCAATGAAATAGAATTGAAAATCCAGAAATAAACCCTTGCACTAATGGTCAACTGATTTTTGACAAGCATGCTGAGGCAATTTAATGGTGGGAAAGAATATTCTTTCCAATACATAGTGCTGAACAACTGCAGATCCACATGCAAGGAGTGAAATTGGATCCCTACCTCACACCATACCCCAAAATTAACTTGAAATGGATCGTACACTAAAGCTAAAACTATCAAACTCTTAGAAGGAGACATAGGTGCAAATCTTTATGATTGTGGATTAGGCAATGATTCTTTAGACATGATACCAAAAGTACAAGTAACCAAAGAAGAAATAGATAAATTGGACTTCTTCAAAATTAAAAACTTTTGTACTTCAAAGGATGCCATCAAGAAAATGGAAGACAACCCATAGAATGATAGAAACTATTTGCAAATCATGTATGTGATAAGGGACTTGTAGTCAGATATAACTCTTACAACTCAACATGAAGAAACAAATAATACAATTAAAAAATGAGCTAAGGATTTGAACAGACATTTCTTTCTTTTTCTTTTTCTTTTTTCTTTCTTTTTTCTTTTTTTCTTTTTTTTTTTTTTTAAAAAAAAAACAGTCTTGCTCTGGCACCCAGGCTGGAATGCTGTGGCATGACTTTGACTCACTGAAACCTTTGCCTCCTGGGTTCAAGTGATTCTCCTGCCTCAGCTTCCTGAGTAGCTGGGATTACCGGCATGTGCTGCCATGTCTGGCTAATTTTTGTATTTTTAGTAGAGATGGGGTTTCATCATGTTGGCCAGGCTGGTCTTGAACTCCTGGTCTCAAGTGATCCTCCTGCCTTGGCCTCCCAAAGTGCTGGGATTACAGGCATGAGCCATCGCACCAGGTTGAACAGACATTTCTTCAAAGAAGATGTATGAATTGCCAATAAGCAGATGAAAAGATGCTAAACATCATTAATCAGGAAAATGCAAATCAAAACCACAATTAAATACCACTTTCTATTCTCTAGGATAGCTATAATAAAAAAGATAGACAATAGCAAGTGCTGGCAAGGATGTAGATAAATTGAACCCTCATACCTTGCTGATGGGAATGTAAAATGGTGAGGCTGCTTTTAAGAACAGTTTGGTCATTCCTCAAAAGGTTAAATACAGTTACATATGACCCAACAATTTCACTCCCAGTGATAAATTCAAAAGAATTGACATCATATGTTCACACAAAATCCTGTACACCAGTGTTCATAGCAGCATTATTTATAATGGCCAAAAAGCAAAAAAAATTCAAATGTCCATCAGCTGATAAACTGATAAACAGAATGTATTATATGTATACAATGGAATACACATGTCACAACATGGATGAACTTTGAAAACACTTTGCTAAGTAATAGAAGCCAGACACAAACAGTCACACATATTGTATGATTCTGTTTACGTGAAGTGTCCAAAATAGGCAAATACAGAGAGACAAAGTTTAGGTTAGTGGTTGCCGAGGATGAGAGGAGAAGGGAAAGAGAAGTGATAGTTAAAGGGAATGGAGTTTTTTGGGGAGGTGGTGAAAATGTTCTGGAATTGGATAGTGGTGATGAATGAACAACCTTGTGAATATACCAAAAACTACCGAAACATACACTTTAAACATGTATTTTATGGTATGTAAATTAGATCTCAATTTTTAAAAGATCTCATTAAGAAAAAGAAAAGGCAAGACCCAGTGTGAGAGGAAATATTTGCAATGTGTAACTATAGAGGTACAACCAGAGATACGAGAAAGTACTTGTATTTTACACATACAAAGAACAAAGCAGGCAGGACGTGGTGGCTCACGCCTGTAATTCCAGCACTTTGGGATGCCAAGATGGGCAGATCGCTTGAGCCTAGGAGTTCGAGACCAGCCTGGGCAACATGGGGAAACCAAACTCTACAAAAAAGTACAATAATTAGCTGGGTGTGGTTGTGCACGCCGGTGGTCCCAGCTACTCAGGGGGCTGAGGTGGGATGATCACTGACACCCAGGAGGTCAAATGATGGTGCCGCTGCACTCCAGCCTGGTGACAGAGTGAGACCTTTTCTCAAAACAAAACAAAACAAAGAAAAGAAAAGCAAATCAATGAGCAAAAGACGCACAGCACTGCAGAAAAATGAGCAAAAGATGTGGACACTTCACAAAAGAGGTTATTAACATAGCAAATAAATATATGAAAATAAATGTTCAATGTCGTTAGTAATCAGAACACTGTAAGACCCTGATCCTAATTCAACTACTACTCCTAACCTTAATCCTAAACCTTAACTCTAAATCCTACCATAATGGCTACAATTTAAAATTTAAAACTCTTGGGACATTACCCTTTCTCTCCTCCCCAGAGGGAATCACAGCTCTTGCTGCTACTTGCTGGTTGTGTTTGCATTTGAATGGTATATTCTTTTGAATCTGGCTTCTTTCACTCAATGTTCTGTTTGTGAGATTCACCCACACTGCTATGTCTCTTGCCAGGTCATTCATTTTGGTTACTGTGTTGTATCCCATTGTAGAATAGATTACAGTTTACTTATTCATTATTTCTCTTGC
Organism: Macaca mulatta; assembly: GCF_049350105.2. NCBI lineage: Eukaryota > Metazoa > Chordata > Mammalia > Primates > Cercopithecidae > Macaca > Macaca mulatta. The sequence goes on from NC_133412.1 coordinate 89,351,713, forward strand.
TGAGCATTTGGGTCGTTTCCAGTGCTGGTCTATTACAAATAACACTGCCATGTGGAGTGAAAGAAGTCAGATACATAAGAATGCATACAGTGTGATTCCATTCCACTGGCTCACCCCGTCTGTTGGTTTGTGTGTGTGTGTGTGTGTGTGTGTGTTGAGATAAGGCCTGGCTCTATTGCCCAGGCTGGAGGGCAATGGCGCAATCTCACCTCACTGCAACCTCCACATCCCAGACTCAAACATCCTCCCACCTCAGCCTTCCAAGTAGCTGAGACCACAGGTATGTGCCACCACGCCCAGTTCATTTTTGTATTTTTGGTAGAGATGGGTTTTCTCCATGTTGGCCAGGCTGATCTAGAGCTCATGAGCTCAAGTGATCCACCCGTCTCGGCCTCCAAAGTGCTGGGATTATAGGCGTGAGCCACCGTGCGCAGCTTCCAGTCTATGGTTTTAAAGGGAAAGGATAGTGCCTGGCAGGGGACATGAGGGCGGCTGCTTCTGGCTGCTGGTTATCTTCTGTTTCTGGATCCTGGTGATGGCACAAGGGTGTGCTCACTTTGTGATTCTGTGAGTGGTACACTTAGGATTTACACCATTCTACACTTCAATCAAAACCAATTTAGGAAACTCAAAACTCACTTGAGACCAAATTGGGCAATGTATTTCCTTTGCTATCCACAAGCTACTAAAGCCACTTTATGAAGACAGGCAAGCTGGAGCTACTCCAGATGGAGGCTGGCCACGGGACATTTGTCATGGTTATTATTTACAGGCTTGAGTATTCCTCCTAGGCTGCCCGGCTTTTTGGTTTACTTCTCAGATATCCTTGATTCATGGGCTCCATATAGTACCTCCTTGGGTCTTCACCCCATCCTCACAGTTGCTGGTGATGGCTTTTCCATTCTTGACTGTAAGTAATAAGAACTGATAGTATGAATGACAATAGAATCCATTCACTCTTTTAGGGACTTCCTTTACTGTGAGTAAATTACTAACAGTGATGGACAATCGGGTGAAATGATCATAAGAAAAGATATATCCGGCTGGACATGGTGGCTCACGCCTATAATCCCAGCACTTTGGGAGGCCAAGGCGGGTGGATCACTTGAGGTCAGGAGTTCGAGACCAGCCTGGCCAACATGGCGAAACCCTGTCTCTATTAAACATACAATACCAAAAATTAGCCGGGTGTGGTGGCTCATGCCTATAGTCCCAGCTACTTGGGAGGCTGAGGCAGAAGGATCACTTGAAGCTGGGAGGTAGAGATTGCAGTAAGCTGAGATTGCACCGCTGCACTCCAGCTGGGGTGACTGAGTGAGACTTCATCTCAAAAAAAAAAAAAAGAAAAGAAAAGATATTTCCTAACTATCCTAAATTCTGTTACATTGACACAAACAAAGATATTTGTTCTATTATAAGTTTCTGGAGAAATCAGAATGAAAAGCCCCATGCCAGTATTATTTCAACAGTCCCTGAAAAACAGCTTTGGTGAAGCACTCCGAAGAGCTAATGCTTTATACATGGGCATCTCCATTCGGCATCTGGAGTGTTAGTTGCACTTGCTATATTTTAATTTATTAGAATACGTATTTTAAAGCAGTAGGCTGGAAATCTGACATATATCTTGATTTTTTTTTTATCACATTGTCATATAAGGGTGTTTCTAAATTCAATGGCTTTCAGAAGAGAATAGAGCTGCTTGAAAATCGATTAAGTATATTTAATCATGCAATCCAGTCTCTTAGATGCACAGGAAACATTCTGCTGCTCCCTTGACAGGATGGGCTGTGAGTCTGGCCAGGCCTTTCTGCCTAGACTCACTGCACAGTCATACTTCTCTGGAATCCTGCCACCCTCCCAGATGCCACAGCCTCCCTGGTTGTTCCTCTGCCCAGGGTAGAGCCCAAGGGAACACACCACAGGAGCCCTTCCTTGGGAAGCACCACGCCACTCCTGGCCTTCTCAACAACTCTTCCACTCTGCCAAGGGGGAAAAATTTTTCCTGGCCTGGGGGTTCAGGGTGGAGGGCAAAAAGCTGTGTTCTTTCTCTAGGGTAGTTCTCCCAGGTGCCGCATACACGAGGTATCTTCTATCACCCCGAGACTGAGGCATTGGTAAAACTAAGGCCAGTGTCTGAATCTTTGCCCTTCCCTACTTTCTGATCATCCTTCCCTAAGTGACCTGCAAAGCTGACAATATGGGGAAGGGGAATCTGGCTATTATTTCAAATATTACGCACCCCCTCCCACACTAGCAGCCCTGGGTCTCTCGTGCCTCCCTTCTAATCAAATCCCAGAAAATGACTGAGCCTCCACCTGACTCAGTAGTCACGTCTGCCCAGGTATTCTAACTTTGTGTCCTGCTGTACAAAGTTCAACAGGAATTACTCCCAGGTTTGTGTGTGGTCTGGGGTTATCTTCACACCACAGCCTTCTACTAACTTGCCAGATAAAGACTTGACTGTTTGGGATCTGCTGCCTCCCTGCTCCCCCGCCACCCCCAGCCAAGATCTCTGTGTCAAAGCCCAGTGTGATCTCAGTGGAAAAAGCATATCTAGGACCCAAGATCTCCTGGTACTTGTCACCCCATGACCCACTCTGACTCGTCCTGTCACACTGAGCAAATTGTTCAAACCTCTGTGGCTTGGTCTTGTTGCAAAATATCACTGACATTTGCTTCCTCCCTTCTTGACAGTTATGTGGGGAGAGTCAGTGAAATACTGTACCGCCATCACTAGTAAAACAACAGCTTATTGGACTTGAGACACTTTCACATCTATTATCGCATCTATCCAAACACTTGGCTTCAGAAAAAATAATCCTCTTGGGGTATACAAATATAAAGGAGGAGAAATTGCTCTTTAATACACTAAAAAATACCCGAGTTCCTTTATCTTCTGGAATTCCGTTCCCTAGTACAGTATTTCCATTTTGATTGGTTTTTCTGCTATTCACTCCCCAAGCATGTCTTTATTTCATTCACAAAGGAAAAACTCACATGGTGGAGCAGCAGTGTGTTCAGCTCTGTGTGGTCTAGCAATTGGAAAGGGATCTGTTGGAAGGAGCAAGGAAGCTACCGCAGTGATCTTGGTGAAGTAGCCAGGTTTGCTAAAGTCAATGGGAGGTTTGCAGCCAAATAACTCTCCGGTCTTGGCAGGGCGTGGTGGCTCACATCTGTAATCCCAGCACTTTGGGAGGCCGAGGTGGGCAGGTCATGAGGTCAAGAGCTCAAGACCATCCTGGCCAACATGGCGAAACCCCATCTCTACTAAAAATATAAAAAATTAGCTGGGCGTGGTGGCATGTGCCAGTCCCACCTACTTGGGAGGCTGAGGCAGGAGAATTGCTTGAACCCAGGGCTTGAACCCTGGAGGCAAAGGTTGCAGTGAGCCAAGACTGTACCACTGTACTGTAGTCTGGTGACAGAGCAAGACTCTGCAAGAAGGAGAAGAAGAAGGAGAAGAAGAAGAAGAGAAGAAGAAGAAGAGGAGGAGGAGGAAGAGGAGGGGGAGGAGGAGGAGGAAAGGAGGAAGAAGAAGAAGAAAGAAGAGAGGAGGAGAGGAAGAGGAAGAGGAGGAGGAAAGGAGGAAGAAGAAGAAGAAAGAAGTAGAAGAAGAAGAAGAAGAAGGAGGAGGAGGAGGAGGAGGAGGAGCAGGAGAAGAAGAAGAAGGGCTCTTTTCTGGTCTTAAGTCCCCTGAAAGACTTGACTCTCAGACTGGGCATCCCATCAGCTTCTCCCTTTTCCCTCCAGCCTCACACATCTTGTCTCTTATCCATACTTCTCCTTTATTCCACAGCAACACCAAAAAGTCCAAAGCTCCCCATCCAGTTAAGACTATTTAGATCTTTTTTTTTTTTTTTGAGATGGGGTCTTGCTATGTTGCCCAGGCTGGCCTTGAACTCCTGGGCCCAAGTGATCCTCCTGCCTCAGCCTTCTGAGTAGCCGGGAATATGGTCATGGTGGCTTCAATCTTTTTGATCCAAGAGGCAATTACTAAGTTCAAGATGGGGTTTATCTAAATGACCACATTACTTAAATAAGAAAATACTGCAACAAAAGCCCGTTTGATAAAGCAAATGCTTTCAGAGCAACACACTTTTAATCTTCCAGAGTCATCTCCCACCCATCTACACCTCTTTTCTTATTTTTCCTAATTTCTTTTATTTTTATTTTTATTTTCTTTTTTTGAGACGGAGTCTCACTATGTCACCCAGGCTGCAGAATAGTGGCATACTCTCGGCTCACTGCAAACTCCGCCTCCCTGGTTCAAGTGATTCTCCTGTCTCAACTTCCCAGGTAGCTGGGATTACAGGCATGCACCACCATGCCCAGCTAAATTTTGTATTTTCAGTAGATACAGGGTTTCACCATGTTGGCCAGGCTGATCTCAAACTCCTGACCACAGGTGATCTGCCCACCTCAGCCTCCCGAAGTGCTGGGATTATAGGCATGAGCCACTGCGCCCCTTTTCCTAATTTTATTTTCACGTGCACTCCCATCCTTTCAACAAACCTACGTTGAGGGTCTCTTCCATGGAACACCAAATCTAGAGACCCATAGTGGGCAGAACAGACCCTTTCCCTCCAAATGTGCTTTATCACCCTCAGCATTCTCTTTCCTCTTGCAGCCCCTTCTTACCATCTTTCCAAACTCATCCCCACACTTGTCATCAGCCCTTGTCATCAGCTGATGAGGCCATCAGCTGTTTGTTTTCATTTGGGGAACCACCAGGGCTCAAACTGCAGCCAGAGAAGACACAGGCCTCCTGAACCCACCCTCCATGCTCTTAATTTCCTTCCTAGCCTCATGTTTATCATGGATGGTGGTCTCATTTTAAACAGAAAATCACTTCTTGTCACTTGTCCTGTCAAAAGTCTTCTGTTAATCCAGTCTGACCTGGTAGCCCCATTGCCCAGCTGTCTGTTTTCAACCTTCAGCTATTTTTCTGGCGGTGACTTAGCAAGCTGCACTCACCCTTCTCCCCTGAGAGTTCCCTGGGTCCGTGGCTGCCTGGGGAGACAGTGCAAGTATTACCACTGCTCAAGACACATTTCTCATGATAAGGCAGAAGTGAAACAAAGCAAGCCTGTACCTCATTTTCAGTCACCACTGAGGAATTGCAAATGTTGCAAAAGTGAAACTCATTTGCATTCTTCCAGTCACCTAATTCATCTGGATTTCCACCTTCATTTGTTAAATAAAGGATTCAGTGAAGCAAAATCAACAAGGCTTTGGGAACTCTTATAAAAACAAATAAAATAAATATTGTGATTCCACAGTATGTTTTGACATATTTTATATTATCTCTTTATGATTCTGGCTGGGGGCAGGAGGGGAAAGATTGACAATTGCTGTAAATCAGGCTTTTCCCGAATGCAATAGCTGTATTTTAGGGACTTTAGGCTTATAGAATTTTAGAGCCAGAAACAATTTGTATGAGTTGTCTATTGCTGTGTAACAAAGTACCTCAAATCAGCAAATATTGATTATCTCACAGTTTCTGAGGGTCTGGAATGCAGGAGTGGCTTAGCTGGGTTGTCTGGGCTCTGATTCTTGCATGGAGCTGCAGTCAAGTTGTGGGCCAGGGCTGCAGTTGTCTCAAGGACTGGCTGGGGCTGGTGAATCCACTTCCAAGCTCACTCGTATGGTTGCTGGCAGCTCTTGGTTCCTCACAGGCTGTGGGCCAAGGCTTCAGTTACTTATTGGCTACATCTCCAAAGGGGTGCCCATCACATGGCATCTAACTTCTCCCAGAGTGAGGGATCCAAAGTAGAGAGAGAATGACCAAGAAGGAAGCCATAGTACCTTTGTGTGTGTGTGTTTTTTTTTGTTGTTGTTTTTTTTTTTTTTTTTTTTTTTTTTTGGTGAGATGCAGTCTCGCTCTGTCACCCGGGCTGGAGTGCAGTGGTGCAATCTCGGCTCACTGCAACCTCTGCCTCCCAGGTTCAAGCGATTCTCCTGCCTCAGCCTCAAGAGTAGCTGTGATTACAGGTGTGCGCCACCACGCCCGGCTAATTTTTGTATTTTTAGCAGAGATGGGATTTCACCATGTTGGTCAGGCTGATCTCAAACTCTTGATCTGCCCACCTCGGCCCCCCAAAGTGCTGGGATTACAGGCGTGAGCCACCGTGCCTGGCCCATAGTACCTTTTATAATCTATTATCAGAAGTGACATACCGAACACCCTAGGTACAAAGACGAAGTAACGACAGAAGATGGGGATCACTGGGCACTGTCTTGGAGGATGGCTACCCCAGAATCTTAGAAATAATGGAGTCCTGTTCCCTTAATGACAGCTAAGGAAGCTAAGGTCCGAGAGTTATAACCTCTGAGTGAGTTGGCCAACATCACACCAGAGGTTAATCACCAAACCAGAACTTGAACCCAGACTTTCCATATTTTAAAACATTGCAATTTAGCAGCTACATATTTTCCTCATTCAGTGCTTACCAAAAACAAGAACTGGACTAGGCAGCATGGATATTCCAGGATAAAGAATACAATCATGGTCCCTGACCATAATAAGGTCACAGGAGTGGTGTGGACTGGGATATACTGAATGAGATTACCCAGTAGAATGGAGCACACTTCATCAGAAAGCTACAACTAAAGACCCTTGACAGTTCAAAGGCAGGCCTGATTTCCACCGGCACCCTCAGGGCAAGCTTTGTGGAGGTGTTAACATCTGAGTTGGGCCTTGAAGTATAGATGGATTTAGGCAGATGGGGATGAATGGGGTGGGGCTAGGCTGAGAGTTCACGATTCCACCCTGATGTCTCCAAATCTAACTTTGTGAGCTTCAACTATGGCAGCATTAATCAAAGGCTCCAGCTCTGAGTTACCCTTTTGGCTGCTGATGACTAAACTTTGGGGCTATCTGGAAGGAGGGTCTTGGTAGCTTTTGTAAGAGCTTCAGTTGCCTTGGCTGTCACTGACATTTTTACTGATGATGCTGACACTTTGTGATCGAGAAATTGAAAGCAGCTTCCTGACCATAGCTATCGATGTCATCCAGACAATCCCCCAATACAGTAGAAAAACAATTTCAAGTGGTTTGTGAGTCCATAAATTATCCTTGCCTACTGATTTAGCTGCTTGTGAGTTGATGTAGGAAATTTACTATTGAGGAGGTGGTAAGAGGTTAGAAAGGGTGGGCTTGAGTTGAGGGCAGCATTTCCCCAACCACAGGCCAGGAGCCTTCAGGAAGGTGGGAGTGGAGGTGTGGCCAGTGGAGGTCCATTACAGAATGTGTTCAATCAGACTCATTATCCACCACATTTAGAAAACCCACAGGTGGCCTGGGTGTGGTGGCTCATACCTATAATCTCAGTACTTTGGGAGGCTGAGGTGGGCGGATCACCTGAGGTCAGGAGTTCCAGACCAGCCTGGCCAACATGGTGAAACCCTGTCTCTACTAATCACACAAAAATGAGCCGGGCCTGGTGGCAGGTGCCTGTAATCCCAGACACTTAGGAGGCTGAGGCAAGATAATTGCTTGAACCTGGTAGGTGGAGGTTGCAGTGAGCCAAGATCACGCCACTGCACTCTAGGCTGGGCTGGGTGACAGGGTGAGATCTGTCTTAAAAACAAAGAAAAGAAAACCCACAAGTGTTGATGAATGCCAGGCTAATGTAACTGATTAATGTGTAGATGACAACATTTGAATGAAAGGTTTTAAAATTATAAAGCAAGATCCATTAATGAGTCATGATATTAAATTTGTGGCACCAATCCAGCATCAAAAAGGAGATTAAAACATTGGAGGGATAAGAAATGCTTTGTAGAACTTTTGTTTCAGTTACTTGCATGTGTGTGCAATGAAAAATATATTTCCTTTTGATGTGGTCACTGACAAAACAGTTTCTATTTTATCTACTTTATTATTTTTTTAATATTTTATTTTTGGAAACAGGGTCTTACTTATCACCCAGACTGGAGTGCAGTGGTGATCACAGCTCACTGCATCTTCAAACTCCTGGGCTCAACTGATCCTCCTGCCTCAGCCTTCTGAGTAGCTGGGACTACAGGCACATCACCATGCCCAGCCAAGTTTTTTATGTTTAGTAGAGATGAGGCCTCACTACGTTGCCCAGGCTGGTCTTGAACTCCTGGCCTCAAGTGATCCTCCTGTCTCAGCCTCCCAAAGTACTTCAAAGTACTTTAGAAACATAAAACTAACATTTTAAATGATATCGTAGATAGCACTTCTTGGGATAAATGTCTTTTTTTTTTTCTTTTGAGATAGAATCTCGCTCTGTTACCCAGTTTGGAGTGCAGTGGTGCCATCTCAGCTCACTATAACCTCCGTCTCCTGGGTTCAAGTGATTCTTCTGTCTTAGCCTCCCAAGTAGCTGGGGATTACAGGTGCACGCCACCATGCCTGGCTAATTTCTGTATTTAGTAGAGATGGGGTTTCACCATGTTGGCCAGGCTGGTCTCGAACTCCGGACCTCAGGTGATCTACCTGCCTTGGCCTCCCAAGGAGCTGAGATTACAGCTGTGAGTCACCCTGCCCCGCTGGGATAAATGTCTCTTTAAAAAAATCAACTTTATTGTAGCACACTTACTAAAATTTACTAATTTTAAGTGTCCAGTTTAAGGAACTAGATATGTATAGTTGTGTTACCACCGCCCAAGTCAAGATGTGGAAGAGTTCTGTTTTACCAAGAAGATTCCTGTTCCCCTTCTCAGTCAGTCTCCTTCCATCACCCAGCCTGTCGTGTACTGCAAGGGGGCCAAGGTATCTAAGGCAGAAGCATAAGGAGGGGTAAGTTGATCAATATGTGTTGAGGATCCACAGCACGTAGGGCTTTGTAGGTCAGAGGATGTCCAGGGTTTTGGGTTTACTCTAAATGAGGTGGGGAGGCATGGGAGGGTTTTGAGCAAAGGAGTGATCTGATTTAGGTTTTGAAAAGAGTATGGAGAAACTACTTTATATATACACAAGTGGTGAACAAATAAGAAACTATACTATAGGTAATGAGAGCCAGGCTTCTTACTGCTAGAGAAAGAAATTACAAATGAGAAATAAGGGAAGGGGAGGCTAGAATGATCCTTGTGGATGGGAGCTGGAGGCATCAGTATGAACCTGTGTGAGGACAGCCAGCTAGATACATAGAGAAATAAATATGGACATGCCTGTAGACATTGGTTACACGTGTGCGTGTGTGTGTATGTGTGTATGTATGTGTGTTGCCATCTTAACAATAGTAAATCTTCTTTTTTTTTTTTTTTTTTTGAGACGGAGTCTCGCTCTGTCGCCCAGGCTGGAGTGCAGTGGCCGGATCTCAGCTCACTGCAAGCTCCGCCTCCCGGGTTCACGCCATTCTCCTGCCTCAGCCTCCCGAGTAGCTGGGACTACAGGCGCCCACAACCACGCCCGGCTAATTTTTTGTATTTTTAGTAGAGACGGGGTTTCACCGTGGTCTCGATCTCCTGACCTTGTGATCCGCCCGCCTCGGCCTCCCAAAGTGCTGGGATTACAGGCGTGAGCCACCGCGCCCGGCCAACAATAGTAAATCTTCTAATCCATGAACACAGGCTGTCTTTCCATCAATTTAGGTCTCTTTAAAAATGTATCTTAAGAATGTCTGGTCATTTTCAGGGTGCAAGTCTCGAATTTCTTTTGTTAAATTTATTTCTAAGTAATTTTTTTTATATCATTATAAATGGAACTTCTTTTTTTGTTTTTTTTTTTTTTGCTTTTTTGAGATGGTGTCTTGCTCTGTTGCCCAGGCTGGAGTGCAGTGGCACCATCTCAACTCACTGCAACCTCCATCCCCAGGGTTCAGGTGATTCTCCTGCCTCAGTCTCCCTAGTAGCTGGGACTACAGGCGCCTGCCACCGCGCCCAGCTAATTTCTGGCTATTTTTTTTTTTTTTTAGTGGAGATGAGGTTTCACTAGGTTGGCCAGTCTAGTCTCAAACTCCTGACCTCAAATGATCTGCCCACCTCAGCCTCCCAAAGTGTTGGGATTATAGGCGTGAGCCACTACAACCAGCCATGAATGGAACTTCTAAATTAAAGTTCCATTTACACAAAAAGAAAAAAAAATTAAGTGAATATTAACTGCAGTTTTGGATTGTTTATTGCTAATGGGTAGGGGAGTATTGATAGTTCCCGCATGCTGTTGAGGTGTGATTGCTAAGACTTTCACCCCTCATGAACTGGGACAAGATACAGTAGAAGTGGAGGCAGGTGAAAGGGTAAAATCCCATGAGCTCTTGAGAGGTTTGGAGGAATGGTAACTAGAAGGACTACAAAATCAAGTGACTTTTGCTAAGTGCCACTAGCTCATTAAGAGAGAAAATGTCTGTCTCAGATCTGTTGCTCAGCGATTTACAGCCAAGTGTGAGAGTCTCAAGGCCTACTTGACTGCTTTTAAAAGAACCCTCACTCCCTACAGGCAGAAGGCAGAGAGAACGGAAGAGCAGGCACAGCTTCTAATTGTGAGAGAGGCTGAGTTCTCATTCTGGGCAAGCCTCTAATGTCAAAGCCAGGGCTCTGATGGGAAAGGAGTAGGACTGTGAGACTTGGGATGGGGGCATTTGGGGACTGCAGGTAAGAACCATGGTTCTCCAGATTCCCTTGCAGAAGTGACCCACTCCCCCTTTCAGGAATATAGGCCCCTGCTCTCCGCCACCAACTTCTACCAGAAGACTACACAGGCCACAAATGAGGCAGGGGCCTTACAAGGCAATGCTTTCCCTTTGGGGTCCACCACCACCTCTCTCCTGGCCACCAGATCTGTATCTAGGGTCAAACCTCAGCAAGCTCAGCTGGGAAGTACTGGGCCAGCTCAGGAAGGAGGGGAATTATACAAGCAAAGGTGCTACAGGACCTGATTCATGCTTGCCAGCAGGGACTGAAGCAGAAAGCCTGGGCATGGGAGGATAGGTGGTCTGCAAGGTGCTGGGTCAAGGTGGGCTTGTGGGTCAAGGCTATATAGCTGGAGTATGGGAGAGTTGTTGGTGTGGGGGCCCTGTCCTGTGACAAAGATTCACTTCCTGGCAAGGGCCTGGGCAGCTGCTAATGTGCCGCTGGGGTAGCCCTGGGAAGCCTGGGAAAGGGAGAGTATACATTAAATGAATGAAGTAGAGACGCCAGGACAGACAATGCAGGAGGGAAGGAACAAATATCAGAGAAGTGGGAGTAAGACCAGAAAACCCACCAGGCTAGCTACGTTCCTGGGGAGGCCTGGAGGATCTTCCATCTATCAAAGTGATAAGGAAGCAGCTGGTGAGGGGCACCAGCCCACTGAGAAGCTGAGTGGTACTTGTCCTCTGGAGGAGAGGGACTGACAGAAGAGACACTGTTACAGAGCTGGCCTCTCTGGTGGGAATGAGAAGATGCAGCAGGGGCTCTCAAACTAGCATGTATTCAAATCAACTGGAGGGCTCGTCAAAACACACAGGGTTTCATCCACAGGTCTGGGCTGGGGCTCGAGAGGGTACGTTTCTAAAAAGTTCCCAGGTGATGCTTCTGTTGCTCATCCAGGTACTAGACTTTGAGAGCCACTGGCTATAGGCCTAGCAGAGGGCGGATGGCAGCCCATAAGTCTCAGAAAAAAGGTGAGTATAATTACTGTAATGAGCTGCGAAGTTGGAATGGCCATGGGGGTGGGGAGTGAACTAAGGATTCTACAGACTCAGGGATCTGAAGGATCAGTGACTCAGAATGTGGTGTTCCTAGGGGAAAGATAAATGGGCTGCCGGCAGAAACATCCCCAAGTATATATATAATCAAAAACACTTCTAAGCAAAGTTATGATCCAGTTTTCTGACGCTGAGCCACCAGAACACACTGGCTGAAAGAAGGACCCAACAACCTCTATGGCAAGTGAGAGCCTTGGTCCTTCCCCAGAGCAACTGCAGCCAGTTAGAACATGAGCATTCATTTCTTTTCAGAATGGTTGGTTCCTACTATGGCGTCTAAACTGATGCTGATACCCAGGGACCCACAGCACCACCATGGCCCCCGTGTTAGAATAGGGACATATGGGGGTCATGTCATCCACAGAGCCCTGGCCCAAGACACAGCAGGGTCAGAACAGCAGTCTGGGCTGCAGCCACACATCTGAGGATCACTGGCATGTTGTTGTATTTGAAGCCATGAGATTGGGTTGGAGTAGCAGCAGGTAGACAGAGAAGAGGTGAGTGGCTAAATGACTAGTGGGTGGCAATTAGGGGAGGAGCAGGCACTTGTGACAGCGTTAGGAGAAGAGAGCAACCTCCTCAAGCTCTCTGGCCTCCCCAGGCCCCAGGTCTATGAGGAAAGCGGCTGTGTCTTTCTCCTTTCTGTGTTCCCAGGGTCCAGCCCAGCACCAGGCACATAGAGGGGACTCAAAAACTGGCTTTCGAGTTACCCTTTCATGAACACCACCAACAAACTCCACGGAAAATGTGCGTCTAAGGGCAGGGAGAGCAAATATGCTGTTTTTTGAAGGCAAATTATTCTTTTTTAGTTCTTCAGTGGAAGTGAGAAGTCTTGTCCCTGCTGGGAAGATTAATCAGGGTATGTTTCTTTGTCACTTGGGGCCCTTCCCAAGTTCGTCTGTAATGATTACGACATGACTTTCCAAATTAAGAGAAGGAAGTTGTACAGCTTAAATTACTGCACTTTTTTTTTGATGTGACAAATGCTATTTTTGCACTTTTTGAAAAGGCAGCCTATACCCCAACAAACACCTGCTGTGCTCCTATGAAACAGAGACAAACAAATGATCTGCCCAAAATAGCCAGAAGAGCTGTGACAGAGTGGGGACACTGTGGGCTCTGAGCAAGAGCGACTGGATTCAGACTTTGGAGTGAGATGGAGCGTGAAGACGCTCTATCCTGAGGCTTTTACATTCTCATCTTACTTGTTCCTTGTAGCAATCCTATGAGGGAGGGGTTATCCTCACTTTACAGGTGAGGAAACTGAGTCTGGGAGGCTCAAGGACTAGCTCGTCCCTGTCCTCCTGCTCCCTAGACTCAGCTGGTCTCAGACCCTGCTGAGCTGCCATCATCTGCATCCGTGCCCTGACTCTTCAGCCTCTCTCCCTGGCCTTCCAGAGACAGACCTCTGGCCGGTGGCTTCCATATGATTCTGGGCTCCAGGACTTCTCCCATGAAGATGACCAACACTTGCTGAGTGCGGTGTGCTAAGTCTTGTGCAACACGTTTCACACAGCGTAACAGGCAGTGTGGCAAAGTGGGTAAGGTAAGGGTTCAAATCCTGGTTGTGCCACTTTTTACTTGCATGGGCTCAGGCAAGCTGACTACTCTGTGGCTCAGCGTCCACATCATTCACCTCGAGCTGATGGTACCTGCTGCACAGGCTGCTGTGCTGATTGCGAGGTGACCCGCATGAAGAGCTCAGAACAGTGCCTGACGTGGCAAGACTATACAAGGACCAACTCTGATGGTGGGAGTCAGGAGCTTTCCTTGTGGTCCTTGCCTGACAGCATCTTCCTCACTTGGGAATGGACTAATGCTTAGCCCGCTCCAGGCTACTGACTCTGAAACTCTGTGTGTGGGGCCCAGGGATCTGCGTTTTAACAAGCTCTCCAGTGAGGCCAATGGACATGAAAGCTTAGTCCTTCTAACACCTCTATAGGAAGGACTATTTTGTTCTCATTACTATTACATGGATAAGGAGATGGGCTCAGAGGGGCTGTCATGCCTAAGGTTATGCTGGTACTAAGTTCCAGGATGCAAAGTGAGTCAGTCCACTCTACACCACTGTGCCCGGCCCAGCCCTTCCCACCGGTCTGATGCATTTCCCTTTCCCACTGGCTTCATTTCCTACCTGGCCAAGCCTGTTGGGGGCAAGCGTGCCTCTCAGTCCGCAAGCTTAGGTAGGCAGGGAGTAACCACAGGGTGATGAAAACTTAATCCCCATCCATTAAAGGGGTTAGAGATCTGACCCCCTTCCCTAGATTGCACTAGAACTGTTGAGGACTTACACAGCGCTAAGGCACCAGGGCTGGGGGCCTACCTGATCCTCATGCCACCTATCGGTGCTGGCACCCACTAGCCTTCCAAAAGAGCCCTAGATCTTCATCCCTACAGGCAGAGGCTGGGACAGTGGGCCACTTTTGATAGTTAAGCGGCTTGATCACTGCACAAACATATCCGGATGGGGTGATTAGTGGGACTGAAATCCCACCTTGATTTCAAGGTGTCCTTGCTGAGCTATGGATGTGGGTGCAGGGCAGCCTCCACCCTGAGGCAGGGTGTCTCTTCCTTAGCACCAAGGAACCATCCACGGACCAGGTCATGCACCCAATGGGCTCATTCATCTTCCAGAAAGGGTGACTTTTCCTAATTTGCACAAAGGAACCTTAGAGATGGATGTGGCCCTGCTGGCGTGGCACCATGCTGTTGGAGTGGCTCCCACAGGTCTGCGGTCCTCTGCCACTTCCAGGTGGCGCTCAGGCCACTGGCCTCACTCAGGCTTGGGGAGATGGGGTGCAGGGGAGGGCATTGGGGAAGGCTATCCTGGGCCATGCCGCGGCCCTTCCTCTCAGGCCCACAACTTCCCCAAGGCTGCCTCTGGGAAGTAGGGCACAAGGGGCCCGTGGGATCGGTGCTTGGATCCCACAATATAACTGGGGTTTTGCTGTCTCCTGGGGCTCTGCCGAGGAAGGGGTGCAAGGCTCCCCTCACTACGACCCAGCGGCTGTGCTTCCATTCCACTCCATCACCCCTCCTTCAATATTTTCTTGCCTCTGCGGAAACCCAAGGCTACTCAGCCTTCCTTCAGGATTTTCTCCCCATCTTCAGTCCAGCTAGAAGTCCTACCCGACTTCCTAAAATCTTGGATTTTGGAGACCACAGTCACGCCTTTTCTTTTCGTCTAGGGTATAGGCCTCCCCTCAGGCAGTGAGCAGAAGGAATGAGCTGGAGTAGGGGGACAGGGAAGGGGAGATCTATTAATCGTCCCATCCCACAATAATTGCACATGCCTGGGAGCCCCGTAGAGCGCAGGCCACACTGTGCCGGGCCCTCCGAGTAGGGAAAGACTAGCTATTCCCACTTCCCCAGCCCTGCGCAGGGGCTGATGGAAAAGGCTTTAGCCCCCGGCGCGCGTAGCCTCATGGTTCTTGGACTTTGCTAAAATTCTGACCGCGGAGCCGCGCTGCTTCGGATCCACCGCGCCGCTCAAGCGAAGGCTCAGGGGGTCCCCCGCCCGAGGCGGCCCCGGAGCCGCCCCTCTGGTCTCCATCCCGGAGCACCGCCCACCCTCCCTCCTTGAGAGGCGCTACCCCAGCGGTCGGGTGTTTTCACCCCCGACCGCAAGCTTCCTACAGTTCCTCCACCCACCGCAGAAAGCGGGCGCAGATGTTACTCTCTTTTCTTCAATTCCGCTACATCCCTGAGTTCGGTTTTCACTGCAAACGACGCTGCCTGGAGTTGATGGTCCCTAAGGTGTTCAGCCTGCGAAAGAGGGCAGGCTGTGGTTTAAAAAAAAAAATGCACTAGAGCCTTACCGAGTCCTAAGCAATTATATATATTTATGTATATTATATATTATATACTATATATTATATAATACATTATTATATATTATATATTATATTGTTATATTACATATTATACAATATATTGTTATATATTATATATATTATATAATATATTAATATATTATATAGTGTATTATTGTATATTATTAATAATTATATTAATATATAATTATGTGTTATATATACTCTTCCAGCTTAGAGAGAGAGATATATATATATGAAATATCTGTATCTACGGGCGATATCTAGATAGATAGATCGTGGGATTCAGTAAAACAATTTTTATTTGAATGAAAAAATGACCTGTAAATTTGTTTTCTAGAATTGACCTAATACAAAACAAATTGCTTAGGACTCGGTAAGGCTCTAGTGCATTTTTTTTTTTAAACCACAGCCTGCCCTCTTTCGCAGGCTGAACACCTTAGGGACCATCAACTCCAGGCAGCGTCGTTTGCAGTGAAAACCGAACTCAGGGATGTAGCGGAATTGGAGAAAAGAGAGTAACATCTGCGCCCGCTTTCTGCGGTGGGTGGAGGAACTGTAGGAAGCTTGCGGTCAGGGGTGAAAACACCCGACCGCTGGGGTAGCGCCTCTCAAGGAGGGAGGGTGGGCGGTGCTCCGGGATGGAGACCAGAGGGGCGGCTCCGGGGCCGCCTCGGGCGGGGGACCCCCTGAGCCTTCGCTTGAGCGGCGCGGTGGATCCGAAGCAGCGCGGCTCCGCGGCCAGAATTTTAGCAAAGTCCAAGAACCATGAGGCTACGCGCGCCGGGGGCTAAAGCCTTTTCCATCAGCCCCTGCGCAGGGCTGGGGAAGTGGGAATAGCTAGTCTTTCCCTACTCGGAGGGCCCGGCACAGTGTGGCCTGCGCTCCACGGGGCTCCCAGGCATGTGCAATTATTGTGGGATGGGACGATTAATAGATCTCCCCTTCCCTGTCCCCCTACTCCAGCTCATTCCTTCTGCTCACTGCCTGAGGGGAGGCCTATACCCTAGACGAAAAGAAAAGGCGTGACTGTGGTCTCCAAAATCCAAGATTTTAGGAAGTCGGGTAGGACTTCTAGCTGGACTGAAGATGGGGAGAAAATCCTGAAGGAAGGCTGAGTAGCCTTGGGTTTCCGCAGAGGCAAGAAAATATTGAAGGAGGGGTGATGGAGTGGAATGGAAGCACAGCCGCTGGGTCGTAGTGAGGGGAGCCTTGCACCCCTTCCTCGGCAGAGCCCCAGGAGACAGCAAAACCCCAGTTATATTGTGGGATCCAAGCACCGATCCCACGGGCCCCTTGTGCCCTACTTCCCAGAGGCAGCCTTGGGGAAGTTGTGGGCCTGAGAGGAAGGGCCGCGGCATGGCCCAGGATAGCCTTCCCCAATGCCCTCCCCTGCACCCCATCTCCCCAAGCCTGAGTGAGGCCAGTGGCCTGAGCGCCACCTGGAAGTGGCAGAGGACCGCAGACCTGTGGGAGCCACTCCAACAGCATGGTGCCACACCAGCAGGGCCACATCCATCTCTAAGGTTCCTTTGTGCAAATTAGGAAAAGTCACCCTTTCTGGGAAGATGAATGAGCCCATTGGGTGCATGACCTGGTCCGTGGATGGTTCCTTGGTGCTAAGGAAGAGACACCCTGCCTCAGGGTGGAGGCTGCCCTGCACCCACATCCATAGCTCAGCAAGGACACCTTGAAATCAAGGTGGGATTTCAGTCTCACTAATCACCCCATCCGGATATGTTTGTGCAGTGATCAAGCCGCTTAACTATCCAAAGTGGTCCACTGTCCCAGCCTCTGCCTGTAGGGATGAAGATCTAGGGCTCTCTTGGAATGCTAGTGATGCCAGCACAGATATTTATTATATATTGTATATTATATAATATATAAAATACATATTTATACATATATTTATAAATATATATTTATAAATATATGTTTATAAATACATATATATTTATAAATATATATTTTATATATTATTTATATATATATATTTATATATAATATTTATATATTATATATAAAATATATATTTCCAGCTTAGATTACCCATCTATTGAATAGAAGAATATCAATAAGAAGTGAAGATTGCAGGACTTTTATTTTTGCCATTAAGCTATTAATAGAAATGCAAAGTTGTTAATATGTTAGCTACATGTCTCTCAAATTTTTATTACAAATAATAATAAAGTACACACTGCTCCTTAACATAAATTCCACATAGCAAATTGATTCTGGCAGAATGGTCTCATTGATTTTTGCAGAACTCTGCTATTCCTAGTGAATTTATGGTTACAGTTGACAAATGAATGCAGCACCATGAATATTGATATTTTTGTTTACCTTAGCAAGAAAGACAAAGGTGAAATAACTGAGAAACTTCATTTATTCCTCATCATGATGTAACTTCTTTTTAAATTTTTTGTTGTATTTTTAAATTTCGTTAAGACAGGATCTCGCTCTGTTACCCAGGCTGGAGTGCAATGGCTCAATCACAGTTCACCAAAGCCTCCATCTCCTGGGCTCAAGGAGTCCTCTCACTTCAGCCTCCCGAGTAGCTGGGATTACAGGGGCATGCCACCATGCCCAGTTAATTTTTGTACTTTTTTGGAGAGAGGGGGTTTTGCCATGTTGTCCAGGCTGGTCTGGAACTCCTGAGCTCAAGTGCTCTGCATGCCTTGGCCTCCCGAAGTCTTGGTATTATGAGTGGAAGCCACCACACCCAGACATGAAGCAACTTCTTTCCTGATCTGGATACAAGTTTTGAGACACTGGACAAACATTTCCTCAAGTTTTTGTGCTATTTACAATTCAATAGCTACAGACACAACATGCCACTCAATTTAATCTGCACTATTAACAAACTCTCCACTGCTTTTAAGGGCTAGACAATCAACAAAACACCAAATCCACAAAAACAAGTCATTGGCTGATTTCTGTGTTGTAAATACTCAGGCTACCAGCATGATGTCAGTGAATATGGAGTAGGATAGTACACATTAAATGGCATTTCTATGGTGCAGGCACACTACTTATTCATAACTTCAAGAACAGATCATAGGAAAATGCAGTGAAATATTGAGGAAGTGATACGTTTTGAATATGTTTGCTCTTTCTGTAATTGTAAGCTTCTATAATTAATTTTTAATAATGGCTGTGTTTAACAAGTGGTCCACAAAATTCTAGAAATTTAACAGTTGGCACTCACAAACCTGTGGGAGCCAACCGCAGTGCACCACTGCCAGGCTCCAGTGACTTCTGGCTTCCACAGCGGGAGGCACTGGCAAGAGAAGGGAGGCTTGGAGGAAGAACTGGGTTTTCCTCCTCCTGGGATCCATTCTGCTCCTCTTTTCCAGCGCTCTGGGCTTCTCCAGGCTAAGTCAACACCCTAGGGTGCTAACAGCTTCTTAGCTTCTTGCTCTTGCTGGTTCCTGGTACTTCCTCATCTCATCCACCCCCATCCCATCAATCATTCCCTTCCCTTTGAGTTTGCCTCTGCTTCCTGGCCAGACCCTGCCTGCTCAAGTCTGCTCTTGTGGTCACAACTTTTAATACGTCTAGTCACTTCACCCCTCCGAGCTTCAGTGTTGTGAGGATTCAGCATGAAGCAGCAGAATATTATCCTGAAAGAGTAGCGGGGGGTAGTTCCCCCCTCCCACCTCCTGGCCCTGCTAGTTCATGGTCCCCTATAACTCCTTCCCTACCTGGGCAGCTGTATGCTGGAGCAGTCAATTCCTCGGGGACAGGATTTACAGCAGAAATGGGGGAAAAGTTTTGAGTTTCAAAGTCCAAGATCCTGAAGGGCACCAGGCAAAGAAAGACTAATGAGTCACTGCAAAGTGTCCTGCTGGGACTCACCGGTCCCTGAGAAGGTTCTCCCACCCTGCAGAGCTGTCTCCTGCCCAGCCAGGGGATGTGGGACAGCAGAACCCCTGTTAGCGTGGGGAGTCAAAGAGCTGAGAACAAACAGCTGCAGCGGAGTCCGGGCAACGGTGAGAGCCGCCCTCCTGCACCCCAATGTCCCAGAGAGGCCCAGGACTGGCAGGGTCTCCACATAGGTTTTGGTGATGACACCACAGCAGCTCTGTTGTTTGACAAGCAAAGGCCAGGTGTCAGTGTGCACCTGGGGGAATGGGAGAAGGATGGACAATGATGGTGTGATAGGGGTCCAAATCCCCCTGTCCCACACCAAGGTGAATAAACCCAAGCACTGAATAAACCCACTCTCCACCCCCACTTAGTTTTAGCAGAAAAGCACAGGGAATTATTCATTGAAAGATATTAATTTCTACCACTTACAGAATAGGATCTCGAACATAGGGTCTCTAGAAAAAGAAAGGCCCACTTTCTGCCTTGCTTGTGATTGGAGGCTCATGCCTGTGACAAGGAGAGCACTAGAAGCTTTCTCAGAGGCCCTGGACCAGCTTGCTGAGTAGTCCACCTTTCCATGCCATCTGTAAAATACACTAACTGCTGGCCCTGCCATGAGGAGCTCTCTGGCCAGTGGATGACCGTCCAGGTCTCCCCCTGGGCACTTGTGTCACCACCAGTCCAACGGTACCCCAACCAAGGGTCAGCTGGTTTGTCCCTGTGAGCCTCAATGACACTTCTACTGAGAATTGTCATTCATAAATAACTGCCATGAAAACTAATGAAATTCAAGTGTACAAAAAAGAGCTGTGGTTTCTATGGCAATTAAATTGAATACTTTCTTAGGGAAATGTTGGAAAGAAACAGCTGTCACATTGGGGTGTGTGTGAGAGCTGTAAAAGTTCGGGGAGATGTTAGATGTCTAGAAAGTTCTGTACTTGGAGCACTTCATGGCTATCGCCTGTAATCCCAGGACTTTGGGAGGCCGAGGCGGGCAGATCACCTTAGATCGAGAGTTTGAGACCAGCCTGACCAACATGGAGAAAAAAAAAATTAGCCGGGCGTGGTGGTACCGGCCTGTAATCCCGGTAACTCGGGAGGCTGAGGCAGGATAATCATTTGAACCTGGGAGGCGGAGGATGCGGTGAGCCGAGATCACTCCATTGCACTCCAGCCTGGGCAACAAGAGCGAAGTTCTGTCTCAAAAAAAAAAAAAAAAAAAAAAAAAAAAAAAGATTAATGCGCATGTATGCGCCATATATATATATATGAGATGGCATCTCACTCTGTTGCCCAGGCTGGAGTGCAGTGGCACGATCAGGCTCACTGCAGCTTTGAACTCCTGGGTTCAAGTGATCCTCCCACTTCAGTCTCCCAAGTAGCGCGTGTGACCACGCCAGGTTATTATTATTATTATTTTTGGTAGAGACAGGGTCTCTCTATGTTGCTCAGGCTGGTCTCGAACTCCCGGGCTCTAGCGATCCTCCCACCGTGGCTTCCCAAAGTGCTGGGATTACAGGCGTGAGCCACCGCGCCCGATCCATATAATTTTTTTTAAAATAGAAAACCCCGCAATCTCCAGAGCCTCGGGTAAGAAGTCTCTCGTAAATGGCCAGCACCACAGCAACTCAATAGGCTTCTATTTCCATCCACGAACGCCAGGACACTCGTAAGCTGCGGGCACGCGTGACGAGACAGCAGCAGAGCGCCTTCTCCCGCGTCCCTTCGCTGAGCCCGGCCTGGCTAGCCCGCCACCCCGCCCGCTGTTACCCGACTCCCCGCCCGGACCACCGTCGGCCGCCAAGGTGCTGCAGGGGGCGCTGTCCGGCTGCAGGGGCAGCGCTGAGCCGCGCTCTGATTGGCTGGAGGCCGCGGCCCTCGCCCAGTTCGCCCGCCCAGTCCGCTAAGTGCCCGGGATCTCCAGCTCGCGTCCCAGTCTGCGGGCCTCCGGGGCAGCGGCGAGGCCGGAGCGTCGTGGCGGAGGGGACAAGACCAGGACAAGACCAGGGCAGGAGGGAGCCGGCCAGCCGCGAAAGCCCCGCACGCCCGGCAAGATGCTGTCCTGGCGGCTGCAGACGGGACCCGAGAAGGCCGAGCTGCAGGAGCTCAACGCCCGGCTCTATGACTACGTGTGCCGGGTGCGGGAGCTGGAGCGCGAAAACCTGCTCCTGGAGGAGGAGCTGCGCGGCCGGCGCGGGCGAGAGGGCCTGTGGGCCGAGGGGCAGGCCCGCTGCGCCGAGGAGGCGCGCAGCTTGCGGCAGCAGTTGGACGAACTGAGCTGGGCCACTGCGCTGGCGGAGGGAGAGCGGGACGCTCTGCGGCGAGAATTGCGGGAGCTGCAGCGCCTGGATGCGGAGGAGCGCGCCGCCCGCGGCCGCCTGGACGCCGAGCTGGGTGCGCAGCAGCGCGAGCTGCAGGAGGCGCTGGGCACGCGCGCCGCCCTCGAGGCGCTGCTGGGCCGGCTGCAGGCCGAGCGCCGCGGCCTGGACGCGGCCCACGAACGCGACGTGCGGGAGCTGCGCGCCCGCGCCGCCAACCTGACCATGCACTTCCGCGCCCGGGCCACCGGCCCCGCCGCGCCCCCGCCGCGCCTGCGGGAGGTGCACGACAGCTACGCACTGCTGGTGGCCGAGTCGTGGCGAGAGACCGTGCAGCTGTACGAGGACGAGGTGCGCGAGCTGGAGGAGGCGCTGCGGCGCGGCGAGGAGAGCAGACTCCAGGCGGAGGAGGAGACGCGGCTGTGCGCGCAGGAGGCCGAGGGGCTGCAGCGCGAGGTGCTCGGGTTGGAGCAGCTGCGTTCGCGGCTGGAGGAAGAGCTGCTGCGGATGCGCGAGGAGTACGGGTTGCAGGCCCAGGAGCGGCAGGTCTGTGCACGGGGACTGCGCGCTGACCCCATACCCCCTGCCGCCGCCCCAGCACCCTGCCCTTGACGGGGTGGGGCAGCGGCCCCTTCACCAGGGGCGCGGCGTCGCGGATCTGTAGGGCCCGCCCAGAGGATGCCCGAATGGCCTGGGGACCCGGACTCGGTCCGCTGGTCCATCGACTCAGCGGGCGAGCGCCGGGCGGCAGTTGCCAGCGGATAGTCCCGTCCCGGTCATGGAGTTAGGTAGCAGCTGCTCTAACTTTTGACGCGCGTAACTGGGCGCATCCTGATAGGCGACCCTGTTAGCTCTAGGTTTTCCTTCCTTTTCCCATGCTTCGTAGACCCAGTAGATCCAAATATAAGAGTCAACCAAGAAACCTCTCTCACTTCCAGAAGTGACGGCTTATGGTAGCCCCGCTGTCTATAGCGCTCCTCAGGGGAAAACTCAAAATTAATTTCCAAAACGGTTTTTATTTTGCCAATATGATTTCCCAGTTGGAAGCCGCAGTTGTGGCTCCCTGGGCGGCTGCCTTGTTTGATCTTGGGAGGGGCAGCAACCGTAATGCAGAAGAGAGCTTGATCGAAGATGTTTTGCTCACAGCACACGCTGACGTCAGATCTCTGCGTAGTGTAAAAGTTGTGGGAAAGTGGGGCCCTTTGGCAGGATGTTATTACAAGTGCAGAGTGATATAAACAGTTACTATTTCAGAGAAGCAAACCCTCTGACACCGGCGGGGTGACACCTGTGTCTGATGTAAACTATGCCCAGTCCAGTCCTAGCGTTTGGCCGCCGCCCTGCCCAGCCTCAGCCAGAATTGGAAATATTCCCAAATCACACTGTCAGTTTTCAGGAGGACAGTTGGAAATAAAATCTGTACAATTTCACAAATATTTCAAGAGTACAGTTTGCAGCTGTGAGTTAAAGATTTGAGACTGACTTTTTAAAATTAGAGGTGAGAGGAACATGGGGGTTGTCATATGGAATGACTGGGGTGATGTGACAGGTGTCCACAGATGATAAGGAAATACCTGTTGATTCTCCCTGGGTCCCCAGCACTGCGCTAGACTTTTAAGTATTCAAAGAGCTACAGGCTAGATGCGAAATCATAGAATGCAATATGGTACTAAATTGGGATTTAATCTTTTGAGTTGTGGGTTTTGTTCGGCTTCCGCCTCAACTTTTTTTGAAAGTGTTCTCTTGGGGCTTTGCCATAGCTAGAGCAGGGACAGGGACTGACCCAGTGTGTACCGATTTCCACTTGTGAGCTCTTGTGTCCCTTCGCAATGACAGTGGCCTGAGGTCTGAGTTGCACAGGTCCTATACCCCTTGTTGAGTGAAAGTTAAAAAGTGCCTTAATGTGGCATTCATGGAGATTTAACCAGTGGTTATTGTGACTCTCCAAAAAGGAGTGTCTGTCAAACCTACTGCCCAGGGAACCCCTTTGTAGGGAACCCTCACTACCAACTCAAGGGCCTGTGCTGTGCAGGCAGGTTTAGAAAATGCTGCTTTGAGCCATGCTGTGTGGACCAAATTCTCACTATGCGTTCACAGCCACAGCTCACTTGGCACATTTTTGACCTTCAGACTCTGGTTCAAGTGTTGGTTCTTAGCAGCAAAGCTTTTTTCCCCCCTAATGAAATCTTCAGTGGAACCCCTAATCTGAGACATATGAAATCAGAGTTCCCCTCACTGGAGGAGAGATGGGGACTTGGAAGTGCAGTTAGAATCCTGTCCAGCCCTCCTTTGACACAGGGACTCCAGGGTCCACCAGGGAAGTGCTTTTCCTGAGGTCCTACCTGCCCTCAGAGTGGGGCTGGGACCTCACTATCAGTTTCCCACTCAGCGATAGCTCTCTCTTGTTAGAATTTGCTGCTTTTTCCTAAAAGCAAAGAGCAAGGAAAATGTCAATAAGGACCTGGGTTTGTTTGTTGTTTTTGGTTTGGTTTTTGTTTTTTGAGACAGAGTCTTACTCTGTCGCCCAGGCTGGAGTGCAGTGGCTGATCTCGGCTCACTGCAACATCTACTTCCCGGGTTCAAGTGATTCTCGTGTCTCAGCCTCCCGAGTAGCTGGGATTACAGGAGCCCACCACCACGCCCGGCTAATTTTTGTATTTTTGGTAGAGACAGGGTTTCACCATGTTGGCCAGGCTGGTCTCACTGACCTCAAGTGATCCACCTGCCTTGGCCTCCCACAGTGCTGAGATTACAGGTGTGAGCCCCTGTGCCCGGCCGTTTTTTTTTTTGTTTTTGTTTTTGTTTTTTTTTTAAGTTCCAATTTGCAGAGGTTTTATTGTACTAAATGTTACCAGTCACTACCTTGTCCATATACTGAATCTTCCCTCAGTTAACTTAACCCCATTTCAAATTGCATTCTAGAAGATTCAGCACCAATCACAGAGATGCTAGGAAGTATGTGAAAGAGTGAGTATGGATGATTTAACCCCAAGCCTGTAATTTTTTTCAAGTTCTGTAGAAGCTTACTATGGGGAGACTGAAAAAAATCCGAAAAGTGTGTTTAATTATACAGTAATAAATATCTTATTACTAAGAGCCTGTAGCAAGTGCTTCCTGTGTGCCAGGTACCACAGATGCCCTTCATAAATGTTCAGTCTCAGTGCCCACACCAGTGTTAGGAAGTGGGTACTAATATTAGCTCCACTTTACAGAGGAGGAAACTGAGGCACATAGGTCACCTGATTAGTAAGTAGTTAAGCCAGGATTCAACTCAGGCTCCAGTGCCTGAGCAGCTGACCACTGAGCCACTGTTTCTTCTGTCTGTTCGATCAGAGAGAAACCTTTAACCAGTATTCTTGCATTCATAGCATAATAATCATTGCTCTTCCTAAGGGCTAGTCCGAGGTACTCTAGTGATTTCCAGTCCTAAAATGCTTTTAGACCCCTCCAACTGGCTGATGTCAGAATAGTTTAGGTATTAAAACTATTTTCTTTCATTTCTTTCTCTCTGTGTTCCATGTGCTTTAATGCCCCTCCCCTGGAGGCAGGAGCTGGAGGCAGTAGAGGGTGCCCCCACATTGTGCCCAGCTCTCCCTGCCTCTTGCTAGCTTCTGTGGCTTAAGGGGGAAGATGCTTGCTAAGATTCTACTTGAGGGGAAACTGGTCCTTCCCAGATGGCCCATGCGCCTTCACTATATGGGGTGATAGTTGGCCTGCCCCAGGCCCAGCCTCAGATTTGCCTGAGAAGAATTTGCTGAACTGACATCCAAGTTCCCAAATGTGATCTAGATCACTTAAAGCCTGAGTAACACACCCAGGCTGTGGGAGGGGGCTTCAGAAAACACTTGAAGACATTTATGATAGGGTGAAGACCAGCATTACTCTGCAAACACTGAGATTTTTGCTTATGAAAGTGAGCCCTTAGCTACTCAGGCTGACTGTTTGGAAAAGGCTTCCAAGCCCCCAAAACATGATTGAATGAAAACTTTCTGTAGATGGGAAGGTGGGGTGGGATTAGGATGGGATTAGCAAAGGGTCAGTGCTCTGCAGCTATCCTACCTGGCCCTGAATTCTGACTCTGCTGCTCTCTGGGTAGGTTATGTTCCTTAACCTGTCTGCAGTTCAGTTTCCCCATTTGTGAAACAAGAGGTACTGGAAGTAGCTCCCAGGGTGTACACAATTGGTTCATTCGTTCGACTAACAGCCGTTGAACATTTAGTGTGCCAAGCTCAGTTCTTCATGGCTGTGGATTCAGCAGTAAAAAATGCCACATAAAGCAAGGAAAGTCCCTTGACCTGAGAGGACTTCAGGTGGAAACAGCGCATGGCTTTTTGGGGATGCCTCAGCCAGACTGCTGATGTGGCTAGGGCACAGCGAGCAGGGGGTAGAATGGCCACTGCAGGACTTGGGCTTTTACTCTGAGTGCCATGGGAAGCCACTGGAGTTTCTGAGCAGAGGAGAGTTGGTGCCTGGCTGTATCTGAATGGAATCACTGTTGCTGCTGTTTTTAAAATAGACTGAGTGGGCGCAGGGATGCCTTAAGAGACTGTTGCAGTAATCCAGGTAGGAAGTGCTGGAGGCTTGGACCAGGGGTCTCAGAGGGGGACCTGCCTTCAAGTTGAAGCCAACAGTGTTTGCAACCATATTGGATGTGATGGGAGAGGGAGAAATCACAGTGGGCTTAAGGCCTTGTGGCCTGAGCAACTGGAAGAAGGGGGTACCCTTTACTGCAGGGCATTGGTTAGGAGGATGGGCCTGGATGGGAGATTCAAGTTCAGTGTACATGTGTTCAGTTTGAGGTGCTTCTTACATACCAACCTGGGATTGTAAAATATAACTTGAGTTCAGGGTGCTGTCTGGGCTAGAACTATAAATACTTTGTTGGCATCCAATTCATGCTTATTGTTATGAATACATTTAAATTTTATGTCTAACTGAAGTTATCACAGTATTTAAATCCCCTGGAGCTCTACCTTTCAAGGTTGCAGATGACTGTGGTATTTGTGAACTATCCCACAGACTTGCTCAATGAGTGGTAGCTCAAGTTTGGCTAAGAGAAAATTAATTCTTTTGATACTAACAGCAGCGTGCCTTTCCTGGTGTGGAGCAAGATTTCATCATCAGTTGTGATGCTGCCCAACAGTTCTCTAAATAGCAAAAAGGTGACTTCTCTCCCAGGCTTTTGCAGCATTAGGTGAAACAGCCTCTGCTTGGGTTAGATTTAGCGTCCTGTGTCTGGGGCTCCAGTGCCTCTGTTCCGACCCACAGCTTGCAGACTGGCAAAGCAGAGCCCAAGTCTGAAGTTTTATTCAACAGCAGGATTTGTTGTGATTTCTGCGGAGACTGTTGGGAGCCAGTTAAGTCTTATATTCCTGCTTCCAAATGTCAACTAAATTTCCTTTGACAATTGAGGAGGAGCTGACTCACATGGAAATGTGGTTGAAACTATACTTATTCCAACTTCAACACAGTTTGGTTTTCCTCTTTATATTTTGTGGGGTGCAGAACTATTCCGTGTCCTCTGGGAGGAGAATCTTCCTGCGCACCCCTTTGACGTGACTGGGCCTTCTTGACCTGTTCAGGAGGTTTGTGGTTGGAGAGCTTTCATCGTATTTTTTTTCTAAGTAGTGTAACAACATTTGAACTTCTTTGTAAGGAATAAATTACTATAAATTTTTAATTTGTAATAGTTATGTCAAATTTCCTGTAGTAGGAAGAACACACATACACACATACATACATACATGCATGCATGCATACATACAGCCCATCTTATATGATAACCTGGTACCTAAATTTGTATTCCCTCTGAAACAGGGGAATGTAGGATTTTGACACTGAGATTTAACTATAGAATGTGTGAATATTGTGGCTGAATTGTGGCAGTGCTGTCACTTACGTCAAGACTGGCAATTGCTCTGCTTTGGTGAGCTTCTCTATCTGTTTATAATGCCAGCTGTGGAATCTGTGAATGTTTTTCCACCCTGGGACTTAAGCCAGTGATTTTTAAGTTTACTTCTTTGCTTTAAAAGCTAAGGGGTTTTAAACTATTTTAGTAGCCTTTATATTCAAAGGGAACCTAACAACAATCGCTGGCATAGAAATACAACTCTTATGAGAAGTGGAAATATTTATTGGCCGATCATGCATTTTGAAAAATGATAAATTCCGGCTGAGTGCGGTGGCTCATGCCTATACTCCCAGTACTTTGGGAGGCTAAGGCGGGAGGATCACCTGAGGTCAGGAGTTGAGACTATCCTGGCCAACATGGTGAAACCCTATCTCTACTAAAAATACAAAAATTAGTTGGGTGTGGTGGTGTGCACCTGTAATCCCAGCTACTTGGGAGGCTGAGGCAGGAGAATCGCTTGAACCTGGGAGGTGGAGGCTGCAGTGAGCTGAGATTGCGCCACTGCACTCCAGCCTGGGTGACAGAGCAAGACTCTGTCTCAAAAAACAAACAAACAAAAACAAAAAGATAAATTCCATGTGCAATCTTAGTAGTTCGTTTGTTGGTTTCACAGACATATGTATTGTGGACCCTCAGCATCTTGCCGGGTGCCTTTGGTGAAGGGATTCCAGCAGCAATGAACATAATATTCCCTCTCCCGGTAGTCTTACCATTTTTGAATTCTACAAAGATAAATGTTTATAGGTCTAGCTTAGTTTAGTTAATTATGTTCAGAAGTAACGCGACTTCCCATTACAAACCAGAAGTTAAAAGTATATGGACTTATTTCAATGTTGAAATACTTGCTTGGTTAATTGTTCCCCAGAGTAACTAACAACTAGGAAGAAAACAAAACTAGAAATCGGTGCAGCTGAAGCCCATGTGTGTATTAATTAGAAGATACTGTCGACTTCAAACAGGACATTTTAAGGAGGGTAATATGATCTGGATCACTTCATTTTAAATTTAATTGAACAGCTATGTGCTCTGTGACTTGTATGTGGTGGGTGCTAGTCTAGGACTGGACTTCAGAAGGCTGCAGTATCTCCCTGCCAGGTAGAGAGGCAGGTGAGGGACCCGGCCGGGGGTGAGGGGAGCTGCAAGGAGCACCCAGGATGCCCTTACTAACTGCACTGTGCAAGTACAGTTCAAAAAAAAGTTTTATTTATTTTTATTTTATTTTTTGAGTTGGAGTCTTGCTCTGTCACTCAGGTTGGAGTGCAGTGGCATGATCTTGACTCACTGCAACCTCTGCCTCCTGAGTTCAAGTGATTCCTGTTCCTCAGCCTCCCAAGTAGCTGGGATTTCAGGTCTGCGCCACCACGTCCAGCCAATTTTTGTATTTTTAGTAGAGACAGGGTTTTGCCAGTTTGGCCAGGCTGGTCTGGAACTCCTGACCTCAAGTGATCCGCCCACCTCGGCCTCCCAAAGTGTTGGGATTACAGGCTTGAGCCACCGTGCCCGGCCCAAAAAGAAGTTTTATATCTGAGTCTGTATTTTGTCATTTATGCCCAGAATGCATTTCTCCCCAGATGATCTTAAAGTAGCTTTTCTAAGTGAAACAAAACTGTATCAGTTTACCTGCTTATTGTTGGAGAAATTGTGACTTTGGGGGGTCCATTCCAGTTCAGATCTGAGTGACTGATGCTTCAAATATTGTAAAACCCCTGATTTCTAGTGTTGGCTTATTTTCCATAGCGTCTTAGTGACTGGTTTGAGGCTTTCCTAAGCTGCCTGATGTCTGAATGGTAGAGATGATTTGAATAAACTCCTAAGCATTCATTATTAATAGAGAGTCTGAACACAGAAGCCAGTGTCCTATCAAAATGTTCCATGTGCAATAGCAAACTTCCATATGGAAGAGAGAAAACATTGGAAACCATCCTGCAAATGACTGCATGTTTAATAACCCTGGATGTTTTTCAGCTCTTCTAATAATCCTGGTCTGTTTTTATGTCCTGAATTGTTGGTACCTTCAGTTCGACCCAGTAAAGCTCCAGTTCTCCAATCTAAAAGTCTGTCTATTCTCTTTAGAGAGTGATTGACTGCCTGGAGGATGAGAAGGCGACCCTCACCTTGGCCATGGCTGACTGGCTGCGGGACTATCAGGACCTCCTGCAGGTGAAGACCGGCCTCAGCCTGGAGGTGGCAACCTACCGGTAAGGATGCTGTGCTGAGTTGGTCTTGATGAAGCCATGGGGGTGTAACTTGTACATGAAGGAGACTGGTCTAGGGACCATAGCCTCTGTGGAGTCCCTGTGGCTTTGTGACAAGCAGAGAGCAGCCCTTGGCATGGCCAAGCACGGAGTCCAAGGCCAAAAGGAAGAGGAAGAGTAGGGGCTAGCTTAGGTCACTGAGCAGGTATCCCCTGTATGGGAGTAGCTGAGCCTTGCCCCCTTACCTAGTGTTCGTATGTTCTGGGGACTCCTGAAGAGCTTTACACATGTCGACGTGTTGGATCCTAGGAGCTAGAGACTGTGTTTACAAATGAACACACTTTGCTCAGAGAAGTTACAGAGCTGGAAAGTGGAGGGCCAGGATGTGTTAGTGTGTTTTCACACTACTATAAAGATACTACCTGAGCCTGGGTAATTTATAAAGGAAAGAGGTTTAATTGACTCACAGTTCCTCAGGGCTGGGGAGGCCTCAGGAAACTTATAGTCATGGCAGAAAGTGAAGGAGAAGCAAGAACCTCTTCCCAAGGTGGCAGGAGAGAGAGAGAGAGAGCTCAGGGGAAACTGCCACTTTTAAAGCATCAGGTGTCGTGAGAACTCAGTCACTATCATGAGAACAGCATGGGGAAAATCGCCCCCATGGTCCAGTCACCTCCCACCAGGTCCCTCCCTCGATATGTGGGGGTTACAATTCAAGATGAGGTTTGGGTGGGGACCCAGAGCCAAACCATGTCACAGGATTTGGACCCAGGAAGTCTGTGTCTATCAAAGCCTTTTGATTGTTGCTTTGAATCTCAGGGCTCTGATGCCACCCTGTCTGGGTTTGGCCATGAACTGAATCTCTTCCAAGAGTTTAGCATGGTGCATGGTGATGTAGGGCAAATGGCTTTATTTATCAAGATGTTGACTTGAATTCAAGGTAACCAACTCTGATGAAAAGGTCACAAAGGCTGGGTGCTGGGCGGGGCAGAGATGCAGTCCAGTCCCGTCCCCCTGGGTGTGGCCCGCAGGCCGGCAGAACAGTGCTCCTCCCCTCCTTGGCATCACCCCTCCCTTCCCCTGGGTGACAGTGGGTCTTTGATTGAGGTGGTGCCCCTTATTTCCTGGCAGCTCTCATGCTCAGGACTGCTATGAGGAGCAGGATCTGTGAAGCTTACAATGGAAGGAATTTTAGAGACCCAGATGTCCAACTTGCAGGAACGATAACAATAGCCAGCTTTATGGCATCCTTACTGCCTGCCAGACGTGGTGCTAAGTTCTTTGCTGCTATTCTATGCTCCGAGTCAACCTCTGAGGTGGGCGCCACTCTCCCCTCTTAGAGGTGAGAGAGAGAGGCCTGGAGGTTGGAGCTGCAGGCTGGTGAGGGGCAGAGCCAGCAGGTCTGGTGCCAAACCTGTGCCATGCCCACCAAGCCATGTAAAAATGGCACACTGCCTGCTCCATTCCCAGGATTGTGGAACATGTGTCAATGGAGGGTGTGAGCAAGCTGTGGAAACCCCTTTGGCAAAAGAGTCAAAGCCATGGTCATCAAAGCCATGTTCTAGTGGTGTCTCCTTAACAGGTGGGGGAGTTAAACCTGGAGAGGTTAAGAAGGGGACCAACTCCCCTGGGGAGGGCTAGAGCAGGGACCATCCCCTGGCCTGGTTCAGCACATCTTGTAGGCTGCCTCTGTAATCTTCTGATCATGTTTTTTTTTTTTTTTTGAGACAGAGTCTTGCTCCATCTCCCAGGCTGGCATGCAGTGGTGTGATCTCAGCTCACTGCAACCTCCGCCTCCTGGGTTCAAGCAGTTGTGTCTCAGTCTCCCGAGTAGCTGGGACTACAGGCGCCTGCCACCATGCCTGGCTGGTTTTTGTATTTTTCATAGAGACGGGGTTTCACCTTGTTGGTCAGGCTGGTCTCGAACTCCTGACCTCAGGTGATCCACCCACCTCGCCCCCACAAAGAGCTGAGATTACAGATGTGAGCCACTGCGCCCAGCCCTGATCATGATTTTTTGCTCTAAGAATATCAAGGTGGCCTGAATTGCTTTGATGTCTATTAAAAGGGTATCTGGCTGATAAGTGCTTATAGTTTACATTGTAGCCTGGGTTGGCCTCACTGTCTTTATTTTCTGGAAGACTTACATCAGCCAGGGTTCATCCCAGCCTCACTCCCATGAGTGAAGAGGGAGCAGCTCTATTGGGCAGCCCCTGGCCTGGGCCCCAGGAGGCTACTAAGGGGTGAGGCCTTCCCAGGGGCATGGCAGTCTGTGCAGGAGCCATGGCTTAATTGAGGAATGAATTGAGGGGCGGTCCTGGGGCCAAGGCCATGAGGGCCTTTCTGGATCCCCATTTGAGAACCTTACCGAAGCTGAGGGGCTGGTGGCCGGGGCTTAGAGAAAGGGGAAAAAATGCTGCCAGCCTGGACTTCCCAAAGCCCATTCTTGGCATTCTCCTTGGAAATCTTGTGGGGTGAACAGTTGCACAATTAAATCGGTAGGGCATTGAAACACATGTTGAGTTAGATAATCTAAACTTTAATATGGAAAACTTGAAAACACTCAGGCTTTATTTGGGGGAAGAAAGCATTAATCAGGAATTTTTCATTTGTGAGTGACAGAAACTCTCCTCAGACTGCCACAAGTCGGAAAAGGAATTTATTACTCACATACCTGCAAGTCTTGTGCTGGTCCACTCTGTGTGTGAAGGAATAACTGAGACTGGATCGTTCGTAAAGAAAAGAGGTTTATTTTGACTCACAGTTCTGCAGGCTGTACAGGAATCATGGTGCTGGCATCTGCTCCTGGTGAAGCCTCAGGAAGCATGCAGTCATGGTGGAAGGTGAAAGGGGAGCAGGCATGTCACATGACAAGAAAGCGAGCAAGAGAGGGTGGGGAGGTGCCAGGTTCTTATTTTTTTTTTTTCCTTTTTGAGATGGAGTCTCACTCTGTCACCCAGGCTGGAGTGCAGTGGCACAATCTCACCTCACTGCAACCTCTGCCTCCCACGTTCAAGTGATTCTCCTGATTCTCCTGCCTCGGCCTGGAGAATATTGGCCAGGCTGGTCTCGAACTCCTGACCTTGTGATCCTCCCGCCTCAGCCTCTCTTAAAGTGCTGGGATTACAGGCATGAGCCACTGTGCCTGGCCGGTGCTGGGTTCTTTCAAACAACCAGATCTCGTGTGGACTCATAGAGTGAGAACTCACTCATTATCACAAGGACGGCACCAAGCCATTCTTCAGCGATCCACCCCCCTAACCAAACCCAAATACCTTCCACTAGGCCCCACCTTCAACACAGAGGTCACATTTCAGCATGAGAATAGGAGAAGACACACGTCCAAACCATATCACATCCTTAGTTTCAGGTGCAGCTGGTCCACATGGCAGGATGGTCTCTCTCTTCTGGACTTTTCCCACCACGTGGCTGGATGGGGCCTGAGCAGCTCCAGGCTTAGGGCCACCCAGCCTTGTGCCTGTGGTCAAAGGCGGGGGCCTCTCCTGTCAGCCTCTCCATCTCTGTTGGGTCATGTTCCTGCCTCAGAGCCCGTCACTGGCCAGAGGGATGAAGGGCTCTAGAGCTTTGGGGTGGGGTCCCAGCCTCTTGTGAGTCACATGGACTGAGCCTGGGGTGGTGGGAGTTACCTCACATCAGGCACTGTTCTAGGGCAGATGCCAGGCAGGCCTGGAAAACTGACTTCTGTGTCTGTGTTAGGAAATGCCCCATGCCAGATGCATCTTTTCCCTGCAGGGCAGTTGGATTTTTCTATTTTCTTTCTGTACTAGTTCTCTGAGTTAGAATCAGGAAACTTATTTTGTGTCTTGTGTCTCTGGGATGTTGAGCTCTTTCCTTCCCTCCTTCGTCCTGCCCCTGTTCTTCATCCTGAAAAGCCAGTGTATAAACATGGGCGTCCTCTCTGAGAGTCTGGGGCCTGCCTTTTTGGCAGGGTATTCACAAGCCCATGGGCCCAGCTTTTCCAGGGCATCGATTGCGAGCCGTTTCTGCTCGCTGTCAGCAGTCTGTCAGCCAGGACAGAGTTTATTTTGTCTGTCTATGGCTGGCATTTCCCTAACCCAATTATGGATTGATGTGGCCATCTTCTAGGAATTTAGGAGCTACTCGTGCTTTCCGGGGAGCAAGTGATGGATTTCACTGTACCTCTTTCTGCTGTCCACGTTTGCATGGGGAAAATGAGGACCCCTGCCAGCAGCCTGCCTGACTGGCCCTGCCCTGCTGCAGACTCCCAACCCTGCTGCAGACTCCCAGCCCTGCTGCAGACTCCCTGCCCTGCTGCAGACTCCCAGCCCTGCTGCAGACTCCCAACCCTGCTGCAGACTCCCAGCCCTGCTGCAGACTCCCTGCCCTGCTGCAGACTCCCAGCCCTGCTGCAGACTCCCAACCCTGCTGGGTAGGATCGCTGCAGGCCTCCCACCTCTGTGCTCTGGTTTAGTCTCGGAGATGCCCATCGATGAAAAAGACACACAGATGGTTGACTAGAACCCATTCTTTTGTATAAGCCAAAAACTTAGCATTTTTGAAAATCACCAGTGCATGTGTGGAAGACACACCCTCGTCATCCTCAATGTGAGTCTTTTTCAGTAGTCTGCACTGCTCCTATTAGGAAGACAGATGTGACGTTCCTGTTTGTGTTAGTGGACTTGCGCTCTTCTGACAGTTACTCTTTAACTAAAGTGCCCATTTGATCTCTGTAAACCTTGTCCCACCTGTTGTGGCCGTTGCCCCAGAATTGCTGAGTTGACCATCATCATCCTGTGGCTTACTGGTTCTCATTCACATGCAAGGGAAGGGTCTGTGGCTCTTTAATGCTTAAAGCACATTTTGCTGGGATTTGTCCATTGTCCCAAGGACTCTCAAATGTACTGAACACTGGCCGAGCACGGTGACTCACGCCTGTAATCCCCGCACTTTGGGAGGCCGAGGTGGTTGGATCATGAGGTCAGGAGATTGAGACCACCCTGGCTAACATGGTGAAATCCCGTCTCTACTAAAAATTAACCGGGTGTGGTGGCGGGCACCTTTAGTCCCAGCTACTCGGGAGGCTGAGGCAGGAGAATGGTGTGAACCTGGGAGGTGGAGCTTGCAGTGAGCTGAGATCGCGCCACAGTACTCCAGCCTGGGTGATAGAGTGAGACTCCGTCTCAAAGAAAACAAAAACAAAAACAAAATGTACTGAACACCTCCCAACCCAGATCTTTGGCCCTTCTAGGTGACTGTCACAGGGAAGGAGCAACATTAAAGTAATAATATAATTGTATACTTGTAATTTCCAAAGCGACTTGCAATTTACAAATAAATATATAACTTAATAAAATAAACATAGGATAATAAAATTAAAACAAAGCAAACCTCAGAGAGTCTTAAGACTGGAGGTTTGCCTTTGGCCAGTACATGGCCAGTGAAGCTGCTGGCACCTTGCCTGACAGGTGAAGATGAGATCGAGACCTCTGAGCATCCTAAGACGTGCAGTACCGTCCCACCCTTTCCTGCTGCATTGCGGGTGGCAGTGAGCGGGAGCTGTGGGGCTGGGCTTGGGGCCATGAGAAGAGAGGAGACACACCCTGCCTGCAAGCTGGCACCAGGCCGTACTGGCTCTTGTCTCCTGTCAAGAGTATCTGCAGTTGTGTGGGGCTGGAGGTAGTGATCCATTTGCTATATGATCGCAGGGTCTTGCCTGGAGTGTGCGTTTTATGGCACTAGCAGCAGAATGGTAAGGGAAAGATGCTCAGAGACAGGGAGGGACTGCACCTGGGAATCTCCAGGCCCTCAAGATTCTGATTAGATTAGTGACAGGTGGAACCAGCACAGTGGTCTTAAACCCCCTCGGATGATTGTCAGGTACCACCAGAATAGGGAATCCCTGGTCCAGGGCCTCACTGCTCACAGGGCGGCAGCATGCACATTGTGAGGCATTGCAAGTTTCTTGGGAATGCAGAATCTTGGGCCTACCCAGACATACTGGACCAAAGTTGGCCTTGTAACAAAATCCCAGGTGATTTGTGCGCACACTGCTGTTGGCAGAGTGGCCCAGGGGCAGGTAAGTGCTAGGTCTTCTCACAGCGGCCTGGAGGACAAGATGAAGGATGGATTGATGGAGGAGAGGGGAAGCAGTCATAGTAGGAGGTGGGGCTTACACCAGGACCCACGCGCCAGTCTGGGCTGTTTGCAGTTGCGTGTGGCAGTCCCCTTAGAGCTGCATGGGGCCTGTCCGAGGTCACAGAATCCTGTGGAGCCACCTGGAGAGACCACACTTTAGAGAAGGTAATGACTTGGATTGGACAGAATTTGAAGCTCTGAACACCCCAGATGAGCAACACAACTCATTCCTTTAAGTCTTGTTTTGCAGAATCATGTCAGAACAAATAGTTTATCTAGTTTCCCCAACATTTTGTTAACGAGAATTTCCAAAGATAAGAAAAGTTGAAAGAATAATGAATGTTCCATTTGAGTTCTCCAATGAACATTTGCTTTATCTCACGACTGTCCACCCGTATCATCATCCATCTTTCTGATGCATTCCAAAGTAGGTGCCGTTACCTCTGACCATGAATGGGTAACAGGGAGTGACAGCTGCCTTCTGTTTAGTACCTACCATGTGCTAAGTGCTTTATAGACAGTATCTCCAGTTTTTATAGCTTCACCGAAGAAGCTCATTTTCCATGTGATGAAACCCAGGTTCAAGGAGGTTACTTACAAGGTTACACAACTCATAATTGGAGAGCCTGAGATTCTAACTTCAGGCCTTAAACCAGGGCTGTTCCCTCCATGCCCTGCTGAATGTGGAATTAGAAAGGAGCTGGATGTACTGGGATGCTGGGCAGATGACGGTACAGACCTAGACCCTGTCCTCAGTGGTAGGATGATGATGTTTTGGGTGCATTTGGGGGAGGCTGACAGGGCAGGCAGGGAGGGCTTCCTGGAAGAGGCAATGCTTGATTCTTATAGGAAGAGAAAGAGAAGCTGGAAATGACTTTTTGGAAAGGGTTTTCCAGGCAGAGGGAATGGCCAGGGGGAGGCCCTGAGGACTGAGCTAGTGTGGTATTTGTGACAGTGCCAGTCTCTGGGCAGCTGGGGTTTGGGGGCCTGTCATGGAGGGCCGCGTGTGATGGTTGGATAAGAGCCACACCTGCCCTCAGCCTGCTCCGAGACACTTGGTATGCAGGATATGATGCTGGGTGGGGGCCTGCAAAGATACTGCCAGTGTGGGCTTCATGTCAAGGAACATGGGCTGTAGATGAGGCAGCATGGATCTGGGGAGCCTGCTGCAGGGCAGGGAACCCAAAGGACCGCCAGAGACCCTCCAGCACGAGGCTTCTGGAGCTGGCGAGGGAGTTGTGAGAATCCGGGGAGGCTTCTAGAGGGATTTGAGAGGGATGAAAGTCTTGAAAGAAGGGGCCATTTGAGCAGACATAGAGGAGAGAGGGAGATGGACAGTAGGGGGTAGCGTAGCAGGAGGGACACAGAATGTTGAGGTAAAAAGTCAAGCATGTTCCAATAATAGAAGGCACGTTCCTAGGAGGTAGTGTCGATGGTTCGCTGCCACCTAACAGGGAAAGCTGTCCATGGGTCACCGCTGGATGGAGCACTTCAGACCGAGGTGATGAGAAGAGATTTGCGAAGAGGTGTGGGGTTTGGGCCTTTGGGTGGTGGGGAAGTAGGGAGATGGGAATTGGACTGGCAGAAAGGAATCAGGAAGGAGCTCCAGGTGGGCAAATTTGAATAAGAGAATAAGTTGAGAGAGGAACGTGCAAGGGGAGTGTGGAGAGGTCTGGGAATGAGGCAGAGCGCAGGGGCCTTGCATGCTGGGAAGCCTCTGTGGGGCTTTCTGGGGCCTGCGGGGGCAGTCCCAGGGCCAGCACTGTGGCGGGAGTAGGCGGGGCTGGGGAGGCAGCGGCAGGCAGAGTGCAGGAGGCCTACAGTGCTGGGGGCCATGGGGTGTCTGGGTGGCTGCAGGGGGGCTTCCGAAGTTGCCTGCAGTCGCTAGTGCCCAGGTGTGTAGACCTGATGGAGGTAGCTGTGGCAGGAGGCAGGAGCCTGAGGGACTGAGAGGTAAGGAAATATGAGAGACGTGTTGCTGTGACTCTCTGCAGGCTAGCACAGAGTCTTGTGAATAGTCGGATGGTAATTGATGATAAGATGGTGAAAACCCTAGCAATGTCCAGAACCTGCAGCGTCCCCAAACCCTCTCACTGCCGATGTGAAGATCTGGTCCAGATTCTACAGACTGACGACGTGCAGAAGCACAGATAGAAAAGAAACAGCCTCCCCATACAGACACTCAGCATAGAGCCCAGTCATCAGCAAGAAGCTGTTAGAAAACATAATCTTTCAAAAAAGATACTCAATATTGAAACAACAAATGCAGGAATACCCAGGAGTGGACAGTGCAGAAACCACAGAACAGAAGGATGCAGAAACAGTGTGCATGACATGAGGCCAATCCTAGGTTTCTGGTCTGGAAGACAGACAATGCGGTCTCTGTACGAATCCAAAAAGAGGCTTTTGTGTTCTATCTTTTGGGAGATGAAAGATATGATAATTGTTCTAAATTTCACCTGAAAGAAAAAATGGAAAACTGGGTCAAAATGATTTTTCAGTAGAAAAATCCCAAAGGAAGCCTTCCGTCGGCAGATAGGAAAATGTAATGCAGAGATTTATTTACTGCCTGGGATCTTTAAGGCAAAAGTCCTTTTAAAAGGTTAGGCTAGAAACAACATCAAAAAATATGTTGTGTGTGCCAGGAAGGGCATGGGAAGCTTCCTGTTTCTTCTTTCTAATCCCAGTTGGCAGAAACAGCATGTTTTAATGGAGAAAAATATGATGTGGTCTCTGGTCTCGATGTAGACTGCTAATGTAGCAACACAGAGGACTCCTGATGTTTACATCTCATCATTCTAGTGACATTTCTGATTGCTCCATTATTTTTAGGCCACCTGTACCTTTTCACATGTCTATTCAAAGAAAAATGTTTCTTAGGGGTTTCCTCAAGGTTTTGCAGAAGTATATTTTGTTTTTTTTAAAGTTAGGTCCCACCTTTTTTGGGAAGACTTATAAAAATGTGTGAACACTGAGACTTATCTGATTGCTAGATAAAATACTTGAAGTGAATAAAATCTTGTAGTTTTAAGAATAGGGTTGGGCATGGTGGCTCATGCCTGTAATCCTAGCACTTTGGGAGGCTGAGGTGGGTGGATCACTTGAGCCCAGGAGTTGGAGACCAGCCTGGGCAACATAGTGAAACGCCATCTCTACAAATAATACAAAAACAACCAGCTGGGTGCGGTGGCACGTGCCTGTAGTCCCAGCCCCTTGGGAGGCTGAGGTGGGAGGATCACCTATGCCTGGGAGGCAGAGGTTGCAGTGAGCCGAGATGGCACCACTGCACTCCAGCCTGGGTGACAGAGCAAAATCCTGTAAATAAATAAATAAATCGAATATATAATTGAAAGGATCGACCAGTACCTTTGGTTGTTGGCCAAATAAATGAGTTAACATTCAGTTAACCATAAAATACAGGTGATCCACAATCCCTTCTCTTGTGGACTCATTTTAGTTAGCTGGAAATCAGTTTTCTTTGGAGGATGTAGAGGAGGTGGTGATGACGTGATCGCTGATGTTTAGTGAGCTCTTATTCTGTGACAGCCATGGTTCTGAGAACTTCCTGCTTCTGGATTAGTTCCTACTGCAAACCTGTGAGTTCTCTCCATTTCAGAAATGGGGAAACCGAGTCACAGTGGGTTTGAGCGGCCTGCCAGGTCACAGAACTAGGAAACGGCAGGCCCCAGATTTGAATCCAGACATCCTGACTCCAGAGCTGTGTCCTGCGTTTCCTCTCTGTTTAATAAGTAACGTTTGTCTCTGTTGATTATCTGATTTTTTTTTTTCAGTCTCTAGAATTGACCTAGAGATGGCTCTGGGATGTGATTGAATACTGACCCCAGAAGGGACGCCCGGAAATAGCCCAGCACTGTCACCTTACCTCCTGTTATCCTTCCTATGAAGCCGGTGGTCGTGTCACCTTTCCCATTCAGGTGGCATTGCTGGTCATGGGAATGGAACTCCCCGCTGCTCCCTCCCTTCTGCTCCCTGGTCTTCCCGGTGACTGACCAGCCATGGGCCCGCATCTGGGGTGACCCAGGCGGTGCCTCCACTCTGTGTGGAGCTTGGCTCCCTTTGGCACAGTGAGGAGCCAAGGGAGGCGGTTCTGCAGCTCCTCCAGCTCTGAGGCCTCCCTTTCTTCTATGTACTTCTCCACCTGCTGTTTGCTAGGAAGCACCGTGTGAATCACCCTCAGGCCCAGGCCCTGGGTCCGGCAGGCTCCCGCACAGGCCTGGCTTCTGGGAACATCCTGACAGTGCCTCATTTATGGGGCTGCACAGAGCGGTGGCCTTGTGCCCACAGTGCTGAGTCACAGCAGATTGTTCAGAAATTCCATTAGGATAATCTATCCCAGACGGAGAGCCTTGCCTTGGGGCCTGCTCAGGACACCGGGTGGCTCATTAGGGCCTGGCGCCTGGCCAGAGGCCACATTACAGCCGGCTTCTGCGCTGTGGATTTGTCTTGGGCTCCTTAACGAGGCCAGGGACGTGGATTTTCTTGCACTTTGGCTTATTTTCCTGCCTAAGGGGCCACCAACCTGTGGCGCTATGTGAAATGCCCACAATAGCCCATGACTCAGGGGATTGGCATTTCTCACAGTCCCTGAGGCTTGGGGGCAGATTTCCTCCAACCGCTCTCAAAATAACCAGGTTTGATTGCAGCCTCAGAGAACAGTCTACCCATTTCTTAAAGTGGTACAAACCTGTTCCTTAAAAATGTCCCTCGCAGAGCTTTAGAGGAAATCGTAGTTTCTGGCTTCTCCTCAGAGTCTTGTTGGTGACTTCGCCGTGTAGTCCTGGGGCTGTGCGGAAGGCTGGTGGCTGCCATTGGGCTGGGTGTGCCACCCTAAGCATGAACTCAATGGCCAGTGCCCAGCCGGGTGCTCACAGAGAGTAAAGGTGACATGTGTCCCTGCCTGCTAGGATCCAGCCATTGAGAGGACACAGATGAGGGGACAGCTCCTTCTCCAGCAGGAGCTTCTTACTCTCATAGGAGAGCTCTGCAGGGCCATATTGGATGAAATCACAAAGAGAATTTACTTTCATTAGTATGGCCCGGAGGGTCTATCTGCAGGATTTATGCTTTCTGAAATTTGTATGCAATACCATGGTCTCTAGCCTCACTGGGAGGCTTAGCGATATCACAGGGGAGGGGGCTGAGAGCTCAGGCTGCCTGGGTTTGCATTTTTCTCTTTATTGGTGAGCTGTGTGCCCTTGACCAAGACGCTATCTCTGCGCCCCGGTCTTCTCACCTATAGAGCGAGGATGCGGCCACAGGCCCTGGGTTGGTGGTGGCTCCGACTGTAAGTACAGACATGAGAGTGACCACAATGCATGGTGCTCAGTGTTGGCCAGGGATTGTACGGGCCTAGAAAGGGGAGGCCGTGGGGCTGTATCTTGTCTCCTGAACCAGGCCAGAAGCCCCACGCAGGGCTGGTGCCTGTCTCTTGTACGTCAGGGTCCTGAACTCTATGAAGGTTTGGTGATGCTTTGGAATTCTCCTGGAAGAGGAGCAGAACCATTCCCCTTGGAGGGGTGGGGAAGACATATTTTTCCCTGGACAGCAACATACCTTCCGTTCTAACTTGGGCAGCTCAAGGGAGAGGCCCCGTGGTACCCAAGGTTGGCAGCTAAGCCAGGCCGGGAGGATCTGAACTGGAACCTAGTCTTTCTCCCCACACCCTACTCTAGCTCCTCTGCTGTAGGACGCCACCCCTTCTGCTGCTGTCATCCTGGGGTGCAGACCCTTGGAGCCTAGCTTTATCCTGAATGTTCCTCTGATTATATAGACCTCAGAACTTTCTCAGCAGTGAAAGCTGTTTGCGTTCCTGGAACCTAAAATGCTTGGTCATGGGGGTGTGGGATTAATGGGTTGGTGTCCTGTTTCCTGGCTTCTGCCCTGAGCCAAGGGCTGGGGCTCTGGACTCAGGCGCCTGCCCATCCCCCATCCACACACCAGCACTCTGCAGTCACCGCTCTGGGGCGGGCCCGCTGTGTGCACCTTCGGGAGAGCGCCTCATGCCTTCCTTGCTTTATTCCAGCTGCCCACAGGGTTCTCATGTTCATGGGGCTCACCATGTTTAACTAGAGGGATATACAACTCGGTGTAGTTTGTCCAAGCTGCCAAGTCCCTGCTTGGGGGTGGCGTCCTGCTCCATTTTTCTGCCCAGCTCTCAGCCATAAGATGGGCATTTCTCAGTGGGCTCTGGTTCTGGATGCCTTTTGCCATATGCCGTGCGTTTCTTGGAACCGGAGTTAGTGACTTCACATGTTGCTCTAGCAACTGAGAAACTGTTACACCCAGAGCCGCCAGCAGCCCAGGGGGTCTTCGTGAGTGACTGGCTGACAGGCATCCCGGGCTAAGCCCTTCACCAGCAGGCTGGGTCTGCTGGGACCACTCTCTCCTCAGCTCTGGGATCTGAAGCAGTAGACATGAACAACCTGATGAAACCTCTATAATTTTAGAACTTTGGAGCAGACGTAGTCAAAAAAATCACCTCATTGGGCACTTCTCACCATTTTATTAAAGGAGATAACAGGATGCCAGTTTGGATGAAGTGAGGCCCCTGGGACTGGCATTGGGAGGGTGCTGCTGACGGGGCGCTTTAGCACTGCCTTTTCCATCTGCCTGCCTTCTGCTGCTTTTTGTCATCTCCAGGATGACCCCCTGGAAGGCAGTTTGAAACTGCAGATGCAGTTTGGCTGCCTTACAAGTGTAGTCCCTGCTGTGCTCCTGGTCAGCCCTCTGCAAGCTGCCCCCCAAGCTGTGACTCCAGGAAGACCCCAGTGGGGGGTATAGCTGCTCTGGGGCCCTCTAGCCTGGGGTGACAGGCCATGCCTGGGGCCCACATTTCTCCAGTGCCCCCATGCTCCTGCTCCTCTTCACCCTGGACTGAGAAAGCTTTCTAGAAGGGCTTGGCTCGCCAGTACTGTTGAAGCCCTAGCCTGGTCATTTTGTTCATTGGGCTAGTAGGGGTTGAGCGCCATGCTGGGCGCCAGGGATGTGGCGGTGAGCAGAGCAGGCGGCCTGGCCCAGGTCTGCTGAGGCTGGTGGGTGGGCTTGCAAGCCCTATGGTGCAGCCCTGCCCAAGCCGCCTCTTCAGGTAGAAGTCCTAAAACATGTGACACTATGGTCATTGGCACATACCGCATAATACGTTTCATTAGAGGCACTTCTTACTCTTTCATTTCCTAATTAATTATGTTTTAAAATTATTTTTACAGGGCCTTATTGGAAGGCGAAAGTAATCCAGAGATAGTGGTCTGGACTGAGCACATTGAAAACATGCCATCAGGTAAATAAAAGCTAATGATTTAACTTAGCTTTAAGCATCTGAACTGTCTATTCTGTGGCTAGATAGTAAAGCACCATCATCTGGAAGAACGGGTTAGATACGGTGTTTAGATAACAGGAGTTCATCTCTCATTTAAGTACCAAATAGATTTTAGTTTCGTGTGACATAATTTCAGTTATGTGAAGGAGAATGTTTGGGAAGGTGCGTGATAAACTTGGTCCCCTCTTGACA
The DNA here is from genome assembly GCF_049350105.2 of Macaca mulatta. NCBI lineage: Eukaryota > Metazoa > Chordata > Mammalia > Primates > Cercopithecidae > Macaca > Macaca mulatta. The sequence continues at coordinate 89,395,136 of NC_133412.1, forward strand.
GGATGCAGGAGCGGAAGGGGCTGATGGCACTGGGCAGTGTGAGGGCGAGGAGGAACGCACATGGACTTGTGTTTCACTCCCCTAGAAGAGACAGTCCTTCCATTTCCAGACCAAGGGGTTATGGTTGTTACACCTGTAGAGGGAGGTATGGCCTTGGAGGGCAGGCAGGCAGTACTCTGGAACCTGCTACCCTAACAGGAAAGAGATACGGGAGTGGTTACATTGTTTCCACCACCCTAGGTTGGTGTGGGCAGCTCAGGAAAATGTATCTTGGTGCCTTGAAGACTATCTTATTCAGGCCAAGAGCCTCAGGACAGGGCCCTTCCTTCCTATGGCTGCAGAACTGACATAAGATAATTAATGTTCATTAGAAAGATCCTAAGAAACTGAGGGATAACTTGTTTTTTTAACCTTTTAAAGCCCTATAGAATCTTAAAGAGCTCTGGCTAAGCAAGTGTCGATTAAATTACGTATAGAATGTTGAGTTCACACCTTAGGCAGCATGGTTTTAGTCTTCCTTGTTTCTTTTAGGCACCTCATGGATTTGACACGTCACTGGGTTGAGAATAATATTTGGATTCTAATAATCTATAACTGGAAGGGATCTGGTCTTAGATAACATGCAGCAAATTTTCTTTCTAATTTTGAGAGGAAGTTTGAAAAAAGCAAAGGCGTTCATGGAAGGGTAGGCATTGGTCAGCCTGCCTGGCATCAGTTAACATATGACATCTCTAAAACAAGAATTAACTCCCCAGATTTCAAGATTTACTTAGTTACCTACAGTTTTAACCTGTTGATACCTAAGTTTGGACATCCATCATGTAACCTAAAGAGAGGGGAGAAGGAAGGGACAGGCCCAGGAGCTCCGAGGAAGACCAACAGTCTAAGTAAGCCAGGGCCTTGCTCAAATTTTCCCAGTTGTGATTTGGAGCCGAGGGAGAGCACATGGAGGGGCTAATGGCTGTTGCTGTTAACTTGCTTCATTCATTCATTCATTCATTCATTCATTTTTCAGACTTCTTGAAGGAAATAGAGACTTAATATTTGTAAACTAAATTTATTCTGGAAATTACATATTATGCCAAAAGCTTTCGAATAAAAATTACTAGTTGGGAATTTTTTTATTAGACTTTGAGCTTCTAGATAGTTGTGTTCTGTTGAATAAATGTACAGATAAGTTCCTCAGGTAGTGAATTTATCAGTACTTATTAGTGTACTTGTGTTTCTTTTGTAATGTTGCATAAAATAATGTTGGCCACTTGCCCACTAGCTGATAGACCTAAACCCAGTCTGTAATATTCCATATTTCTTGTTGAATCTTCATCATAAATGAGATGGTTCCTGCACTGTTTCGTGGGGGTTCATCTTCTGGGACTTCTCAGTTGGATCAGTAGGATCCGTTGACCTGAAAAGAGGAGTCTTGTAGAAAATGTCCTGGCCTGGTCTCTTCCCTGTATCTTGGGATTTGTCCAAAGGAGGCCTCTGGCCTTGGCTGCCATAAGGGGGAGAGAAGGCCTTGTCCCCGCTGAGCCAGCTGGGGTGTGGGTAGACACCAGGGGCACTCTCGGGGTGGATGGTGCTCCTGGCTATGTTCTAACCACCAGCTGCCATTCCTAAAGAGCAGTTTACCCTGCTGGGGTTTGGACACCCCAAAGGGTAGCACTGTCTGCAAACAGCCTGGAGCAAAGCTGGAAGCCCTGAGGACTGCCTCCCAAGTTCAGGATCATGACACTAAGACAGACTGGGGGGTTTCTGCACTGGCTCCTTATCAGATAAGAAGGTTGTTAAGTGTAAAAATAAAAGATCAGAAATCTTAAAAAAGTTAAGTTATTTAATACTTGGCCCAATATGGAAATCAGTGAAAAATAAGAGTATATTAAATAGTGGAGGATAGTGCTATTTGGTGTTTAATCATGATATACTTTTAATTATAGAGCCCTTCTCTGCTAAAGTAAGTAAATTAAACTTACCTCAAAAAGCAGAAATTAATGATTTCAAAATATGAGACTGTGAAATTTCAGCCTAAAAAAACTGCACCTCTGACCTCCTTGGGATATGCATTGTGCTTTAGGATTAATGTTAAGATGAGTGAGTATTTTAACATCAGTAACTGGAGAAATGCGTTAGGCTGAAGTATTTGTAGTGCTGCCTTTTATTGTAACAGGATTTTGTAAACTGCCAAAAAATAATTTGGGCACCGAATGTAACTTATTTTTATAATGAGCTTTCTGTGGTAACAGTATATATTTATTATTATGGGATGGGATTTGACTTGCAACAATACTTTTAGATGGAAAAGGGTAATGATGCCTGCCATTTTAATGAACTGTTTGTTCAATTTCTACAGAATTCAGAAACAAATCCTATCACTATACCGACTCACTGTTACAGAGGGAAAATGAAAGAAATCTGTTTTCAAGGCAGAAAGCACCTTTGGCGAGTTTAAATCACAGCTCAGCACTGTATTCTAACCTGTCAGCACACCGTGGATATCAGACGGGCACATCTGTTGGAGGTGATGCCAGAGGAGGCTTCTTGGGCTCGGGATATTCTTCCTCGGCCACTACCCAGCAGGAAAACTCATACGGAAAAACCGTCAACAGTTCAACTAATGTCAGAACTTTCTCTCCAACCTATGGCCTTTTAAGAAATACTGAGGCTCAAGTGAAAACATTCCCTGACAGACCAAAAGCTGGAGATACAAGGGAGGTCCCCGTTGACAGAGCTGAAGATTCCACAGTTGCCCGCGAGTCGTACCGGGACCGCCGAGACAATGTGGCGGCAGGTGCTTTGGAAATCACACGGTCAAATGAGAGGACCGTCATTCTGGGAAAGAAAACAGAAGTGAAAGCCACAAGGGAGCAAGAAAGAAACAGACCGGAAACCATCCGAACAAAGCCAGAAGAGAAAATGTTCGATTCTAAAGAGAAGGCTTCCGAGGAGAGAAACCTAAGATGGGAAGAACTGACAAAGTTAGATAAAGAAGCGAGACAGAGAGAAAGCCAGCAGATGAGGGAGAAGGCCAAGGAGAAGGACTCACCGAAGGAGAAGAGCGTGCGAGAGAGAGAGATCCCGATTAGTCTCGAAGTATCCCAGGACAGAAGAGCAGAGGTGTCGCCGAAAGGTTTGCAGATGCCTGTGAAGGATGCTGGTGGCGGGACGGGTAGAGAGGCAGAAGCAAGAGCGCTGCGGTTCACGTTGGGCACCAGAGATGCCACCGGTTCTCTGCAAGGCGATTCCATGACAGAAACCGTAGCAGAAAACATCGTTACCAGTATCCTGAAGCAGTTCACTCAGTCTCCAGAGACAGAAGCATCTGCTGATTCTTTTCCAGACACAAAAGTCACTTACGTGGACAGGAAAGAGCTTCCTGGGGAAAGGAAAACAAAGACTGAAATAGTTGTGGAGTCGAAACTGACTGAGGATGTTGATATTTCTGATGAAGCTGGCCTGGACTACCTTTTAAGCAAGGATATTAAGGAAGTGGGGCTGAAAGGCAGGTCAGCCGAGCAGATGATAGGAGACGTCATCAACCTTGGCCTGAAAGGGAGGGAGGGGAGAGCCAAGGTCGTCAACGTGGAGATCGTCGAGGAGCCTGTGAGCTACGTCAGTGAGGGGAAACCAGAGGAGTTTTCTGTCCCATTCAAAGTGGAGGAGGTCGAAGATGTGTCCCCAGGCTCCTGGGGGTTGGTTAAGGAAGAGGAAGGTTATGGAGAAAGTGATGTCACATTCTCAGTTAATCAGCATCAAAGGACCAAGCAGCCCCAGGAGAACACGACTCACGTTGAAGAAGTGACAGAGGCAGGTGATTCAGAGAGCGAGCAGAGTTATTTTGTGTCAACTCCAGATGAATACCCGGGGGGGCACGACAGAGATGACGGCTCGGTGTATGGGCAGATCCACATCGAGGAGGAATCCACCATCAGGTACTCTTGGCAGGATGAAATCGTGCAGGGGACTGGAAGGAGGACACAGAAGGATGGTGCAGTGGGCGAGAAGGTTGTGAAGCCTTCAGAGATCCCAGCGTCCTCTCTGGAGGGGGACCTGGGTTCCACTCACTGGAAAGAACAAGCTAGAAGTGGTGAATTTCATGCCGAACCCACAGTCATTGAAAAAGAAATTAAAATACCCCATGAATTCCATACCTCCATGAAGGGTATCTCCTCCAAGGAGCCCCGGCAGCAGCTGGTGGAGGTGATCGGGCAGCTGGAGGAAACCCTTCCCGAGCGCATGAGGGAAGAGCTGTCTGCCCTCACCAGAGAGGGGCAGGGCGGGCCGGGGAGCATTTCCGTGGACGTCAAGAAGGTCCAGGGTGCTGGTGGCGGTTCCGTGACCCTGGTTGCTGAAGTCAACGTCTCACAAACTGTGGATGCCGATCGGTTAGACCTGGAGGAGCTGAGCAGAGATGAGGCCAGTGAAATGGAGAAAGCTGTGGAGTCGGTGGTTCGGGAGAGCCTGAGCAAGCAACGCAGCCCAGCGCCTGGCAGCCCAGATGAGGAAGATGGAGCGGAGGCCCCCGCTGCTGGCGCTCGCTTCAGGCGTTGGGCCACCCGGGAGCTGTACATCCCTGCAGGCGAGAGTGAGGATGCTGGTGGGGCCCCTCACAGCTCGGGGCAGCACGCTCGCCAGGGCCCAGTGTCGGCCACTGTGGAGGTCAGCAGCCCCACAGGCTTTGCCCAGTCACAGGTGCTGGAGGACGTGAACCAGGCTGCAAGGCACATAAAACTCGGCCCCTCTGAAGTCTGGAGGACTGAGCGAATGTCCTATGAAGGACCCGCTGCAGAAGTGGTGGAGGTAAGTGGGGGAGGCGACCTAAGTCAGGCAGCGAGCCCGACCGGAGCCAGCCGGTCTGTGAGGCATGTCACGCTGGGTCCCGGTCCAAGTCCACCGTCCAGAGAAGTCATCTTCCTAGGCCCTGCCCCTGCCTGTCCGGAGGCGGGGGGCTCACCAGAACCTGGCCCGGCAGAGTCTTCTGCAGATACGGACGGACTGGGGAGGCACAGCGCATTTGGCTCCAGACAATTTCATGCTGAAAAGGAGATTATTTTTCAGGGCCCCATTTCTGCTGCAGGGAAGGTTGGTGATTATTTCACAAAAGAAGAGTCAGTGGGTACCCAGACTTCTATCAGGCAACTCCAGTTAGGCCCTAAAGAAGGGTTCAGTGGGCAAATCCAGTTCACTGCTCCACTTTCAGACGAGGTGGAATTGGGTGTCAGAGGAGATTCTGTACACATGGAAGGGTTGCCAGGGAGCAGCACATCCATCAGGCACATCAGCATGGGGCCTCAGAGGCATCAGACCACCCAGCAGATAGTTTACCATGGGCTGGTTCCCCAATCGGGGGAGTCTGGTGACTCAGAGAGCATTGTGCACGGAGAAGGCTCAGCAGATGTGCACCAGGCCACTCATAGTCACACCTTAGGTAGACAAACCATTATGACTGAAAAGAGCACCTTCCAAAGTGTCGTTTCTGAATCTCCTCAGGAGGACAGTGCAGGGGACACGTCAGGGGCAGAAATGACATCGGGCGTTAGCAGATCCTTTAGGCACATTCGACTAGGTCCTACAGAAACGGAAACCTCTGAACACGTTGTTGTCCATGGACCCGTGTCCAGAACATTTGTGCTTGCTGGTTCAGCGGACTCCCCTGAGCTAGGCAAGTTAGCAGACAGCAGCAGAACGCTAAGACACATTACACCAGGGCCCAAAGAAACTTCGTTTACCTTTCAGATGGATGTGAGTAACGTAGAGGCGATCCGCAGCCGGACACAGGAAGCGGGAGATCGCGGTGTGTCTGACCGTGGTGCCTGGACAGACGCGGACAGTAGGAATGACCGGGCAGTTGGCATGAGCTTTAAGGCCTCTGCTGGGGAAGGAGACCAGGCCCATGGAGAACAGGGCAAGGAGCAGGCCATGTTTGATAAGAAGGTGCAGCTCCAGAGAATGGTAGACCAAAGGTCGGTGATTTCAGATGAAAAGAAAGTTGCCCTCCTCTATCTAGACAATGAGGAGGAGGAGAATGATGGGCATTGGTTTTAATAAGCAGAAACATTTTGTCTTAATGGCATCCTGTTGGCGACATGCCAACATCCAAAGGCCTTCACTTTAAGAGGCGGGGGGAGTCTATGAAAATCTCCCCTTTTTTACTTTCTTAAAGAGTACTCCAGGCAGTGTCAATTTCCTTCATAGTTACTCCGTAAAGGTTTCCAGTTAATCCGTGCCTTAAAAGGCACTGCAATTTTATTATTGAGTTGGGACTTTTACAAAACACGTTTTTTCCTGGAGTCTTCTCTCCACTTCTGGAGATGATTTCTGTGTTTTGCACCTGGTCACAGACATGGCTTGCATCTGTTTGAAACTACAATTAATTATAGATGTCAAAACATTAACCAGATTAAAGTAATATGTTTAAGAGTCAACTTTGCTTGCATGTGCTAATATGAAATAACAAACTAACATTTTAGGGGAAAAATAAATACAATTTAGACTCTTTCTAAAAAGTCTTTTCAAAAAGAAATAGGAAATAGGCAGACTGTTCATGTTAAAAAAATTTCTTGCTAAATGATTTCATCTTTAGGAAAAATTTACTGGCCATATAGAGTTAAATTCATGTTAAGACTTGAATGAATTGCTTTCTATGTATAGAACTTTAAAAAATATAGTATTTATGGAGAGGACAGCTGTAGTCTGTTGTGATATTTCACATTCTATTTGCACAGGTTCCCCGGCACTGGTAGGGTAGATGATTATTGGGAATCACTTACAGTACCATTTCAATGTTTTTGGCACTAGGTCATTAAGTAGCATACAGTGTGAATACCTTTTTTTTGGTATAGCCTAAGTTCTGGAGTGGCCAGTTCCTATCAGACTGTGCAGACTTGAGCTTCTCTATACCTTAGCCCTTAGCACTCAAACATTTAATTTCACTGGTGGGAGGTAGACCTTGAAGACAATGAAGAGAATGCCGATGCTCAGACTACAGCTGGACTGGCAAGCTGGCTGTGTACAGGAAAATTGGAAACACACAGTAGACCATGCCTCCTAAAGACGCCTTTCCCAACCCTTCATTCATGGGATGCAGGTCTTTCTGAGCTCAAGGCTGAAAGATGAATACAGTAACAACCATGAACCCACCTCATGGAAGCCTTTTTTGCACTTTCAACAGAAGTCATTGCAGTTGGGGTGTTTCGTCCAGGGCAACAATCTATTAAATAGAAGGGTGTTTTGGGGGAAGGAACTGGATCTCTCTCCTGCAGCCCAGCACTGAGATACCCAGGATGGGCCTGGAGGATGAGAAAGGCCCCCATGCTCATGGGCCGCAGAGTGTGGACCTGTAGATAGCCACCACCAAGTTTAAGATACTGGGATGAGCATGCTTCATTGGATTCGTTTTATTTTACACTTGGGTATTGTTTTAAAGTTTCCATCTGTAAAGTGTGGCATCATATAAAAAGAGTTTTGCTAGCAGCACAGCATTTGTTTAGTCCAGGCTAGCTTCTTTCACATAATGCTGTCTCAACTGTACTTCCTGTAACACAGTATCATAGCACTGACTGTAGTGCACTGAGGAATAACAGTCTGAGGTAGCACCACCCTCAGGCAGGCTACAGTGAAGGCACTGGAGGGTCTTCCCTCTCAGATTCACCTGGAGGCCCTCAGACCCCCCAGGGTGCACATCTCCCCAGGTCCTAGTAGTGGCTACCCCAGGTAGTTTCCGGAGAGTGCATTTTCTTCATTGATAAGTGGAGGAGAAATGCAGCACAGCTTTCAAGATGATATTTTAAAAACACCAAGAATCAGAGTATGGAAAGAAAGTTCATTTGAATTGCAAGTTTAAACCTTTGTTGTCCATCTGCCAAATGAACTAGTGATTGTCAGACTGGTATGGCGGTGACTGCTTTGTAAGGTTTTGTCGTTTATTAAAGTGTGTCCTTTTTAATACAGTCAAAGATGTGCTGATTTTGTTTTAACTGTAACAAGTAATGGTTTTTGGATAGATAATTGATCGGTGAGAATTTGGTCAAGGTGACAGCCTCCTGTCTGATGATAAGACAGACTGGTGGTGAGGAGTCTAAGTGGGCTCAGTTTGATGTCAGTGTCTGGGCTCATGACTTGTAAATGGAAGCTGATGTGAACACGTAATTAATGTTATAACCCACTTCTATTTACTTTGTGAAATATCGTGAATCTTAATTGTCATCTGCAAGTTTGGAACACATAACTTCAAGAAGTATTCTGCCAGAAGTATTTATAAGTATGGAATCATGAGCTATTGTTGGTTGCTAAATCTGTGAATCACCCAGGAGTGTGCCCTTGACATTGTGACAGGTCACCCCAAAGCTCCATGTCCTTTAAAACCAGTCACTCTGGACACAAGAGAAATCAACTTCGTGGTTGGATGGGGCCGGAACACAACCAGTCTTTTTGTATTTATTGTTATTTAGACAAAACAGTACTCGCTGAGTGTTTTTCAGTTTCCCACTGGTTGTTTTGATATTGTTTGTTTAAGATGTATATTTAGAATGGCATCATCTAAGAAGCTGATTTTGCTAAACTCCTGTTCCCTACAATGGGAAATGTCACAAGAATGTGCAAAAATAAAAATCTGAGGAAAAAACCCACATTGTTCTTAAAGAGAATGAATATTTTCAGTAGATTTTGATGTTTCCTTTAAACTCTAAATAAAGAATCTACGTGTTTACATGCATGTTTTTAGTGTAGCAGAGAATTACTGGGCAGAATATATATGAAAAGTTCCAGTTTTCTAATTCCTCCCCCGAATCAGAACTCAATATTGGGAGCACAGAGCTAGAAAGCACGGCAGATAGAGCATAAGCCAACTGGCTTGTATTCAGATACACACTGGACAATTTGTGGTAAAAATGTCATCATCACAGCCTGAATGATTAGTGGCAGTAGGGTACCACCAGCCATCCCATTTGGGATGGAGAGGTTTCTTGGGATGTGGGACTTTGAGTGCTAAAACCAGGACTGTCCTGGGCATACCAGGGCATACCAGGACTAAGAAATGGCCACGGCCATTTCTTAGGGGCTTGAAAAAATCGAGGTAGTTTGAGACAAAGGAATAGCTAGATATCTTTACCTGTTTGTAACCTTGTAGCCCTTTACCAAAAATAGAAAAACACAAGTAGCTGTAGTCTTCCTCTTTTGTTGAAGTCAACAGAATTGCCAGATGGGAGACATTGAAGGGAACATTCCTAAATTCATTGTTTCCTGGGGTGGGGTGGGATGGGGGCGCTAAATTTTAAAAATGTGTTTTAGTTTTTGTGATTCCAAGATACCCTTCAAGAAATACAGAAAGGAAGAAGTAACATCATAATTAACATTTATTTAAAAAACTCAGCAGGGACTCTCAGTTCAGGCTGCTGTAACAGAAAGCCATAGCCTGAAAGGCTTAAACAACAAACATTTATTTCTTACAGTTCTGGAAGCTGGGAAGTCTCAAGGTGCCAACAGATTCACTTCCTGGTGAGGGCTCTCTTCCTGGCCTGCAGATGGCTGCCTTCTCAGTGTGTCCTCACATGGTGGAAAGAGAGATCATCTCTCTGGTGTCTCTTCTTATAAAGCACTAATCCCATTTATCAGGGCTCCACCCTCATAACCTAATCACCTCTCCAAGGCCCCATCCTCTAGTACCATCCCTTTGGGGATTAGGGCTTCAATGTGGATTGGGAGCATATGAACATTCACCCCTTAGCAGACTTCACCCATGTCAACTAGATAGGAGACACGGTGAGTAATGACCACATCTTACACCTTTTTAGCACACTGCTGATGTCCGACAGGCCTGGGTGTGGGACCAGTGTGTACCAGCAAGCATGGTCTGCAGGGTCAGCTGTCACGCTCCTGAGGAAGACAGTGGACCCTGCTTCTCTCCACCCTGTCATGGCTCTATTAAGTTTCTTTTCCCCATCAATACTGGAGGTGGTGCCCTGCACAAATGGCCCCAGGGTGGTTCGGATGTCCCACTGGGGGCTGGAGGGGAGGGCCCTGTGCTGCAGTCTGCTGTCATCTTAGCACTGGCCTGCAGCCTCATGGCCATAGGGGAGGGAGGGGAAGGGACGGCACTGCCTACACCTGCACCCCTACCCCTGTGTGTTCAGTCCACCTCGATCTGGCACTGGATCTTCTTGTTGACATCGTGGAGAAAGGCGCTCAAAGCTTCCTGTTCGACTTTGCCATCCTCACACGACTATGGCCTCCTTCCAGGAGGCTGAAGACTACTGTGTACACGATAGTGTGCCAACTCAGGAAGCAGCTCCAGGTGGCGTCCAGGTTTGTCCTGCCTGCAGTGGAGGCCACAGGAGGGATGCGAAGCAGCAGGGAGTCTGCGGTCCTCCCCATGGCAGCCTCCTGCTAGCCTTTCTTTTCACTCCCTTATACCTTCCCCCCTGGACCCAGGCCAAGTCAGGTGTGTTGGCCTCCTGCCCCTCCTACTGGGCTCTTTCCCAAACCCCTTTTCAGGCTTCAAGGAACTCTGAGGCAGGCTGCACTTTGAAGACACATGCTGACACCAGCGCGTTCAGGTTTCCCTTTATTAGCGTTTTCTTCTCATGTTATTCTCAATCCCTATTAGCCTCCTATAAGAAAGGGCTTCCTTCTTGAATTTCACTGTTCCAGATCTGATTCCAGACCTATGCAAGGAGCTGTGTGTACAAGCAGATGTCGGGCTGACTCCTGCACAGGGTGCACCAAACTTTTGAAGAGAAGTTTTTCAGCCACAGTAGTGCTGATGGGTAAAAATTCTTTGTTGGCAAGAAAAACCACTTAGGTGATAGAAAGAAAACTGCTTTATAGCATATATCACCCTGAAGGGCATCCACTGTCAAAATGTGGCCAATGGGAGGCTTACGGTCTCACTGTTGCACGTTGGGGCCAGCAGTTGGCCTTGGAAGTCTGTATCCTGACTGTTGAATTCCATTTTCTAGGTGGAGACAGATTTATACAGCACCCTAAATGACAGTGCCCAGGAATGTCCTAGGCTTTTTCAGGGTGGGGGTGTCAGTCTGCTGTTGTGCCGGGCCGGGCCTTCGCCAGCATGGTGTCCTGAGGGATGCTGGTGCAGAGGACCACTTTGGCTTTCGATGCCTGCCTTGGCTTCGCAGCAACCTTGGGGGCCCTGCAGACAAGCAGAAGTTGGGGTGATTGTGGTGCCCCTCAGCCCCCATACCGTTCCCATCCAGCCTTTGCTGCCCAGCCGGTGCCCAGACCTATTTATGAGAAGCCTCGGGAGGGGCTGTAAATGAGAGGAGAATTGTAGCACAGAGCATAAAATGAGATGTTTTCCTTCCATCTTTTATTTTTTATTAATTTTTGTTTTCAAACAGAGTATCACTCTGTCACCCAGGCTGGAGTGCAGTGGCCCAATCTCGGCTCCCTGCAACTTCCGCCTCCCAGGTTCAAGCAATTCTTGTGCCTTTCAACTTCCTGAGTAGCTGGGATTACAGGCACATGCCACCGCACCCAGCTAATTTTTGTATTTTTAGTAGAGACAGGGTTTCGCCGTGTTGGCCAGTCTGGTCTCAAACTCCTGGTCTCAAGTGATCCACCGCCTCGGCCTCCCAAGGTGCTGGGATTATAGGCATGAGTCACCTCGCCCGGCCCCGCCCATCTTTTAAAATCACCTGTGACCATCCCCACTGAGCTGAGGCACTCAACCCTTAGCTGTCTTGGTGAGCAGGACATGGGTGAGGAGGATGGTCAGGGTTGCGCTGGAGGCCTCCCTGGCTCGCCTTCCCTACTGGCCAGGTTTTCTCTGCTCCAGGCTGTGGCCCTGTTTCCCTGAGCACAGACTCGGGCAGCCCTGGGGCTGCTCCCTGTGAACCAGGATTTGTGAGGTGGGCCCTCCACAGCAGAGCGCTGGGCCTCTGCTCAGGGGCTGAGAAAGGACGTGGTGGGCCAGCCTTTAAGGTCAAGTCAGTGAACTCTCCAGCTGCAGTCCTGACAGGCATCTGAGGGCAGAGGGAAGCCAGAAGCAGGGCTGCAGGAGGCCACAGGAATTCCTGGGGCCCTCCCCCTGCAGTGGGTGCCTTAGCCTGCAGGGGCTGGTCTGCAGGAAGACAACATCCAGCATATATTTCTGACTTAAAGGATGAATTAAAAAAAAATATCTGGGCAAGGAATTTATTTTACAACTTGGGTTTCAAAGGAACTTGTCCTTTATGGAAGTTATGGGAAGTCAGTAAAACATTCCAGAGAAGGTTCCACAGAATCTTCTAGAACCAGCTTCCTCTTGAGCTTCTGAATGGAAAGGGAATGAGATACTCAGAGAAAGTGTGAGGGAAGCCAACTCACGTGGAGAAGATGCCCATGGCCTGCTGGGTGGCTAGAGTCCTTTTGTCCTGTGGTCCGTATAAGAGGGTCTGGATCTGGAGACACTAGAACACCAAGCAGCTATCATAAGGCTACGGAAATGTCGCTGAGAGCAGGAAAATATGGTCTCCCTTGAATGAGAGAAAGATCACTTCATTCTTAGACCCTGCTGTTATGGAATTACCACGTTCTTGGGGTTTCTCCTAGTGACTGACCTTTGATTTGGATGTTCTGAGGGATCTAGGCAAAAATGAACAGTTTTAGCACTATTTCACAAAACTCTCTGTGACTTATCTGTATGTAAACAATATATTTAAAAGTAGTATTTTTAAAAATAAAGGCAAGAACCTTGGTACTGACCAGAGCATGGGCTCTAGTTTCTATTTTTAAATGTGGCCCTTGCTATAGCCTGGAAAAGATAATAGATTTTTTTTTTTTTTTGTAAACACATACTTTTATTAATACATGGGCTTTCTATACTGTTTACTACACAGCAATGTCTTAGTTATTAGGAGTCAAATACTCAGCTTATGGATTATCCAGGGCTGGCTTTGGCTTGATTTCTCCCTTCTGCTTACTTTAAGTCTTGCCATTTGATTGCTCGTCCTAGGCTAGGGCAAATCGAGGAGAGGAGAAAGATTAAAGCTGTGCCAAAAATGGCCAGAATCATTTTGAGAAAGAATGAGGTGCAGGAACTTGCTTTACTGGATGCCAAGACCCTTTTATTTTTTATTTTTTTAATAAAGTAAGACAGCACGTTAGCCAGGGTAGACAAAAAGACCAGTGGACAGGGCAGAGAGCCCAAGCCTTGACAGATGACAGAACTGACCTTGCAGGGTTGGTGAGGAAGAGGTGGGCTAGTCAATAAATGGTACTGGGACCGCTGGTTTTCCAAACAGAAGAAAATGGATCACTACCCCAAATCAAACACAAAGATTAAGCTCAAGAAAGATTTAAAGGACTAAATGTGAAATGCAAAACTTGGAGCTTTTAGATGAAAATATTGGATTTTTTTTTTTTTTTTTACGGAGTCTCACTCTGTCGCCCAGGCTGGAGTGCAGTGGGGCGATCTTGGCCCACTGAAACCTCCACCTCCCGGGTTCATGTGATTTTCCTGCCTCAGCCTTCTGAGTAGCTGAGATTACAGGCACCCGCCACCACAGTTGGCTAATTTTTGCATTTTAATTTTTTAATTTTCCTAATTCTTTTTTTATAATTCTTATTTTTTTAAATTATACTTTAAGTTCTAGGGTACATGTGCACAACGTGCAGGTTTGTTACATATGTATCCATGTACCACGTTGGTGTGCTGCACCCATTAACTCATCATTTACATTAGGTATATCTCCTAATGCTATCCCTCCCACTTCCCCCCACCCCAGGACAGGCCCTGGTGTGTGATGTTCCCCATGAAGTTTCACCATGTTGGCCAGGCTGGTCTCAAACTCCTGACTGCAGGTGATCCACCTGCCTTGGCCTCCCAAAGTGCTGGGATTATAGGAGTAAGTCACCATGCCCGACCGGAAAATATCTTTATGATCTTGAGGTAGGGAAGTATTTCTTAGACAAGATCTGGACAAAGCAAAAGTGAAAGACTGATAAAGTGTAACTATATGAAAACCTAAAATATTTGTGCACCAAAATTCACCATAAGCAAAGTAGACAGACAAACCATGCTGAGAAAAGATTCTTGCAGTGTACAGAAATGAGGAAGGTTTAACATTCGGAATACATGAAGAATTCCTATAAGGTAATGAGAAATACCAAACCAAACCAAAACCTCTCAATAGAATAACAGTCAAAAGATATAAACAGATTATTCAAAGAGTTGAAATCTGATGAAATAAACATGCTTAATCTCATTAATAACCAGAAATACAAACTACAACTTCAATAAGGTAGGTACCATTTCACCCATCAGCCTGCAAAAACTACCAAGCTTTGTTAAAGATACAAAGCAACAAGAATTCTTTTACATATTGATAGTGGGTATTCAAACTGTTATAGTCCCTTTGTAAAACAATTTAGCAATATTTAGTAATGAATATGTAATTTGTGATATGTATATATGTATGTGATATATAAATGTTTGATATATGTATGTGTATATATAACCACATACATGAATCTCATGATTACAAAGTCAAGGGGAAAAAGAAAACTACAGATGAATGCACATGATATATATTATAATTTATATGAAGTTTTAAAACATGCAAAACAAAACTATAGTAAAATAAGAGCATGGGAATGATACCAAATTAAAAAAAGTAGCTATCTGGGGATGGGGTACAGGGGACTTCAACTGGATGGGTCATGTTTTATTTCTTATATTGAATAGTGAGTTCAAAAGTCTTTGTTATGTTATCCATACTTTTCTGCATAACTGAAATATTTCATAATATATTTTTTAAAAATTGGATGAATTGTGCTACATGGTAATAGCTTGAGTAAAAAAAAAGTGTGAGGGTTTGGGGACTTACTACTGAAGGCTGTTTATTCATTCTGATCTGCCAACCATTTTTAGGTCTTCAAGAAAATTAAAATGCAAGCAGCCAAATGCCTTTGTCTTTATAAGCTGTGGAAACTATAAAAACTGTCTGAATGTTTCAGTGTGAGGAATTGGGAATGTGTTTTTCGAATCTGAGAATGTGGTTGTCCTTTGAAAAAAGTAACTATCATATGAGAATATGACAGGATTTTTTAAATAACAGAAAATATTCACTATTTCTTAGTCATTTGACTAAGAAATATACAGTATCAAGTAGTAGTAAACGCTGCTTGTTCTTTTATTTAATGCATAATTCAAATCCTACAAAGGCAAGGATCCCTGTCCCTCTGTCCAACAAGCCCTTGACTTTCTAAATCTGCACAGGGACCTTGGCCTGGCCTAGGCAGTGGGCTGAGCTGCTCATTCCATGGGGTTGAGCCAACGTTGCTTTAATGCTTTAGGTTGTTGTGACCCTAGAAATGTAGGAACTTTGACTAAGCTCCGTTGCTTTGAGGGGAGGGGATGGGGACATGTTTTTGATACCCATGGTACCTGATGAAAACCCTTCCAGCACCCTGCTTGGGTTACAGCTATTGGAAGCCTGGGCACACTGGGCCTGGCAGAGGAGGTGGCGCTCAGAAAGGGCCACAGAGCAAGAGAGGCAAGATGCTTCCCCCCACTGTCGCCCATCAGTGAGAGGCCCCTCTCTCTAGCGTTAACACTTCTTACCCAGAATAGACTTTATTTTGCCCAGAAATACCTTCACTCAGTGTAAAAGATCAGGGCTATTTTTAGAGCCACCCAATCTTCCCTGTGTTTATATATTTATGATTGCCTCCGATGCAGCTCATTTTGAGAGGTGATGTTGTCACTGCTTGTCGTTAATTCATTCACTGTGGCATTAGAGTTACTGACACTGTAACAATTAGTTGAGACAGTCTGAGGTCTCAGTTCACTCTGCCTTAACAGATTGCCTTCAAAATCTAATATTCTGGAGGAATTTCCATCCTACCCCTTTGGTGATTGAAGCTGCTTCTCCTTGGCCCCTCATTCTCTAGGGATAGAAATACACTGTTCGCTGAATATGCACGAATCCCTGGGAAGAATGAGAAGGCAACTGACAGTGCTTATTCAAATTATCAGTGGGTCTACTAACCATCCCCACTTGTTACAAACCTTTGTGCTGATCATTTTCACTACTATGTTCGTAGAGAGAGTGGAGTTGAGAGAAGATTATGGTTGGGTCAAGAGATCCTTTCCAGTAATCAAGCCCTGAAGAGAGGAGCCCCATCCTTACCCTACCCCTAGACCTTTGTCAAAACTCAACTCTTCCTGGTATTAATATATTTTTTTTTCCCTAAGGTTACTTATCCTTACTAAGGAGATTTGCCCAAAATTCCAGCTGAAGTGAAAAGAGATGCAAAGGGGTGTCAACTAGGAGACAGAAACAGATCCTCAGCCCCTCACTAATCCCTTGTGTGATTACAGTGTAAGGTCAGGCACCAAGGCTGGAAAAAATGGTCATCCATTAACTAAACTACTCTTCCAAAGATAGCTTTTTAAAACAGCAAAATAACCCATTATGGACTTCTACTAGAAAATGTTTTATATAGTTATGTATTTATCTAAGAAACATAAACTGAATTTTTCAACATTCAGCTGTTCTTAGCTAAATTTACTTAAGCATTTTTGTGTGAAGTAGGTGTTTTGATTCTTTTGTTAAAAACATAGGCATTGACAGAGAGGAAGTCAATAAATGTTAATTGAACCTACTGGAGCCAGGCATTGTAAACATGTCGCTGAGCTAAGTAAAGAACTCGCCAAACCTTGACAGTAGAACATTCTCCACTATAAATAAAGGTACTCTGTGCTCCCCAGATTCTTCTGAGAGGCAGATATGCTCCTCCTTGAAATGAGCCAGTAAGGGGTTTCTCACTTTTCTTTAAAGTGAACAATAAACTGAACTCCTGAGTGTCCAGATGAATTTTAGGAGCCATTCCTTACATTCTCTTTGATTTTATATGCAGGGTTGTGAGAAGTCACTTGTGTTTCTATTGTTCCTTAAATACCAAACAGGGAGCTTTTCTTTCCCTTGCAGGAAGACAAAAGGGAATGTCTGCTTTTATACCAGCCTGCAGGCTGTCCCTAAATGGGGCCATGTTTGTCTTGCTCACCACTGTGTTCCAGGGCCTTGCACAACCCCTGGCACACAAGCAGATGCAGTAGTTGTTAAGTGAGTGAATGATTAGGACAAACACGTAAGCTGGGGAAATTCTTATATGGAGTCTAGACTCCTTAAGACACAGTTGGACCCTAGGGTTCCAGTGGCTCATCAGTTATTAAAAACCTCAGCTAGGGAAGTCCCACTGGGTATGTGGTGTTAAAAACCCTCGAAATTACAGTCCAGCCTTCAATAGGAGAAAGACGGCTGTTCACTATTTGCTGCTTACTCTTAGGACTCATTCGGAAAGCTGGGGTAGTTAAGAGACAATCTTAAGCATTTGATGCAAACTCTCAGAATTCTTTTTGATATGACTTTGAGGTTTGAAAGCTGGGAGTCTAAGGAGCCCAGGAGCCAAGAAAGCTGGGATAGGTGCTATCAGTTAGCCATCTTCCTAGCTGTGGTGCCTTTGAGCTAACACCCTTCCCAGTGTGGACAGAGGGGTGGCTCAGTGGCAGCTATGGCATCAGGGTTGGGTGACTCACTATACTGTCATTTAAAAACCCACAGTAATTCAATACCCAAACTCAGGAAGAATATTTTCTGTTTTAGGGGGATCTGTGAAAATGTGCAGTTGTTACTGAGGGCCATTTTCATAGCAGCATCCTGCAGAAGTAGATTGGTGGTATCTCCCTTCCTCCCTTAACCTCCTGCCTAAGGTCCCAGAATTGCATCATAACTTCTATTGAGGAATTTCAGATGATGAAGGTACCGATGGAACACCTCCTATTCATTAATGGAGACAGTGCAGCAAGGACTGCAACTAAAGGGTCATTTAAGTTACAAGGCTACATGACTCCGTAACAGAAAATCGAGAAAAGCATACTGTTCATTCCTGGTAAGGTTCCAAGCCAGGCTTGTCAAGCTATTACTTGTATTTTGTACTTACATAAAATGAAAAAGCTAAAGAAAGGTAAATTTAAAAAAATGCTCTAACGCTGAGGATCTGAAATCCCTGCTCTTCTTCACACACATTATCCAATGCCAGATTATGTCCACGGGGGAGAAATTACTCAGAAACTTGAAAATTGTGCTCTGTTTTCATGTCAGTTCTCAAGGCTGATACTAAGAGAAAAGATGACTCCGGAAGCCTTACTCCTTGGAAGCGTGAAATGTGATACATCTTTCAAGAAATACAAGTGCGCTTTCATTTACCAACCATTACAAGGCAGGCAGAAACGACTAACTTGGGGGAATTGAAGGAGTAAACCAAAACATAATTCATCAGACAGCCTTCCCCTGCAGAAACACAGTTGGGGTAGTGGGTGGTTCTTCTGAGCCACGCAGAAACCAGCCTCGTCCTGGCTGGACGCATGTCTTCGTCCACATTCGCCACTTCCTGAAGCAGGTGTCTGCTGAACACCTGCAACACGCCAACCCTGTGGCTACTTCGGAGATGGAATGGAGAATGGGCAGAAGTGGGCCTTGCTCTCAGGGGGCTTCCAGTGGAGTGGTGGAGACAGATATTTTTAAAATACATAAATAAACATGTCATAACAATCTGTGATAAGAGCTACAAAAGAAAAGAAAAAAAAGACGACGGGGCTATGAATGAATACCGGGGGGTGTTGGTGGTGGTCGATCCAGGGTACCTGGGCCAGCAGAGGCCTATGTGAGGAGGTGTCACTGGAGTGAGACCTGAGGACTGGGGAGTCAGCAGGTGAAGAACAAACAGGGCAGGATGGGGATGGAGGGAGGTGGTGGGGATTGGGGGGAGGTGGAGGCGGTGGTGGTGGTGGGGGTGGGGGTGGGCTCACAGGGAGAAGGAATTCCGAGTGTGTGTTTGAGAGAACACACCCCTGCATCCTCTTTTTCTCGGTCTATGTCTCTCTCTCTGTCTCTGTCTCTCTATCTGTCTCTGTCTCTGTCTGTCTCTCTCACACAGCCCTACAGCTCCCTTACTTGGAGGGCCAGTGATCCTATGACCTGAGGACTGAGGCACTGGTTGGTGGGTAGGGAGCCTCCCATGAGAGAAACACAGGGAAGGTAGGAAGGGGGATGCTGGGCTTTGCAGGGAAATGGGAGATGAAGGATAAAGGGGGTGAGGTCCAGCCACTGCCACCTGCACAGCTCCTCAGAGCAGACTCTTTCAGAAAGCTCTCCCTGAGTATGTCCTGGGTGCCAGCCCTGGGGGCATGGATGTCATCCTTGCTGTCTCCCTCACTCCTCACCTCTAGGTTGCCAAGTCCCATGGGTTCTATGTCCTTATCGGCATCCCTCGACTCCCCCACGACTTTGTTCCATCCCTTGGCCACTGTACTGGAGCAAGGTACCATCATCCTTCTCCACAACAACTGCAATACAAATATTTAGAAAATAAATGCATTGGCAGGACTTGCTATTGAGAGAAATCCTGCTGTGTACCCACATAGAAATTATGGTTTCTTTTTCAAGTGGAGCCGGCTTTTTGTATAAAGGCTGGATTTGCCTATTTCTAAGCCAGCCAAGGAAAGGGATGCAGACTCTTAAAGCTGGGCCTTCTGAACTGCCTTCTCTTGGCAAATTTCCCTATTACATGGAGCTCAGCGATCTGGTTCAGTCCTTCCTGAATCTGTGCTATCCACACCAGCCATTCCTGACCATTACTCTTTCAACTTGTTTAAGGTTACACTAGATTTATGTAACAGGAGCTTTTGCTTTTCCCTCCATCCCTGGCCATGTACCCATAAACTCACTTGTTTCCGGCGAAGCTCTGAAAAACTGCTAGAGAGCCTCAGGCCAGGATGGTCTGTCCACACCCACAGTTCTGGATCCCTCCAGACCTTGTGGGATAGTTGATGACCCTCTGAGGCACTGTACACTCACTAAGCCATGGTCAGAGTTCTGATGCTTGAGGAGCTTTCCACAGCAAATGTAGCCTTGTCAGTGGGCAGCTTGTGTACACTACAAATCAAGTGTTTTCCAAGGGAGAGCAAACATGGAGGGGCACTGTGCCTGGGTGCCATAGCTGGGCGCGCCCAACCTCAGGAGGGTGCCTTTTCCCTGCAGCTGATGATGTTGGGGAGGCCTGTGGCCAGGAGAACTGGAGTTCTTATTCCCACACAGCCTATAGTGGGCAAGGGAGGCTCCACGTTCATTCTTTTTTGTTTTTTGAGATGGAGTCTCGCTCTGTCTCCCAGGCTGGAGTACAGTGGTGTGGTCTCGGCTCACTGCAACCTCTGCCTCCCAGGTTCAAGCAATTCTCCTGCCTCAGTCTCCTGAGTAGCTGGGATTACAGGCATGCCACCACCACACCTGGCTAATTTTTGTATTTTTAGTAGAGATGGGGTTTCACCATGTTGGCCAGTCTGGTCCTGGACTCTTGACAGGTGATCCACCCGCCTTGGCCTCCCAAAGTGTTGGGATTATAGGCGTGAGCCATGGCGCCGGGCCTCCAAATTCACTCTTAACCAAGATAAGAATGAATAACCATGACCCCTTTAACAATTGGCTCTCATTCTCATATAAACTGATTTACAAACATCTTCAAGTCACAAGTGCTTGAAGAGTCTTTAAGCACACTTCTCAACCCAAGAACAAGACTTTTTATATGCAATTAATGTCATTATGACCTTCTCTTTAAAAAAGGTGGGCTGTTGTGGTCCAACAATGGGTCAAAGATGATTAGAAAAATCAGGATCAAGGACAAATGAGGCTCTACACATGAAAACAATGTGGAGTGGCGTGGTGGCTCTGTGGGAACTCCAAATTTGGCTCTGGATTTCCTGGTATATCCAGGACAACAAGGAAAATACCAAATATGCTAAAGGGAAAGTAAGACAAAGTGGGCTACTGATGGAATTACAGGGAATGGATTCTAACATAAGGTATGGCCTTCCCTAGGAAGGCTGTGTGTATTGGCCTGCTTGGAGGAATAGCTGGAATATAGCAGGGATTCCATAGCCTGTTCTCCAGTCTTGACTTATGACCACATAAGACCTTCCTAGGCTGGGCGTGGTGGCTCACGCCTGTAAGCCTAGCATTTTGGGAGGCCGAGGCAGGCAGATCACAAGGTCAGGAGTTCGAGACCAGCCTTTCCAGCATGGTGAAACCCCATCTCAATTAAAAACACACAAATTAGCCAGGCATGGTGGCATGTGCCTGTAGTCCAAGCTACTCGGGAGGCTGAGGCAGGAGAATTGCTTGAACCCGGGAGGCGGAGGTTGCAGTGAGCCAAGATCGTGCCACTGCACTCCAGCCTGGGCAACAGAATAAGACTCCATCTCAAAAAAAAAAAAAAAAAAAAGAAGAAAAAGAAAAAGAAAAAGAAAAAGAAAAAAGACCTTTTTAACGTTGGCTTTCTTGCCTACAACCTCTGAATAAAAACTATGTTCCAACTCCTTTCTTAAAAAGGTTCATTTTAGTGGGCTTTGATTTTTTGAAGAAAGGGGTCACATAAAATTATTTCATTCTTTTATGAAAATGTTTAATGCCCACAGCTAAAGTAGTGAGGCCGTGGATTGAACCCTGCTGAAGATAGTATCTAATATAGAAGCCAGATGAAGGCTGGACCCAAATCTGACTTCACACTGTTCTTGGGCTCAGCATACTCCTGAGGTTCCTGATCTATGAAGCAGCCTTCAGGATTCTTTCTGCAGCCTTTCACCTGATGAAAATGTTGGTGATGATGACCATCCTAGAATACAATCAGGTTTCTATGTGGTACAAGTAGGTGAACTTTTGCTGTGGAAATTTCCATCTGCAGCCAAGAGAATTCTGTGATTTTCCCCTGCAGGCAGATGCCTTTAAAAGGCAGATCAATAATATGGTTTCCTTTTCGGTGATTTAATCCCTCTGTGTGCCTTGTTTCCCAGGCCT
The DNA here is from genome assembly GCF_049350105.2 of Macaca mulatta. NCBI lineage: Eukaryota > Metazoa > Chordata > Mammalia > Primates > Cercopithecidae > Macaca > Macaca mulatta. The sequence continues at coordinate 89,416,978 of NC_133412.1, forward strand.
TCCTGTTTTTTGTTTTTCATGCCTGCAGGTCCATGCCTGGACCATTCAGCACAGGAGGGTACATCTGGAAAAGCCACTGTTCAGTGGGTTCCTGCTACTGAGTTGAAAACTTAGGGGATGCAGCTGTTGTTGTGATAAAAACAAGAGACACTTCTCAGGCAGTGTTTAGCTTTAGGAACTGCTGGCTTCACAGAGTCGACTGCTAAATATGGCATTTGAGAAACTGCAGTCAGCAGCAGATGTGAAAAGCATGTTTTAAGTCCCCATTTGCGTCCTCGTATTCACAGAGCAGTCAGCCTGTCCTCAGACAGGTACATGTGGAGGAGTGGAGATCAGAACCGCAGGCACCACAGTGCACAACCTTCAGAAATACAAGTGTCCATCGTTTCTCTTGGAGTCTGGCAAACGGTCAGGTATCTTTAAGATGCCAATGCTATTGTTTTCAGGACTGATGGTAAACAAGGCCAAATCAGAGGAAAAAGGGGCCACCAACTTCTACCACAGGCTTTAGGGTGATGCACCCTGAGAGTTTCTTGAAGCTGAGCTGATTTTTAGCCTCTTGGGTGGCAGTGTGGCCCAGAGCAGTGTTTCTCAGCCTCTGCCTAGGAAACTGGCCAACATGCAGAACCCTGAGCACCTGGCCCCTGCCCCAGAGACTCTGATTCAGAAGGTGACCCTGATGCAGGGGGCTCAAGAAGGATACTTGGTGAGCCACTGGCATAGAGGAAAGAGTCGGGCCTTACATAAGAGTAACCTGCCCACAGACCACTGGCTTACTTCTGGGAGCCTCAGGCTCCTTCTCTGTTTAACAGAGCTATGCAGGTTTGACCTGCAGGGTTGCTGTGAAGATGAGGAATGATGTATGAGCCACACCTGGTAGCAGTGAGTGTGCGGTGGGGCACATAAACCACTTCAGTCCCACCGGGAGCCAGCAGTGACAGTGTAAAGGTCTGTGTGGTCCTGCTCAGCCCTGCTCAAGTTTCTGTGTATCTCTGTTATCATTTGCCACCCTCCTCTATTCTGAGGTCCTTCCCCTGCCTGGGGTGCAGTGGCTGGGCTGAACCCTAGGAGGAGTTTTTCCAGATGTTATCTACCTTCTTCAGGGGAGAAGTGAGGAGCGGGAAGGAAAGCAGGTATTCCCAGTGGCAGGCAGCGCCTTGGCTCTGCGTTTTCCTCTCTCCTGAAGAGGTGCTGATGGTTGGAACAGCTTCCCAGTGGCCTGCATGGCCTGCACACAGGCAGTGTCTGGTGCTCATTAGAACAGCCTCACTCAGTTCATCTCATTCGATCCCTAAAACTGTGGGATGGAAGGAGGACAAAGAAAACTGAGTCCTCTTGTCTCCATTCTTGGTCCACTCCATTCCATCCTCAACACTATCCTCATAGTGATTAAAAAAAAAAAAAAATTCCAAAGGACAACTCTAGACCCATTGATTGTGCCCTGCTTAGCATTCCCTGTAAGCAGCATTCCCAGCTGCTTAGAGCAAGGCTCAGAAAAATTTTCTGCAAAGGGCCATATGGTAAATATTGTAGACATAATAGTCCAAGAGACAAAGTTGAGGCTATTAGGTAGGTGCAGCACTTACATAACAAGACAGAAGACAAATTTCTACAAAATTTCTTTTCATGAAATTCAAGATATAATAATGAGCATTTTTTGGGCAATATAGTTCTATAGTTCTACTAATGAGAAAAATAGATTCATTTTGGGAGGAAGATAACTATTCACTTACTTGAAGTTCAAAGGTGTCCTCCATCATCAAATGGGTTGCAAATGATCATGTGTAAAAAATGTTTAACTTGAGGGCCACACAAAAGCAGGTGGAGGGCTGCATTTGGCCTGTGGGCCATAGTTTGGGACCCTTGCTTAAAGGATCAGGTCTCGGCCCCTTCACCTGGCAAACCTGGCCTCAAGGATTTGCCCTGCACCTCTCCCACCAGCAACCCCACAGCCAGCCAGCTCCAACTGCTTTTTGTTCCTTGGATGTACTTTGGTGTCCTGCCTCTGAGCACCCTTCTTCCATCCCACTTCCCGGTCTGGGAATTCCTGTTTCTCTTAGCCTATACTCTTTTTCAGGACTACTTATCTGGACACTTTCCCTAAATCTCTTCACTCCCGTAGATCCCAGTATGGACCTGCTGCATGGAACTGAGCATGTAATACACTTGGGAGGTTACGGTCTATAACTCCCTCATTGGTCTGGGACATTTTTAAGGAAAGGGGCCACTTCATTCCTATTGTATTCATTGCACATGTGCCAAAAACAGGGAGGGACGCTGGCAACCCTGGCCCAGGTCTTCTGACTATAGGATAGTGTTTCCTGTGCCACCTCCACCCCAGGCCACCCAGTTACCTTGGAAGTAATATGTTTTTATAGCTTACCACTCTCCTGGCCTTGGCTGACTGAGCCAGGGGTGGGCCCTGGATTCAAGCCAGGCCTGTCAGTCTTTCCCTGAGGTCTTTGAGGTCTTTCAAGCTGAGACAAGAAAAGGCACAGGGACAGAAAGTAAAACTATGGAGTGTTGCCAGCCTTGATCTTCACCTTGTGGGAAGACACTGCCATGAGAGAGGAGGAAGATGTGCAGAGAGGAGCAAGGAGAAGTCCTGGACAGAGAGCGCCTTCCTGGCATGAGAGTCTGGCTGAGGCTCAGCTGCATCCTGCCGGCTAATCACTGGCTGTCGGCCCTTATTTGGAAACCACAAGACAATAGACGCTCCTTTATACCTGAGCTAGTTTCAATTGTATTCTGTCAGTGACAACCCAAAGACTCCTACTGTTCCGATCTTGGCATTCTCCCCACCGTGCCATTTGCTTCCAAACATTTTTTAAGCCCAGGGACCCCTTGTTCAAAAACAAGTCTTACTTGGAATTCCAAGATGTGAAATAAATGACCCTGTAGTATAGACTGTGCGATACCAACCACCTGGCCAACACGGCGAAACCCTGTCTCTACTAAAAATACAAAAAATCTCCACTCCAACAACTCTGAGCCACATGATCAAAGCCAAGACACTTCTCTCTCAGCTTCAGTTTCCCTCTTTATAAAATACAGAGTAGAGGTACCCAAGTGATATAGTTTGTATATTTGTCCCTACCCAAATCTCACGTTGAATTATAATCCCAAATATTGGAGGTGGGGCCGGGTGGGAGGTGATTGGATCCTGTGGGTGGGGATTTCTCATGAATGTTTTAGCACTATCCTCTTAGTGCTGTCCTCATGATAGTGAGTGAGTTCTCATGACAGCTGTCTGTTTAAAAGTATGTGGCACTACCCCATTCTCTCTCTCTTGCTCCTGCTTTCCCCATGTGACGTGCCTTCTCCCACTTTGCCTTCTGCCATAAGTACAAGCTCCCTGAGGCCTTCCCAGAAGCTGAGCAGATACCAGCATCATGCTTGTACAGCCTGCAGAACCGTAATCCAATTAAACCTCTTTTCTTTATAAATTACTCCGTCTCAAGTATTACTATTTTTTTGCTTTTTCTTTTGAGATGGAGTCTTTCTTGCTCTGTGCCCCAGGCTGGAGTGCAGTGGCATGATCTCGGCTCACTGCAACCTCTGCCTCCTGAATTCAAGCGATTCTCCTGCCTCAGCCTCCCTACATAGCTGGGATTACAGGTGTGCATCAGCAGCTAATTTTTGTATTTTTAGTAGAGACGGGGTTTTGCCATGTTGGCCAGGCTGGTCTCTAACTTAGGTGGTCTGCCCAGCTCGGCCTCCAAAGTGCTGGGATTACAAGCATGAATCACCACGTCTGGCCTCGGGTATTTCTTTATAGCAATGCAAGAATGGCCTAATACACCAACTCTTAGGGTTACTGTAGGAGTTAAATGAGTTAATGTACACGAATTGCTTAACACGGTGCCACTGGTGTAACAATCACTCAAAAAGCACTGGCTCTTTTTTCACAGGGTCTCACTCTGTCACCCAGGGTGGAGTGCAGTGGCATGATCTCGGCTCTCTACAACCTCCACCTCCTAGGTTCAAGCAATTCTCCCACCTCAGACTCCTGAGTAGCTGGGATTACAGGAGTGTGCCACCATGCCCAGCTAATTATTTGTATTTTTAGTAGAGACAGGGTTTCGCTGTGTTGGCCAAGTTGGTCTCGAACTCCTGGTCTCAAGTGGTCTGCCTGCCTCGGCCTCCCAAAGTTCTAGGATTATAGGCATAAGCCACCGTGCCTGGCCAGCATTGGCTCTTACTATATGGAGGTGACAGATGGGGAAATGCAGGGCATCTGCCACCCTCAGCTTCCGTCTCACCTCTCCCTCACCAAAATGTCTTTGGCATATGGGTAATGTTTAAAGTATTAAAAATGATTGATCTAATATATTTCTTCCTGGCTAGACTGGGGACTCACAAAGACAAGGATCATATTTGTCTTGGTCACTGTTTTCCCTCAGGTCTGGCTAGCACAGTGACTGGCCTATTGAAGGTGCCAAGTAACTATTTGCTAACTAACTGATAAAAGATATGTGTCACCTCACCAACAAATAGGTGTCACACATGTTACCAAATCTAGTGTCTTTTGCAGCAGAATCAGAAAAATCATAAGAGAAAAATACTTGATTTATAGGATAGCCCCTCAGAACTAGTTAATTCTTTTGGTTTGATTAATTACGTTACTTAGGGTTTCCCAGGTTTTCCCCATTTTAAAACTAATGAATGTAATGAAAACATATGATGTAACTTATGAGATACATTTAGAATAAAAGAAAATTTCATATTCATAAACACTTAGATTAATAAAATGAAAATAAATGAATTAAATTCCCAACTCATAAACCCAGAAAAACAATTTTAACAGAGCAAAACAAAATAAGGTACAAGGACAGAAATAGTAAAGATAAAATCAGAAATTAAGGAAATAGAGAATAGGATTTATGGGATTAAAGTCCTGGCTCTTTGAAAAAATTAACAAAATAGACAAACTAAGTCAAGGAAAAAGGGAGAAAACCCAAATATAAAACTAAGAAATTATAATGGGAAAATAACTGTTAAAAAGTAGAAAGTTTTAAAATTCATGAGACCACTTTTCAAATCTCCATGCAAATAAATCTGAAAATGTAAGTGAAATGGATAATTATCTAGAAAAATACAGTTTGCCAAAATGACCCCATTAGGGACAGAAAGCTTCAACGGACCACTTTTTGTAAAAGAAATAGAAAAAATTATCAAGGAATTTCCCTACAAAAGAAGCACCAGGCCTAAAGGATGTCACAGAAGACACAAACCTCCAAAGACTACAGAGTTTCAATGCTACATAAATTCTTTCAGTGCACGAAAAATAAGGTAAACTTCCAAATTATTTTTATAAGCAAATATAACATTGATCCTTAAATAAATAATACATACAAATATTGGCAGAAAAATCCTACAATAAATGTTAGCATATAGAATCAACATCTGCTATGGTTTGAATGTGCCTCCCAAAATGCATGTGTTGGAAACTTAATCCAAAATGCAACACTGTTGAGAGGTGGAGCCTAATGAGAGGGGATTAGGCCATTAGGACTCTGCCCTCATGCACAGATTAATGCTGTTATCTTGGGAGTGGTTTCATTATGAACGGCTGAGTTTGGCCTCCTTTTCTCTCCCTTTCTCTCTCTCATTTCCTTTCACTTTCTGCCAAGGGATTATGCAGCAGGAAGGCCCCTGCCAAATGTCAGCCCCTGAATCTTGGACTTCCCAGGCTCCAGAATTATAATAAATACATTTATTTTCTTTATAAATTACCCAATCTCTGGTAGTGTGAAATAAATTTATTTATTGTGATTTATTTAAATGATCTAAGAAGAACCATCTGATAATCTCCACTGACGCTGAAAAAGCCTTTGGTAATATTCAACATTTAGTTCTAATTAAAAAAGCACTCATGAAAATATAAATTGATGGATACTCTCTTAACATGATAAAATATATAAACCTTAGTTCTAAAACCAGCATCTATTAAATGAAGAATCACTGGAGGCATTTACACTAAGATCAGGAACATGGCAAGGATGCTCATTATCTCCACTGCTGTTTATTATTATATTGGAGGTATAAGCCAATGCAATTAGACAAACGAAATAAATTGGAGGCATAAGAACTGGAAAGCATAAAGTAAAACTAAGTCTATTTGCAGATGATGTAATAGAATACCCCCAAAACCTGGGAGAATCAATGATTGAATTAACTCAAGCAATAAAAGAAGCAATTAGCAGGATATAAAATTGACAGAGAAACCAACTGGGCTCGTATGTAAAAAAAAAAAATCAAAAGATATAACAGTAGATAAATCTCCATTTATAATAGTAATAAGGAAGATCAAATGGTTAGAATTAAACTTAATAAGAGATACACAAAACCCATATGAAGAACACTTTTGGATGTGCCTGAAAGATATAAAAGTAGGCATGAAGAAATGGAAAGATACCCCTTTTTCTTGGATAGAAGAACTCAATATCACAAAGTTGTTAATTTTCACAAGATTTATTTATAAGTAATGCAATAAAAATACCAGCAAGCTCTTTACGGAGTTAGACAAATTGATACAAAACTTCATGTAGAAAAAAAAAAAACATGGAAGAATAGCTAGAACATCTGATATCCTAGCAAAAGAAAAGCCATAAGCGTTGTCTACTCCTATCACATATTAAATCATTCTGTAAAATCTCTGTAGTTAAAACTGTGAAATATTGACACATGAATAAACAGAAAGACTAGTGGAAAAGAAGAGAAATCTAGAAATAGACTTAAGTCCATAAGGAAAATCAGTATATGATGAAGGTGTTATCTGAAGTCACTGGAGCATAGATGGGCTCTCTAATTAAATGGTGCTGGACAACTGGGTGGCCATTTGGAAAAAGGGTAAGATTAGATCCATTCCTCATGCCATCCACACAAATAAACTCCAAATTTAAAAGAAGAAAAAGAAGAATGACAATTGAAGAATATGTAAGAGAATTCCTCTATAAACTCAGTATATAGAGAGAGCACCACAAACATAAAGGACTGATAAATTATACTATGTAAAAAATTAAAAATATTTGCGTAGTAAAAATAATTGATAATTCATTTACAAAACATATATGTCTAAGAGGCTTACTATGTGTTTTACCCAAAAAGTATTAGCTTAGATCTACCACAAAAGTGATGTCACCCTATCTAAACAAGCCACTTCTAAAGTTTCATTTAAAAGAACCACCACGAGGGAGAGAAATTGACCTTGGAGAGGGGAGGGAGAGCCTACTCTTGTGTTCGTACTGGTTCCAGCTTTACCTTCTTCAGTTTCTTGTGGGCCTCACTGTGGTTCCCCTGCACCAGGTCTGCTCCTCCCAGGAGCCGGTATGTCTCTGCCACCTCGGGACTGAAATCGCCAAATACTCCCACTTTGGCTTCCAGGGACTCTCTCAGGATCAAGGTTGCTCTCTGTGAAAGGAACAAAAACCTATCTGGTTAACAAGTTCAAAGGCTGATTAAAATCAGTGCCTCTTAAGAAAATTACATAACTTGTATATTTTCACATGGGTGTGGTAGTCTCATGAGCTGAGCCTATTCTCCTCTTGTATTTAGTCCATTCTCATGCTGCTATGAAGAGATACCTGAGACTGGGTAATTTATAAAGCCAAGAAGTTTAATTGACTCACAGTTCCTCATGGGGGGGGAGGCCTCAAAAAACTTATAATCATGGCAGAGGGCACCTCTTTCATAGGGCAGCAGGAGACAGAAGTGCTGAACAAAGCAGGGAAAGCCCCTTATAGAACCATCAGATCTTGTGAGAATTCAGTCACTATCACAAGAACAGCATGGGGGTAACCACACCCATGGTTCAATCACCTCCCACAGGTCCCTACCATGACACATGGGTATTATAGGAACTACAATTCAAGATGAGATTTGGGTGGGGAAACAGCCAAATCATATCACCTCTGGTTGAACAGGAGTCAGGAAACAACACAAATGTGAGGAAAGATGTAAACTATGAAGAGAGAGGACACCTGGCAAAATAAACCAGGTAAAGGACACCTGGCAAAATAAACCCACTCAGCCATTACAGGAATCCATTTCAGTTGAGTAGTAAGAACAAAAGCTCACATGGATCAGTCCTCACGTCAGTAATTGTGCTGAACACACACAATTGTGTGTGATCTCATTTAATTTTTGCCGTCTTCTTTAGATGGGTAAAATTTTAATCCTCATTAGGCAGAGGAGGAAACAGGCACAGAGCAGTTAAGAAACCTGCTCAGAGTCAGAGGGCTCAGCTATGTTGGTGCTAGGATCTGAATCCAGCCAGCAATTTTCATACTTTTCTGTTTTTAAATCCATCTCAGCAGATCTTCCATTTTACAACAGCAGGTGGAAATCTGGAGGTTTTTTTTTTGTTTTGTTTTGTTTTTGTTTTTAGACAGAGTCTCTCTTTGTCTCCCAGGCTGAAGTGCGGTGGCATGATCCCAGCTCCCTGCAACCTCCACCTCCCAGGTTCGAGCAATTCTCCTGCCTCAGCCTCCCAAGTAGCTGGGATTACAGGCGCTCACCACCATACCTGGCTAATTTTTGTATTTTTAGTAGAGACAGGGTTTCACCATGTTGGCCAGACTGGTCTTGAACTCCTGACCTCAAGTGATCCGCCCACCTTGGCCTCCCAAAGTGCTAGGATTACAGGCACGAGCCACAATGCCCAGCCTAATTTTCATACACTTTAGTCCCATGCTTTTCTCCCTCTGTCCACAATGCCATTCTTACAGAAGTGAAAATACAGCATTCCTGGGCAAATTATCTACGTATAGAACATCCTGAACACACTCCAGGCTTTACTATTCTCATAGGAAATCGTTTAGGAAACTGAAAGTAAACATTCCAACATGATGTGACATTTTGTTTGGTTTATCCAATTTATTTATACTAACATGGAATAAAAAATATGAATTGGTCAGGACACAGTATTTCCTGATACTAGCTTCTTCAGACACCAAAATAGGCGGGGGAAAACCCTGTTAAAGTATGTCAATCCTCCATACTTTCTCCAGAAATTCTTCCACAATCTTCCACATGAAGGCACGACATCAGCTGCAGAGCATGGATGCTGAATTTGACTGCCAAATACAGCATGGACCATGGGAGCTTCCTCATGACACAGCCCCAAAGGTGTCCTGAAAGTGCTCCACAAACAGAAGGACAAGGAGGGCCTTTAATCCTTTTGTTGGCAATAGTACAAGTCAGGGGCTAGGGCTGGGGTAGGGGAACCCCATTACAGGTGCTGATGAGGCAGAAATCAATTTCTCAGGTGAAAGAGGAATCCCTGTAGAGGCAGAGTGATTGTGTAACTCACCAGTGAGGCCCCACTGAGGTACATGAGGGACTAGCATTTAAATCTAGACTTGCCTGAGGGTAAAGCCCATCACATCTCCCAACTTCTGAGAGCAAGGACTTAGACTGATGAGAGTGTTGGGTTTGGTAATATTTCTGTGGGAACTGACTGTCAGATTTAGAGGAGCCAGTGATGGGGAGAAGACCCAGGGAGACTCCCTTTCTCAAATGAAGCTTTGGCTACTGTCTACAGCCTGACTGGGGAAACGGGGTAGATGTGAAGGAAGTTAAACGGCACGGATTTCTAGGAAACTGAGATGGCATCAACCTCTGCTAGGAAAAGCTTAATGGAGAGGAGTGAAGAGTAAAGAGGACTTAGGCGGGCTGAGAAGAGGGTATGGGCAACTGGGAGCACAGGAGGAGCACGTGGCCTGTTGACAGCCAGTGAGTGACCAGGCTGAGGAAGTCAGAGAAGATTCTTGAGCAAAAGAGTGGCATAACTAGAAGACAAACCCTTGTAAAGTAGCTTACCCTGTGGCAGAGTGACCTTCACTTACATTTTACCTTAAAAGGCATTTCGGCCCCCAAAGATCATGTTCCACAGTGCCAATGGCCATGTGCTGTGGGAACATCTGGGATGGCCTGAGCACAGCCCCATTCTTGGCTCCGGGACTGTCCTTGGGCCCGGCCCTTGTTGGCCATGTTTGGCTGGGCAGGGGGTGCCACACACAGGGGTGCCTGGCCAGAGCATGGGGAGGGCTGAAATCCAGCCTCTGGTCCCCTCCAACATGGGCGGTATCTACCTGAGGAAGGGGCAGCTTTTTCTATTATCATAAGGGCACTGGAAGGGCTGGTAGTGGCCCTAGAATGAAAAGAGCCAGTTTGCTAAACTCTTTGAGGGCAGCTTAGGAGAGTGAGATGCATCTTTTGATCAATACTGATCTGGGTGACCTGGGCAAGGGCAGTGAGGCATAGCATCACTGACAGTGAGCATTGGCTGACTCCGCAAGACACTATGGTGGGAAGCCAGACAGTACAGACGAACTGATGCATGGCCCATGGGAGTCAGAACAGCCAGCTGGCCCGTGGCCAAACATGCATCCACCTCTCTGCTCATCACTCCTCACCACAGGCAAGAGGGTCTCTGCTTTCACAGGTTCAGTCTAGTTGCAAGATAGATGTTAAATATCCACGTGAATATATACTTACAAATATTTGATGACATCAAATGGATTCTGTAAGGAAGAACAATGGGGAGCATCTAAATGAAGCCTGGGGGAGAGGAATCAGAGAAGCTGATAAGAAATGAAGAATGGGTTAGCATTGGCCTGGAGATGAATGAGGAAGGGCCTCCCAGGAGGAGGAAACAGAAGCTGGCACTGCCTGGAAGTGGGAATTAGAAAAGGCCAGTGTGGCAGGAACATGGATCGGGGGGAGGAGGCAAAAATGAGCCTGGAAATGTCAGTGGAGTCCAGGTTGTGGACAATACTGTGGGCCATGTCAGGATTCTGGTTTATCCTGAGGGCATCGGGGAGCCAGTGGACTGGCTTTTACAAATTAGTGTTCACTGGTCAGATCTGCTTTTTGGAAACATCACCATGGCTTCCTTATTCTGAGTGGATTAGAAGAGGGCAAGCATGGAAAAAGCAGCTGAGAGACAGGAACTTGTTAGAGCGGTACAGGCAAGAGATGATGAGTGGCAGGACTAAAGATGGAAAACAATGGATGCCCCATTATTCTGACCTGAGCACTCCCCTTAAGTATTCTAGAGATGTGAGGGGAGATGGGGAGGGAATATGATGCCCCTGGAAGGCATTTCTCTCCCTGGGGTTGGGTGACCAAGAAAACTCCCATTTGTCATGTTGATTGTGGCCCTACTTTGGCCCGAGAAACATGTGTGTATCTATGTAAAAGCCCATGTTCCCTAACTGAGAGAAGGTGGGGGTAGTGGGGGGATTAAGGATGAGAAAAGAGCTGTGGGGGAGGAGGTCTACAGATGGCAAGGGAAATAAAGTTTTTCATTTCCAAGATTTGTCATGATAGAGTTGAAAAAAATATACAGCGAGCCCTCCATATCCATAGATCACAAATTATATGGGAAAAAAACAAAAATAACAATACAACAATAAAAACAATACAAATAAAAAATAGAGTGTAACAACTGTTACCATAGCATTTACATTGTATTAGGTATTATAAGCAATCTAGAGATGATATAAAGTATTCAGGAGGCTATGTCTAAGTTACATACAAATATGACACCATTTTGTACAAGGACTTGAGCATCCTTGGAGTTTGGTATCCTTGGGGGTTCTGGAACCAATCCCCCACAGATACTGAGGAACAACTATGTATATAGATATGTGTGTGTGTGTGTGTACACATACATGTACTGTGTACACATATGTGTATATATGTATGCATGTGTGGTTTTCTAGGAAACTGAGATGGCATTAACCTCTGATAGGAAAAGCTTAACAGAGGCTGGGCACAGTGGCTCACACTTGTAATCCCAGCACTTTGGGAGGCTGAGACGGGTGGATCATGAGGTCAGGAGTTCAAGACCAGCCTGGCCAAATGGTGAGCCCCGTCTGACTAAAAGATTTTAGCAAACTAGCTCTTTAGTAGAGCCCCATCTCTACTAAAAATACAAAAAAATTAGCTGGGTGTGGTGGCGGGGGCCTGTAATCCCAGCTACTCAGGAGGCTGAGGCAGAGAACTGCTTGAACTCGGGAGGCGGAGGTTGCAGTGAGCTGAGATTGCACCACTGCACTCCAGCTTGGGTGACAGAGCGAGACTCTGTCTCAAAAAAAAAGAAAAAAAAAAAAGAAAGAAAAAAAAGAAAAAAAAAAAAAGAAAAGCTTAACAGAGAGGAGTGAAGAGTAAACAGGACTTAGGTGCGCTGAGAAGAGGGTGTGGGCATATATGCACACATACATATATATACACATACATATATACATATATATGCACACACATATATATAATGTGTATCTGTCGGCGATTGGAGAGAGATATATATATATGTATTAATATGTATACACACACACACACACACACACACACAAAAGAATATAGCCACGGTATGCTAGGCTTTGCAAGGAATACGTTCCCAAGGGTTTAATTACCAATGAATATAAGATCTGGGATTTGTTCTACTTTTATAAGCCATGTAAATCATGCTTGTATGAATCAATACTAAACAACTGAGCTGTAACTTCTGCACCGTATAGTTTTCCTTAGATATGCAAATTCCATTCATTACCCAAACTGAGGAGAGAGGGATTAGACACACTAACTGCCACACTATTCCAGCCAGATCTGCAGGGCTTCAATAAGCAGGGCCTGTCCACTATTTCTTTAGGATCTTTTGTAGGTGGGCATGACAATCTATATTCTCATGAAGTCTCCTAGCTTCTAAGAGCAAGTATCTCTGGAAGCTACCCGAAAGGAGCCCTAGCCTTATTTATGTGTCCCTCTAGAGACTGGCACATGCTTTGCACACAATAGGTGCTTAATGGATGCTTGCAGAGTAAAGGAGTAGCCCTTTGGATATCAACTGTGAATAACTAGACAATTGTGATCCAAACTCACTTACCTCTTTTTGTCCAGTCATTTGTAGAAAATGGCAAAATTCATCTTGAATTGAAAGAAATTTGGTTCTTCCCATCCCTTCAGAATCTTTAAGATGAGCCATGCTCTCTTGAAAATACTGCTCAGCTACATCTGAAGAAAAGCATTTATTATAACTTTGAAAACTGCTCACAGATTTGAAATGGAAACAGAATAAATATACTGTTAGCAATGTTGAGCTATTTGAAAAGAGGTATTGGGACAAGGAAAAAAAAACAGTTAAGACTGTCCTTTGCCCATTAATCTGCCTGTTTCATTAGAAAGAATTTAGGTCTCGAAAGATACCGTAATCTACTTTCCTTGATTTTCATACATCTAGCTTTCCTGGTGATACATAAAGAAAAGTTACTGCAAAAGAAGAAACTATGCCCTAGATCTGAACACACTGGTGAGTTTTCAGGTTGATCAACCATCAATTCTTCCTATAACCTTAGTTTTAGGGTAACTATAACTTTACTGAGGGTAGGACTCTGAAAGTTCACTTATTTTGATGTATTTGGAGGGTAATTTTGGTATGTATTTCTAAAACATGAAAAATCTTGCTGACATGCTGCTGAGGGAAGAAATCATTCAAAACCCCAATCATTCCAAATACTTCAACATACAGGTTATAATACAACACACATATTTTTAAATGCATGCTAATCTTGAATGCAAGAAATAGAAAACCTCAGGTATGGAAAATGATGACAGAACTAAAAGCCAGAGAAGCGAGTGGGAGCTGAGGTTGAATGGCCCATGAGCATATTAGAAAAAAGGTCCATCTACTAATACTGGGGCTTTCTAAGTCTGAGCAGGACTAGGGATGAAGCCTAAGGATCATTTGTGGTGGAAAGCTGAAGAGAACTCCCTGCAAAAAGCTGGTGTGGCCCCCAGAAGTCTAAGGTGACCTGTGACCCTTGCTCTTGTGTAGTACCTCCCCTGTGGTTATGGATGGAACTTGTGAGTATGAAGATACAGTTCTCCTGAGATGAGCTTATGTTATAGGGTACAGCTGACTTTAAGAAAGTGAGATTATGGCCGGGGGTAGTGGCTCACACCTGTAATTCCAGCACTTTGGGAGGCCAAGGTGGGAGGATCGCTTGAGCCTGGAAGACCTGCTTGGGCAACATGGTGAAACAAAAAATAAACAATACAAAGAAAATTAGCCAGATGTGGTGATGTGCATGTGTCATCCCAGCTACTTGGGAGGCTGAAGTGGGAGGATTGTTTGAGCCCAGGAGGTTGAGGTTTCAGTGAGCTGTGATCACACCACTGTACTCCAGCCTGGGTAACAGAGCCAAGACCCTGTCTCAAAAGAAAACAAAAACAAAAACAAAAACAGATTATCCCCTGGGTCAGACTTAATCACAGCTGCCCTTTAAAAGCAGAGAGTTTTCTCTGGCTGGTTGCAGAAAAGGAAGTCATATTTATGGAAAGCATGACAGAGATTTGATGAGAAGGATTGTGCCTGCTGCTGAGATGGAGAGGGATATGGTGGAAGGACCTGAGCAAGAGCAGCCTATGGGAGCTGAGAGGGGTCACTGGCCACCAGCTCTCCAGAAAACAGGGGCTATAGTCCTGCAGCTGCAAGGAACTGAACTGTGCTCATAACAGGTACGAGCTTCAGAAAGGACCCCAACCTCCAGTTGAGAGTGGAGCTGGCCAACAAAGCAATTTCAGCCTTAGCAGAGAAGCAAGCCTTACCACACCAGACTTCCAACCGACAGAACTGCGAGGTAATAAATGGTGAACAAATTTGTTATGCACGAAATAAAATGAATACAGGCAGTGCTATGGTCTGAATGTTTATCCCCCTCGAATTCACGTGTTGAAATCTAACCCCCACGGTGATGATATTCAGAGGTAAGGCCTTTCAGAGGTAATTAAGTCATGAGGATGGCACCCTCACGAATGGGATTAGTGTCCTTATAAAAGACACATCAGAGAGTTTCCTCACTCCTTCCACCCTGTGAGGACACAGTGAAAAGACAGCTGTCTATGAACCAGGAAGCAGGTCACCAGGCACCAAATCTACCAGAGACTTGATCTGGGAATTTCCAGACTTCAGAACTGTGAGAAAAAAACTTCTGTGGTTTATAAGCCACTTAGTCTATTGTGTTTTGTTATAGTTTCCCAAACAGACTAAGCCAGGAATCTCTAAAATGAAGATAAGAACAATTGCACTTGTTCCAGGTGTGGACTTAAGGGTGTCTACCCAGAGGCTCTGACTAGAAAAAGAATACCTGAAATAAGCATATATGCAGTCTGAATGTGTACCACCTACTTGGTCTGGAAATCCTGAACCAAGAAACCAGCACAGAAACTAGTCTGAAACTGGAAAAATCACAGGGCTCTAGCACAGGGTTTGGCAAACTTATTCTGTAAAGGACAGGATGGTAAATATTTTAGGCTTTGCAGGCCATATGATCCCCATTGTTGCTATTCAACTCTACTGTTGTAGCATGAAAGCAGCCATAGACAATACATAAATGAATGAGAATAACCATGTTCCAATAAAACTTTATTTACAAAAACAGGTGGTGAGCAAATTTGGCCCATGTGCATAAGTTTGCTGCCCCTACCCTAGTAGAGGAAAATGTGATGGCTTCCTCCCCTGGGAGACATAGGACTCCCATAGAAGCACCTGTTGAAGATAGCTTAATGGTGACACTTGACAAGCACATAAAGTCTGTTGGGGAAGATTATGAGCCATATATACAGTGGTCTACTTGACATTTCTACTTGGAAATATCATATTTATTATGCACTGTACAAACCATTATCTTCTGCTTTTAGAAATTTCCTCAATATTTGGTTATTCCTTTCTATCATTTCTAGTTTTGTATTTGTACTTTCTCTCTGTTTTCTTGATTAGGCCAGCTAGTGTTTTATCTGTTTCATTATCTTTTCCAGTGAATTGATTTGGATTTATTTTTCTCATTCTGTGACGGTAATGCCAGGTGCTTCCAAAGTGGCCTCCATGGTCTTCAGGTACAGCTCTCTAGAACACATGAGGATCAAAAATCCAATTAGCCCCTGTAAAGTGTGCTGCTTCTTGGAGGCAGCAGGATGAGTGGCAAGGAGAGCAGGCTCTGGGCTTGCGTTATCTGGGCCCAGGTTCTGGCTCTACCCCTTATAGCTGTGTGCCTTGCTGTGTGTCTCAGGTTCCCCATCTGGAAAAGGGGGACCATTATATTAATAACTCCCTTATAAGGAGGTGTAAGAAGTAAACAGATTAATGCACACGAACAAATAATAACAGGACTGACCTATAGCTGGTGCTCAATAAATGTTGATGATTTTAATTTTAGGGACAGTTTTGATAATTGTGGCTATGGGTGTCCATACTGGGCTGAAATAGCAGGCAGACTGGAAGCAGCAAGTGGCAGAAATGGACAGTGAGGGGAGAGAAACATGAAAACACACAGAGCGATCAAAAGACACAGAAGTCTAGCATCCTTTGCAGATAAACAGCCCTGTACACCTCAAGAGCTCTGAGAACATGCCTGAAATTTACAATGAGAATCGTGGGTCTTAAGAAATGATCTAATTGTATTCCATAGGATCTGTGTTAGAAAGGAGAGACGTAAACATTTGGGAAATATGTCTACCAAATGTAGTCAACCTAAAGATAGCTTAGGTCTGAAACAAGTTATGTTCATCTGCAAGATTTACTCCATGTAGATTTTAGACAGTTGCCAGACAGGAGCAGGAATTGCACTCAGTGCCAGCTGGCCCTGGGGTCTGCAGTTAGGCAGAAATCAATTGAACTGGATCCCTGTAACCCTCTCTTTCAATGGGGCCTGTCCCCAGCCACCAGCAGATGCATTTCTGGAGCACTACTCAGAAGTTTTTGTCTTGGTGGGAGAAAATCTACCACATGGAAAATGTTACATCTCTTCCTCATAGCTGACCCATGCGAGAAAACGTTACAGATTTAATGTGCAAACTGAGTATTAACTTTGGCTACTTTGATAATCTAACGACAGCAAATGTTGAGGATGAAGTGGCATTAATTTTGTTGATTATAAAAGCGTTACAGAGATGAACATTCATGACTAAAATGAATGAAGATATTCAGGAGTGGAGTACTCTTTTGGTATTTTAATTTTCTGGCTAATTGAGAGTTAACTAAAGAATGTAGCTGAGTAATTCTTTTTAAAAGTAAAGATCTTTCCGCATCTCAGCCTTGTCCCTAAAGATGGGCCCTTACCGTGAAGACCTGCAGATGTATAAGGCATGGGGCAATTTGTGCACTGAGTTTCAGACTCTGGGCTTTGGCCGAAGCAGCATTGCCATGCTCAGGGAAAGGCAGAGGCCAAAAGGGCTAGGAAGCACTTCCCTGCCCTCTCCCAGGGTAGGAGCTGGTCTCCCTGGCACAGGTGGACACAGCCGCACCTCACATATATTAAGCCCTTTTATTTGTAATGTTCTCCCACCTCCCAGTATTCCTTCCCCTAACAGCCCATTTGGGCTGGTCCTCTCAACCCGAGAATGGCATGCTCCTGTCCCTCAGTGCAGCTCAGCTCACAGAGAAGCTTCGAGGGAGGATGCTGCGGGGTTCAATTCCAACTAATGTGCAAATGGCTCCTAACCTCAGACTTAGGGACGCCCAGTCATATTTTCCAAAGAGGATGCTTGTTAGTGTACATGGACCTCCGGAAGAGGGAATGGGTGCAAGGGAGGAACGAAGAGAGGAGAGTGCGGAAGGAGTGTATTCCTTACGTGAAGGCAATGTGGCTGCTGAAGTGACAGAAGGCCAGGCGTTGTGGTGGGCAGACAGAGATGGGCCCTGCCTGGGAATCTGCCCTCTGGGGACCGCCTCCTCAAGTCGCTGCTCTCTTCCTTCAAATCCTTAGCTTCTCTAAGGTTTTGTGCTTTTCCCATTTTTGTTCCTGGTAGGTCTCTAGTCACAGGGGGATAAGGCCAGATAGAGGGTTCCCAAACAGATGTTGTCACATGCAAGCCAACCACACATGAGGCATCTGTGAACTCAGGTTAGGACCCCTGTATATTAAAATGGTCTAGAGCTGAGGAACAGAGGAAGGTCTAGTGCATCCACGTGGGCACCCTCCCTGTCTATAGATTTCAAACCACTTTTATCTTTATCTGGGATACAAGAAAGCTCCTTTATTGCAAGATCCTGATGTATTTCCCCCAACCCCCTCACCTCCAAATTAACTTTGAGAACTAAATCCACATAAGCAGTCTTTTAGGGGAGGGCAAATTGAGTCCTACAACTACAGCAAAGGGGTCACTTCCTGAGAAGCAGTTTATTCTCCTGGCAATGGACATCCCAGTCTATCTCCACCTGGGACAAGTGACAACAGGATTTCCAGAGGGATAGGAAGTCATAGCCCCTTAGAGTGGCTGCCACCTCCTGGCCTGAACCTTGTGCCCTGAAACAGGGTGTGGGTTCACTAAGAGCCAGCAGTTTCAGCACTCTCACACAAGTCCATCCCTACCTTTAAAAACCACTTCTAGAATCCTCTGCAATCTGATGCCGAAGGCCTGGGCAGAAGCTGAGGTCATTTTCTAAAACACAGGAGCATGACTTAGCCTGTAAATCTGAGCCCTAATGGCACAGGTGTTCCAAGGCCGTGAATCTTCTATTTCCACTCTAACAGAATGTTTAGGTTGGCGGTGAGTTACAGCAGGGAGAAGGTGTGGCTCGGCGGGCAGGGTGGTTTGACGTCTCTGCAGATGGCTCTGTCTGAGGACTTGGAGCCACGTCATTCCAAAAGACCCTGAAAGATTCTGTGTAGAGATGTTCATATACAGGCAACAGAAAACAAGGCTTCATCCCAAGAGCAAGAGGAATGCAGGACTGCAATGTTGCCCACTGCCGGGGAGGCCAGGAGGCTTTTAATTAAAATAAATTCCAGTAACCCTGCGTTCATTTCCCTGTGGCTGTCCTAAGGCAGGAGTTGGAACAGTAAGGACAGTTTTCATTAAGAGGGAAGCCTCTGTGTACAATGTGACGACTGTCTTTTGTAGCAGTCTTAGGAAATAGTCCCTACTCTGTACCAACCGTAAAGGCTTTAAGGACCCCAGGGAGTTTAAAAATGGAAAGTCCCAAATCTTAGCCTGGCGCTAACCCAGAAGAGCTCCCTCACCCAGGAAACGAACACACTGAAGCTACTTAGACCCTGCTGGGGGCTGCTGTTCGAGGCTGCTAGCCTGTGGAGGCCACACGGGAAGCCTGAGAACACACAAAGCCTGGAAGAGACTCTTTCCTCACCCCAGAGCCTTCAGCGGTCCCCACAGGAGACCCTCTTCATGAGGAACACTTTCACAGTGCCATAGACAGGGGCCTGTGACATGGCTTCAGGGCTGCTGCTCACTAGCTATGTGATACGAGGAAGTCTGTGGCCATCTCTAGGGACAGGTGTGCATCCATAAAGTGAAGTGATCCAATGGCAGCAGACCACGTGCGGCTCGCAGGGTATAAATATGCAGCGTGCCCACACACGGCCTGGTCACCATTGGGATCTGCCTGCCTTAAGTGTCCTCACCACCAGGAAAGTGACCAGCCCCCTCCGCCACCATAACTTGGGGCCACCATGTAGTGAAGGCTTCCAGCAACCTCAAGTTCCTGTCACTTGTCTTGGTGATGTAGATGCATTTTCCGTCAGCTATCTTAAAAATCCTTTTTGAAGCTGAGTCAGGGTAGAAGTTACATAGGCTTCTCTAAGAAGTTCTGAACACAAATTACAAAGCAGCCCAGAAGTGAAAAACCCGAACCTCAGGAACGTGGTCACCATGTTGCTCATGCACTTCAGCCTCCCCAGGAGAGAAATGAAGGGACAGGCTTTGCTCTCAGACACAATGAAGGGACAGCAGCTGGTGAGCAAGCTTGATGAGGTTTCAGCTCTACCCTAGCTAGAGGGGCCAATAGCATAAACCTGGGTGGGGAACAGGCCTCCTCTTCTCCTCCGCTGGCCCCAAGGGCTGCCAAGCCCTGTAGCCCCTACCTGCCTGTCCTTTAGGGCTGCTCAGAGCCCTGCACCCTCAGCGGGGGTGGGGGTGGGGGTGGGGGTGGGGGTGGGGGTAGGGGTGGGGCAACTCCCTCTGTGGGTCTGGAGTGTGGTAAGTGGGTGGCACCCGGGGTCCATTCTAGGCCTTGCTTGGCCTCTAACTTGCTGAATGACCCTGGACCCTAATCCCCTAGATGTGACTACTCTAGAGTGACTTCCAGAAGTTTCTGAGAAGGGATCCTCCTGATGCCAGTGAAAACAGAGTACGGGGCATCTCTTTCCTTCTCTGGGCCTCAGCCTCACTCCACTGCACCCTCACTTCCCCTTTCTCCCTCGCTCCCTGTGGGGCACAGAGCAGGGATGGATGCCACATGTGCTGCTTGGGGAGCTCAAAGGCAAGGCCAAACTCAGGCTGGTTGGGCATTTTGTAAAAATGGGCCCTGAGAAGCAATAGAGGAAGTTTCTCTCAGAGCGCACAGGGGACCAGAGGAGTGGGAAGTCTGAAGGGACAGAGGCAGCTGGGGCGTGGCCAGCCATGGCTTACTCTCACTTGACTGTACCACCAGGCCCCGCTTGGAGGCTCAGGTTGGAGGCATCATGAGAGGCAGCAGGGACAGCTAAGAAGAGCATGGGAAGGTAAAGGACACCTCACTGTGGCTGCTCCCAGGTGTCCATGTTACCTGTCAGGGGCCCACAAGACCTAGGGCCTGTGTACACCGGGGATCCCTGATTTCTGGTCTCTCTGGAACACACGGGGCCCAGGGAGCATCAGTAATCCAGTGAGCAGCGAGGCGGGAGGGCCCAGCACTGGGCAAGCTGAGAAGGCAGGCCACAGGGGAAGAGTTGAGAAAAGGGAGGGTCGTGTAAGGTAAAAAAGAGGAGACCTGGGTGAGATGCAGTGCCCAGCTCCTGATACTGACATTTTTCTAGTCTACTGTGTAAAATGTGGCTAAAGGCTAGGACCAGTGGGGGCGGGGGGGATATACATATTCGTGCATAGGAAATTATATCTTAGGAATCCACTTAGTCAGCCCCTTCCCCCTAAGCTCTAACCGGACAGAGCCCATTCCATCTGCTGTCACTGGACACTGCAGAACTCCCCAGCCTGCAAGAGCCCAGGCCGCAGATGGGGCTACTTCCAAACAAGGCCGTCTGCACTCAGCAGGCTCTGCCTCTCAAAGGCTGATGCTGAAATGTTCTTGGCTTTGAACCATTTCATTTTAATATCCTTTAGGAGATGAGTTATAAACACAAAGCCAATGCCTTGAACACTTAGCAGGGTTGGGAAAGCTGTTAATACCAAGTTTGTCTATGGCTGCTCTGGGAAGCTGGCCAGGCTCAGGTTCGTGACATTCCAGGAGCCTGAATTGGGAATCTTTATGCGATCACAAGCCTTCGTGACTTCTTGGGCAGTTTTGTCTGCATAAGGAATACAGGGAAGGCACAGAGCAAAAGGATTAGCTTGTGCGTCGAGACTGAAACACTTGCTCCTTGGCCACTGGCGTTTTGTTAGTTAGAGGGCAATGCCTTCAATGGGCATTCCGCACGCAAGCAGGCAGGCTACAGAGAATCCTCAAAGGAGAAATTTTTCTCATTAATAATTATTTTCTTCAAAAATCAAAACCAAAACCAACCCCCCAAAAGTCTTTGTACTCGGTACAAACAGGTTTAAGCACAGGAGAGCAGAGCTAAGATTCCCCCTTGGTGCTGGGTGGAACATGCAGATTTGCTCCTGGGATCCAGCCAGGACTTCTGAATTAGAAGTGACCAACGTCCAGGTCAGAAAGTCCTGTGCTGTTGAGAGCTGTAAGGGATTTGGTTGCCCCTTAGTTGTTACACAAAGATAAGTTGCAAATTGCCTTCTCTTATTTCTCCCTGGTGGAGGCAGCAGAGGCCTGGAGAAACCTAGGCTGCAGTGGATTTCTTTCATTCCTGCTGTGGGGGCAATGGCCACGTGAGGGGACAGCAGAGAGGTGACATAAAAGACAGTGGGAATGTACCCACCCGTGCTCCTGCTGCAGCCCCTGGCTGGGTGGTGCCTGTTGCATTTCTGCTTCCAGAGGGAAGCTGATTCCCCACACGTGCAACACGTGCTGGCCTGGTGAGCTCTTTTCCAGCCTTTCCCACATCTGCCACTATGGGTGCAAGGATTTCAATGGCAGCAGTTTTTAAACTATGTTCATGGAGTAGGAATAGTTTGAGAGTTCTTCTTGCTTTTTTTGTTTCTGATTTGCCCATTTAGGTGATTTGTTTGAGGCCTTAGGGGCAAAGGTTTATGCTTCTTTTTGCACCTGTTCCAGGACTTCATGTTGCTGCAGGACAATCAGCATTTATTTCTAGCTCACTGCTTCTCTGCCCTGGCTCCTCATTTAGCATTTACTCACCTTTAAGGCCTCAGTAAGCTTATTTCCTAACAGCATCAGGGTGATAAACAGTTCAAGTGTCTTCTGGTTGATAAGTACTGAATCTGACAAGGGCCTGCCTAGGAGCACCATACAGACTGATGGGGACTTGGTCCTTTTGGGGTAGAGCAAAGAGTAGAAACAGTAGGTCCCTCGAATTCATGGTACTTTCTGGTACGAAGAGGTGGCAGTGTGCTGCCTCCTCTGTCCTGCCTCCAAGGGTTGTTAAAAGGATTCAATGAGCATGTCTGTGGAAGTACCAGCACCTGTATACAAGAGGCGCCCAAGTGCTGCTGCTATGGTTGTTACTGTCATTGTTGCTGTCATTATTATGATTCTTGCTTGCTCCTGAGTCTCTTCATCTTTTTTTTTTTTGAGACTGAGTCTCGCTCTGTCGCCAGGTCGGAGCGCAGTGGTACAATCTCGGCTCGCTGCAACCTCTGCCTCCAGAGTTCAAGTGATTCTCCTGCCTCAGCCTCCTGAGTAGCTGGGACTACAGGTGTGCACCACAACGCCCAGCTAATTTTTTTTGTATTTTTAGTAGAGACAGGGTTTCACCATGTTGGCCAGGATGGTCTCTATCTCTTGACCTCGTGATCCACCCACCTCAGCCTCCCAAAGTGCTGGGATTACAGGTGTGAGTCACTGGGCCCAGCCTCTTAGTCATCTTTTGCTTCTGCTTCAAGTAACCAGTCCTCCAGGCCTAATGCAGAAGCCACCCCCTTTCCCAATTTGTAAAACTATCAGTCCCAACTCCTTGTGCCTGGGAGAAGTTGTCTTCTTTCCCATCTCCTTTATGTTTCTCACATTTTTTTTTTTTTTTTTGGAGATAGAGTATTGCTGTGTTGCCCAGGCCGGAGTGCAGTGGCACAATCTTGGCTCACTGTATAACCTTTGCCTCCCAGGTTCAAGTGACTCTCGTGCCTCAGCCTCCTGACTAGCTGGGACTATAGGTGTGCGCCACCACAACCGGCTAATTTTTGTATTTTTTAGGAGAGATGGGGTTTCATCATGCTGGCCAGGCTGGTCTCGAACTCCTGACCTCATGTGATCCACCCATCTTGGCCTCCCAAACTGGTTCCTCACATATTTCAATTCTGACTGCCAAGTGAGCTTTCTGGGTGCACGTCACCAAATGCCCTCAGCTGCTGCAGGTTGGAGCTGAGATTCTCCACATGTTCCTGGGCCCCAGGCCTTCCCATTGGCACTCCAAACCCTTCTCTCTGGGCTGCCTTCATTCTTGCTGTGTCCCTTTTCTGCCCCACACTTCACGGATTCTTTGGTGGGCCTAAGGATGGAGGAGACATGTGCAGTGCCAGACCCTATAATGTGACATGGCGTAAAGAGCCTCTGGGGTGGTTGGCTGCCTGGGTTCATATCTTTACCACTCACTGCTTATGGGTCCTTGGAAAAATTACCTAATCTCTGGGTGCCTCAATTTCTCCATCCAACAAATGGGGATAATTGTACCTATCTCATCGAGTTGCAAGGATTTCTGAATTAATAAATGTAATGCGGTGAGAACCGTTGCTGGTATGCCATATATAAGCAGTAGCTATTAATATTATAACTGTGTGAGGTCATTTAATTATCATATATTTATTATCTGTATCAAATAGGTATTATTATCATTTTCAAATTAAGAGAAGGCAATAGTGTGCTATAGTTAGACTGGAAAACTTTTAAAAAATATATAACTAGCCGGGCGCGGTGGCTCAAGCCTGTAATCCCAGCACTTTGGGAGGCCGAGACGGGCGGATCACGAGGTCAGGAGATCGAGACCATCCTGGCTAACACAATGAAACCCCGTCTCCACTAAAAATACAAAAAAATTAGCCGGGCGTGGTGGCGGCGCCTGTAGTCCCAGCTACTCGGGAGGCTGAGGCAGGAGAATGGCGGGAACCCGGGAGGCGGAGCTTGCAGTGAGCCGAGATCGCACCACTGCACTCCAGCCTGGGCGACAGAGTGAGACTCCGCCTCAAAAAAAAAAAAAAAAAAATATATATATATATATATATATAACTAAAATTGGATTGCCTCTGATTCTGTAAGTCACGCAAAGCAGAGTGGCCTAACTTCACAGCTATGGGACAATAGCATTCTAGGGCACAGATTCACTAGGTCCCACTCAATTCATACCTGCAGTGAGTACACTGAGCACTGGGTCAAGTGCTGGAAACCAGAATCCCTCTAGGCAAAAAGATGGTCTTTTGGCCTTAGCCTCCTCTCTGTTTGGTATTCATTCAGGAATGGACCCACCTCCCCTTACTCTGCCAGTTTACACCCCCACGGAAAACAGGAAAGATCTGACAGCAATCTGACACTCTTGCTTTCCAGGTCAAAAGTCACGGATCCAGCCTTCACACTTGTTTTGACTTACTCAGAGTCTTAAACATATTTCAGTTAGTTACCATCAGTTAAAAATTGGGCTGGGTCTGTGGTGGCTCATGCTTGTTATCCCAGAGTTTTGGGAAGCCAAGATGGGAGGGTAGCCTAGGGCCAGGAATTCGAGACCATCCTGGGCAAGACTCTGTCTCTAAAAAAAAAATTTTAAATTAGCTGGGTGCAAGCAGTGTGTGCCTGTAGTCCCACCTACTTGGGAGGCTGAGGCAGGAAGACTACTTGAGCACAGGAGTTTGAGGCTGCTGTGGCTATAATTGCGCCACTGCACTCCAGCCTGGGTGACAGAGTGAGACCCTGTCTCTAAAAACATAAAAAATAATTAAAAAAAAATTGAAGATTCTCCAATAAAACTCCAAATTTCTACCTTCTCTTAAAAAAGGAGCTCTGCTAATATAAGCCTCCCTTCCACATGGCTGCCAGGGGCTGGAGCTAAGTAGCAGGTATGGGTTTTAGTTTGCCACAGTCCTCACCACTCTGTTTTGTCTCTCTCATACTATAGCGATCAGTTAGCTGCCATTTATAACTATGCTTGCTGCTGCTGCTAGTTTCTGATAACCACCTGCTTCACTCACATTGCTTGCTTGGTTCCTGTAGACATTTAGATTTG